>NW_024704755.1:15922800-15950300 GCF_018977255.1 Callorhinchus milii | reverse complement strand
ACTTTTTGGTCACTCTGAGAGTGCAGAATTGCAAGTCTTCCTCAGGAAGCACAGAAAACATAAACAAATCCCACATGTGGGTGAGTAACAGTTTCTTTGATACAGATTCTTGAGTTCTCTTTTGAGAAACCCACGATCCATTTTTCACTGGACTCTTGAGAATGTTTTAGGTGAAGGTGGGAGGATTTTCATGTCATCTCCAGGGCGGAGGAGAATCTTCTTCCAGGATTCTCCGGTCTTCCGATCTCTGGTCTTCCTCCAATTTTTGACGAGTTCCGGACTGAGCCAGTTTTCGGATAAATATTTCAAATCGTATCTAGTCCTCAGTGAACCAGCATCAAAACTATGTACACTTATAGCAATAATCATCCTCACATTTGTTATAGCACATTTGACATCAGGAGGACATCTCTCAATGGCCTTTGCAGGATTTACTATAAAGTATAGTGTATTTTGTAGGCAAATGCAATAGCCCATTTGTGCACAGTAATGTCCCATGAACAGCCTGGTGTAATGGTATCGCTCTGGCTTCTGAGTCAGAAGGTTGTGGGTTCAAGCCCCAAGTCGGGACTTGGAATCACATAGTCTAAACTGATGCTCCAATGCCGTGCAATGCAATGCGTTGCATTGTCAGAGGTGCCATCCTTCGGATGAGACATGAAATTGAGGTCCTGTCTGTAGGTTGTTAAAAATCCTATGACAGTATTCGAAGAGAGAAGGGAGTTTCTCCCGATGTTCTGGCCAACAATATCCCAAATCAAATTGGTCGTGGGACATTACTGTGCACAAAACTAGTGGCTGCGTTTCACCCTCAAAAGACACAGTCCATCCACTTTACAGTATATCCTGTGAAGTGCTTTGGAATGTATCGACAACGGATTACAGGGTGATTTTAGGAGGAGATGGTGGGGGCGGGGGCTGGTTGGGGGCATTTGGGAGGTCGTTCCAGAGAGCAGTACAATACAATTTTACAGTTCCTTTCATGTCGTGAGGACATCCCGAGGGGGCTGTACAGTCCAGGGTTTGCACCTGAAAAGCAGAGGCATGGTGACTGAAAACGGATGGTGGGATGTGCAGGAATTACACTTTCTTTCAGCATCTCTGAGGAGCAATCATCAGGGACTGAAGAACAGTAAATTGATTTCACCCCCAAAATAATTCTGGGTGGAAAAGAAAACAGGATTTGTTCAATTGTGAGGTTTGTTATAAGAAAAATGAATGAAAAAGTTTATATTTTGTGTCCTGCAAATTGACACGTTTTTATAAAAACACATTTTAAAGGTAAAATTCACCATTATAGCTGGTATTGACTTGGGGCAGTTGATATAAACATAGACAGAGCGTGCAGTGGAGGGTAATCAATTATTGATTCCATTGTTACTGTGATGTGTGTCCACAATAAATAAAACTCGACGCTGCGTAAGAGGTGCGTAAATTGAACTTGTACCAGTGAAAGCGTGAATAAAGAAAATTCATGGGACCCATCAAGCTGATTGTGCGGGAGGGTCCTTTTCTCATCACTGTTGTTTCTAATGGGAGATGTGGTGACCTCTAACCCCGCTCAGATGTGCCAGTCGGACTGGTTATGAATATGAAAGGATCAGCTGTTAGAAATGGAAGCTACAGAGTTTTGTGGGTGTGACTTTATACATGCTCTTTGCGTAAGCGTGTGTTTGGGTGTGAGATTGAGGATCCTCCATTCGTCTACAAATCCCTCATACTCTGGCAGCTCCCTATTTCTCCAACCTGCTTACTCCAAACTTTGGAACTCTCTCCCTCAATCCCTCCACCTTGCCTTCTCCTTCCCCTTTTTTAGATCAAGCCTGAAGACCTTCTCCCTCTGCCACCACCAACCCTCCACCAGCTCCATAACAGGCTCCACCTCTGTTGGAGATGCTATCCTGTGTGAAGCATACTGTATAAATGCAAACTGTTCTCGTGTGTGTGGTGTGCGTTGCTATTGTGCTATGGAATCCCCTCACACTGTAAGGGTGGCAGTGATCCTTCCCTCACCTCTGGCTCCAAACTCTCTCTCTCTTGCTCTCTCTGCAATCTTATTTCTTTGAGGCTCATTAATGCTCGCTGGTATGGTTACTGTTTCTCAGAATTTTCTATACTTGTTCCTTCTAACCTTCAAATCCTCCAACCTAACTTTCTTCCTCTTCTCCGTCTCATTCCTTTGTTGGTATCAAAATTCACTGCACCACCTCCGCTCTGGAGGTGAACAGCCCATTCCAATAATAATAATAAAAATCCTTGCATTTGATATAGCGTTTTTCACGTCGGGAGGACGTCCCAAAGCGCTTCACAGAATATACTGTAAAGTGAATTGACTGTATATTTGTGGGCGAACGCGGCAGCCAATTGCGCACAGCAATGTCCCACAAACAGTCGTAGATTGAAAATGACCAATTTATTATTGTTTTTTTTTGGAGGGATCATTATTAGGCTCTGTGTGGAGTAAGGAAACTTGCCCAAGGTTTCGCCCTCTGCCGGGAATTGAACTCAGGTCTCTCACTTGCAAAGCAATAGCACCTCTCCTTAAAATTCTTCAATAATTTTCAAAGGCACAAAATGAATCTCTTTGAAGGTGGATAGAAAACTAGCCATTTCCTTTGATGTGCTGCTGTGGCCTCACCACTGACCTTTGAATCCCTCTGTTTTAGCATTGCCCTTTGGATGAAAGGTTTTAAAACTTGAATAACTCCCCACACAACACCCCCAACACCACCCACCCCCCCCACCCCCCACCACCGTAATGTTATCTTTACATGAGAAAAAGGAGTTTGTACAGGCACTGTAAAGGCCCAGCCATGCAGTCCATTCTCCAACGCGTAACAATGTTTCAGTCAGTTACGGGAACACATTTAATAAGAATATTCTGTTCCACATTTTCATAATCTTGTAATGGTCATTCTTTCATCCACATTTTGCTCTGTGCTTTGCTGTGATACGTTGGGGAATCATTGAAAAAAAATCACCTGACATTGTTGCAGTCTGGAGTCTGTCTCGGGCTGACCGCTGACACTTTGCTGTACGTGTTTATCGTGGTCTGCAATCAACCCAGCGATGCTGGTGGTGTTTGGGCTGGAATCCTGGCACAGTGCAAATCATTGGAAAATTGTCTGCTGCTGGAAGTAAATACTCAGTGTAGATATTAGATGGCTTTAGATTTAATAATAATCGTACTAATCCCTGTGTTTGATATAGCATCACATTGTTGCGACGTCATAAAGTGCTTCATAAAATATATTTTAAAGTGGATTGAGTATTTAATTTGTGGGCGAAACGCGGCAGGCAATTGCGCACAGCGGTGACCCACAACCATGAATGCATTGAGTGACCAAATATTTACATTTTTTTGAATTTTTTTTTTACCTCCGCAAAATGATCCACCAATCGACTCGTGTTTCTACTTAATGCTAATTAGACAGAGGCGTGTGGAATAAGGAAACGTGCCTAAGGTTGTGCCTTGTCTCGGAATCGAACCCGGGTCCTCTGGTTTGTGAGGCGAGCACGCTAATCACCACACTACGGGACTCCACACTTTTATTCATTTGATAGAAGTATTCAGTTAAGGTCTCTGGTTTGATCTTGTTCTCTGCTGAGTTAGCTGTTTGCTGCCTGAGTGTCAGAAGAGATACTAAATTGAACTCAAGGACTCTGAACTCGGGAAGGAGGGAGATGGCAGAGTGCGTACTGCCGATCACCATATCTAATAATCCCTGTGGAAAATGTCTGTATGCTGCATGGGGGGGGGGAGTGGGGATTCCACCTGGGTTCAGACTTAGCATTTTAGAGTGTTAAAATCAAGGACAATTGTTAAATTCAATCTTGATTCAGGAGTACAGTACAAAAATTGGAGGCAGGGAAACAGGAACCCAACTACTACGTATAATTTTCACTTTGATTCTTTTAGACTTAGGAAACTGCCACAGCTCCTTTATAAGGTCCTCTGTAGCAATCTTCCATCACTGGCTATTTGGCAACTGTGTTTCCCGAGCTCTCCACAGATCACTCCCGTTGACTGCGGAGTTGCAACCTATTCCATCATTCTCAGCTGACCCATCACCAGATAGCCCCTATTTCAAACAGACTGCATTGGCTAAAAACCCAGACTGAAAGGACTGTGATGGAATCCTGAGTCTCTCTGTTGGTAGAGTTGCAACTGGGAGGAATAGAGTTGCACAGTTGAGGCCCGGCATGTACTCGTGACAGAGTGCGAACTAACTTGTTAAACGTCACCTGCGCAGTCAGCTTCTGCCAAATGCACATTGCAGACATGAAAATGAAAGTTAAAGGTATACTCACTAATAAGGTTAGCAAATGGTCTGAGCCATTTTGACCTCACAAACGAGTTTATATTACTGTAACACATAATAGTAATTGTTGAAGTAGTAATAATCTTGCATTTGACATAGCATCTTATCACATCATCAAAACCCTTCACAGGAATTACTGTAAAGTGTTGTGGACGTGTATTTTGTAGTCAAAATGAGAAACGCTATAAAACTGATCACGTTAGTGTGGTGACCTTAAAGTGAGTTTTCACTGTACTATTTTTAAAAAAAACGGGTTAACATTTTTCCCTCTCACAAATCTTGCTTCTTTCTTCAATTGGCTTTATCATTTGTTGGATGAGATTTCAAAACTCCTCCATGAGTTTTGCAAAGGCATGATCCGCAATATAGATTTGTGGAAATTATAACACAAAGGAGGCCATCTGGCCCATCGAGTCTGTGCTGGTGCTCACTCCCCATTTGATAGCTCTTGATGTTACTTACTGCCAAGGAATTTATGAGTGGATTAAAGGACCAATAAACTAATAAGTTTATTGAATTTGTGAATGGAGCTCAGCAGAGATGCTTGGGAAAACTGTAATATATTTTCATCAATGTGTCAGACTACAAACAGAATCCAAACACTAAACGGAAACAGAAATTACTGCACAGAAGTAATCTGAATTGCCATGGTGTCTGCTGTGCCACCGAAGGTGCAAGTTGAAAGGTCACAGAAGAGGTTCTGAGTGTGATGGATCTCAGGGATTCCAGTCCAGCCAAAGTACTGTGAGCACCCACATCCCTCCTCTGTGTGCCGTGTTCTTACAGATGCCCCATGGCCGGAGTTTGAGAAGGCGGAGAAGTTGGCCCGAGGAGCGGCATTAAAATGGGCCTCAGGAATGTTTTACCACCCAGATCAGCTGGAGCGACTGAGCCAGTATCGTAAGAGGGAATCCCAGAGAACATCCTCGATTCAGACCAGATTAAAGGCAAGTACTGTATATTCCTCATGGCTGAGAAGTAGATAGATGTTGGGTCAGGACAAGGTTAGGCTTGACTGTGATCCCTATCCACTCTCCATGGTAACATAGGCTGCTGATACTCACTGTGGGAAGATCAGATGTGTGGGCGAGGTGCCAAATAGCAAGTGGGGGATCATCAATACCTTCTGGTCCATCACAGTCTTAGCTTTAGGATTATTGCCTTAAAATATGCAACCGTGCAGAATTTTGGAAACATCCTTTCACTCAAAATTTAACTGGAAGCTGCACTTCTGCAGTTCTTGGAACAAAATCGGTTTCCAAATTAAGATTTAATTTTAGAGTTTTTCAAATTTCTGCACAATCTTAATTTTTAAGACGTATGGCTAAGAGGATGGAGGAATTTGGGGATTCAGGAGAGGAGGGGAAGAAAATTAGAGGAGAGAAAATTAACATTTGTTGTCGGTGGTTTGTTGTCTGGTCAACCATGTGGTAAGTTTCCAGATGTAACAGACTCATTCTCGCTGTTTTTCTTGAAGTGTGTTCTGCTCTGTCTGTACAGTCCGCTGTGCATTCGTACTTGGAAGGGGTCGGGATTGGGATCAGGCATTTAAGGGCTTCTCTCGATGACATTGGCAATGTTTGCGAGACCCTGGTCGAGGTTCGTGAGGACTGGCAGAGTAAACTCAACAGCTTTCAGAGCCTGCGACAGCTGAGCAGCCTGGTTTCTGAGCATGTCCAGCTGGCTACAGCAGTGCACAATCTACAGCAAGTATTGGCAGGTAAGACCGGGGGCAATCACTTTACAAACTCCCCTTCATCTGCTTTCCAGCCAATTCAAGGAACTCTAATCTCTGGTTAGATAACATGCCTATAGTGCTATTGTGTGTGTGAGAGATGGGAGAGAGTTGCGTGGGGATGGTGAAGAATGAATGAATGAGAGTAATTGAGTAACCAGAGTAAAGAGTGATTGATTCACTATTCCCATCACCACTTTCGTTTTTGCTTTGAGTAGCCTCCTGTTTCCTTCTTTTCATTCTTTGCTTCCAGGCAGAGGGCAAACCTTGGGCAAGTTTCCTTACTCCACACGCCTAATAATAATCCCTCCAAAAACCAAAAACAATAATAAATTGGTCATTTTCAATCTACGACTGTTTGTGGGACATTGCTGTACGCAATTGGCTGCCGCGTTCGCCCGCAAATATACAGTCAATTCACTTTACAGTGTGTTCTGTGAAGCGCTTTGGGATGTCCTCCTGACATGAAAAGCGCTATATCAAATGCAAGGATTATTATTATTATTATTATTCAGTATAAAGCGTCTTTCCCTGAGAGAGAGCATTCAGTGGTTGGAGGCAGCTGAGGCCTCCAGTTCCCTGTCACTTCAAAACCAAGCAATTAGCAAATAAGTCTTTATTTTTAACAAAAAGTCAAGGTTAACTTTTTCTCAGTTGTTAGTCTTGGTTCCTCTCCTCAAATTTTCTCCTTTTCTCTCAGTTTCAATTAAACCTCATGACATCTCCGCCAATTCTTTCCATTTCTTTTGGCCTGCCATCTGATTTTTGAACTGTGAGTGTTGACAGCACTGACCGTCTAAAAGGCAGTGTGTGGCCTGGCAATTGTATGTTTCCTTTGTGCTGTCTACTGCCCTTCCTGTTCAGAGTGAGCAAACAAATATTCCATGGGAGCAATTTGTCTTCCCTCTGAACCTAGACAAGTCATTGTGTTTGTAACTGGAGCACCTTCATTAAATTAACAAAAATGCAGTGTTTTTTTTGTTTAGGATTTGCTATTTTTTTTTAAAAAAAGCTTCCTATAAATCAAACGCCAAGAATTTACAGAACTCAACACATCTCACCTTCCAGCTGTTTGTGGTGAAGGAGCATTAATGTAAACAATAATAATCTGTACATTTGAATTAGCGCCTATAATGTTGAAACATCTTAAATTGCTTTTCAAGTCCATTCAAATATATTTGTAGGCACAGAGCAATGTCCCACAAACAGCATGAAGTGAAGGGCCAATTTTATTTTGGGGATTGTTGGCCAGGACACTGGGGGATATTCTTTCACTCTGAATAGTGCCAATCGATCATAACCTCCATCTGAACAAAACAGACAACTCTGAACAATGCAGCACTCATCCAGTACTGAACATCACCTCTGACCCAGAGGAAAGAGCGCTATCGGCTAAGCCAAGCTGGCAACATCCTAATCAATAAGTGGAACATTGTATACAAGCAGCGTGAAAATAATAAGATTGAAAAGTTGAAAAGAAAAATTAAATAAATCAAGATTTTGTTTTGGTCAGCGGGTATCTGACACATGTAGAAACCCGTAAGCATGTTTAAAAGTAATCCAAAACTAGATTGAAATTCTGAAATATCACTGTGTCTGGAATGGAATGGAATGTGTCCTCTCCCGGAAGGTTACACCCCTGCTCACCTCACTGGAAAGTATTAAGCATAGGTTGACGAGAGCTGAAGTTTGGGGCCTCACAGTATGTGTTGGGGTACAGCTGGATTTTAACCAACCCAAACAGTGTAATTTGACATTGTGAACACTGCCAAGATTCCCACTGGTACTTCAGCTAGGACCAGCCTACCCATTAGAATTTAAGCTAACAGGGTTAGTAGGAGCTGAGTGGGAAGAATTCCCTGGCTCGAGTGATGGAAGCAAGACCCTTGGAAGTTTCCCTCCTCTCCCCCTCTACCCAACCCAATTGCTTGACTTTGACTGTTGTGTTGAGAATAGCCCAGTTTGATTCAAATACTTTCACATCCATCCAAAATGACCCACATAGAAGCTGTCGATTGGCAAAAGGCACCTAACAGCTTTTAAAACAAATTGAAATTTGCGTGAAGATTGAACTTGCCTCTTTGATTGCAGTACCCGAGGTGGTCATGGAAACACATCAGCTGATCGAGCAGCGGAGGCTCCTGGAGGCCCACACAAAGCTGATGGAGCTGGAGTGCTGGCGGGACAGCATACTGTACCAGCTGAACCGCGCCGGCCAGCACAACAGCGAAGGCGAGCAGGTAGTCTTGTCTTACTTCAGCGGAGTTGGGCAGCTGAATGAAGAACTTGCCAAAGAACTCTGGGACGTCATAACCTGTGGGCTGACTCTGGTCAAGCAGGACCCTGCCCTGTTTGTCTCCGCCATCCGTATCATTGAGCGGGAAGAGAGAATCGACCAGATTATTCTCGAAGGTCAAAGCCAACACAAGTTTCTTCCTTTAGGGAGGCCTAAAAATCTGAGGAGGAAAGTGTTCCATGTTCTTGAGCGTTCGACGGCTGCACAATTCCGAGCTCGGCAGACTGATACCAAAGGACCTGGACTGGCTAATCATCTTGGGGCCCTGCAGAACAATATCCTCAATGACTTGAAGATAGTGAAGGACTTGATGGTGCAGTGCTGTCCGCCGCACTACAATATTCTTCAAACCTATGTGATGCTTCACCACAAGTGCCTGTCAGGACACCTGCAGGATATAATTTCCTGGGACCTGGAGAAAAACGAGATTTACACTGTGCTGAACTGGATCCTCCATGTCTACCACAGGTCAGAAGTGAGAGGTCATCGATGGGTGGGTACATCAGATCCCAATGGAAACAGTGCATCATAAGAACAGGAGTATGACAGGTCTTGATGGACTTTAACCAGTGAAATACATAAGGCTTATTTCTATTATTCCCTCTCCTTTGCAAACAATTTAGATTTTGCACAGCGCTTTTTATTGGGTAAAAGGTGCGTAGATTCATTGTAGCTCAGTGCAGTGTTCTGTAGCTCAGTGGTTAGAACACTCGTCCTCGCAAGCGAGAGACCTGGGTTTGATTCCCGGGCGTGATGAAATCTTGGGCAAGTTTCCTTATTCCACACGCATCTGTTTATCTAGCAGTAAGTAGGAACTCACTTGTTAGTTGATTGGCGGATTGCTTTCCAGGGATAATAATCCCTTCAAAATTATTATAATTTGGTCACTCAATCCGTGACTGTTTGTGGGACTCAGCTTTGTGCAATTGGCTGCCGCATTTCGCCCACAAATATAGTCAATTCACTTCATAGTCTATTCTGTGAAGCACTTTGAGACGTCTAGAAGACGTGAAAAGCGCTATATCAAATGCAAGGATTATTATTATTATTACTATATGGACTTGTTGGTTCAGTAATTGTTCAGGGACTGATGGTAGAATGAGCAGATGAAGGGACAAACACAACAAGACCCTTAGGTTGTGAGACCCAGTCATTAACATGATTGCTCGAATCCCTTCCATGAAAGGAGATTCTTACATAACCATTTAGTAGTTACTGGGAGCAGTGAACATTGTGGGAGAGATCCTAGACAAAAAGATTTGGCCACAAAAGCCCTGGATTCTGTCCCTCGCCTCAATTAAAAAAACAAGCAAAGCTATGGCGGGAGGACTGCTGGCAACATTACAGCAGACAACAAGAGGAAAGAGCAGTGATGCAAACCTTTCATCCACATGTCTCAAGACATTTTTGCTGAGAGGAAATAATAAAACCAGCAAAGTGTCCACATGAAGTGATCAGGCTCAGACAGGACAGGATAAAATCTTGTGTTTTGACAATCTATAATGCGCCACGTGCATGTGTATAGGGGAGAGTTTTTTTAATATAACAAATTGTTATTAGGATGTAGAATGCCTCGCAACAAGCAGTGGTTGAAGCAGGACCTGTTAATAGCTTTTATAAAGGGAATAAAATCAATATATGAAAAGGAAAATTATGAATAGGTTTGGGGGAAAAGGCAAGGAGATGGGGGCCAAACAAATGGCTCTTACAGGGAGCTGGGATAGGTGTGACAGGCCCAATGACCTCCTCTGTGCTGCAACACACTATGATTCTAGAAGAATTAAAGGTGCTTTTATTTGTACAGTTAACAAGCAATCCTTTTATACAATATGTTTACACATGGCGCATTATCTGGCTAAGTTTACATACGGTTTTCATGTGCCGCAGAATAGATCTTGTTACCTAAATTGACCCAGGGACAGAAAAGGAGAAATATAACCGATTGTGGGGAAGAGGTAGGAGGAAGAGACTGAAACAGATTGCTTTTTTCAGAGGCAAAGGCACTGTGGGCTGATTGGCTGCCTTACGTGCTGTAAATTTCTATGGTTGTATGGATACCTTGAGCAAAGACTCAGAAGAGGCAAGGAATATTTCCGGGGGCAGAGAGGGGGATATCCTGTGCGCTTCTTTCAGAAGTGCAGCTAAATCGAGCCTCTCTCTTTCACAATGTTATTGGTGACCGCTAGAAACCTCGGAATGTGGCAGGAAGACAGATAGGAGGGGAAGGGGCCACACCTCAAAACAAATCGTTGCTAAAAATACGTCTTGTAATTGTCTGGGATTGCTAATCTCATCTGATGTTGTTCCTGTTTTTCTGTTATCATATTCCCCACTTCCTGTTTTCTTTCCTCTTCCCTGGCAGCCCAGAAATGATGGCTCACCCTGATCTGTGCCCTGATGTTGACGTCAGTGCCCTGGTTCCTCTGATCTCTCAAGATGCACAGGAGCAACTTCAGAACAAATATGTCAACGCCCTGCGGGTACAGCCACATGTGTTAGCTCCAGCGAGGTTTCCTCTTAACTAATTAGTTGGGTGCTAAGACGAAACAAATTATTGGCATTATCATTTCAACTTTGTTCATTTCCTCTGTTTTGGTGGATAGCTGTGCCGCACTGTGCAGCCTTGGGTTTGTCCTCCTGCTGTGAAAGGCGCTATACAAATGTAATTTATAGTAATAATACTCCTTGCATTTAATGTAGTGCCTTATCACGTCTTTGAGACGTCTCAAAGTGCTTCACAGAAAATACTGAAAAGTTAATTGACTGTATATTTTGTGGGTGAAACGTCTACGACAACTTTATATAATGCCTTTATATAATGCCCTTCATGCGTCTCGGAGAACACAGTGGGGGAGCCTGACGCTGAGCTGGGGGGTGGGAGGAGGTGTCTAGTCTCGCAAATGAGTAATGGCCACAGTGAAGGTAATGAAAGGTGTCCATTGCCTGAGTGCTGCCTCCCAGGTTCCAGTAGCTTCCCAGAGCAGCTGTTCCAGGAATTGCCATTTACCCTCTGACATTACCCAGGCCCGAGCAACCTCACCGTCAACATCGCACTGTCAACATCACACTCCCATTCCCGGCTGCTTCCACAAGTGTCACGGAGGATGTTCTCCTTTTAATGAGTTCTTGCAGGAAATCCCATTCCTGTTTGCAGCTGACAGTCGGCAGGATATTGGGATGAAACTTTGTGTTTTCTGTGTGGGAATCATGAAACAATGACAGGACATCAAACAGCTATGGTGACTGGTGCTGATGGACTCTATAATGGAATAGGCCCCAGGGTGCAGACTACAAGCCATTGACAATCCCCGGTCACTGTGGCTAATGTCTCATGTCATGGGACATTGCTGTGCGCAAAATGTCTGCCACATTTACCTACAAAATACAGTCATTATATTTTACAGTGAACCGAGTGAAGGGCTTTGAGACATCCTCATAACATGAATGGCGAGGAGCCTCAAATGTGAGGATTATTGTTCTTATCTTCATTCCACAATCTTTATTGCTTAATTTTGAATGCTAAAACTACACAAGAAAAGCTTAGATGAGACGATTGAGGATTCAAGAAAGAGGCAGTTCGATACTTGGGAGCTGATTTATTAGTGGCTTGGAGGGAATTCAATGAGATGGGATTATGGGGGGGTGGCAGTGTTGGGAGTGTTTGATGGGGGAGTGCACTCGATGGGCTGAATGGCCTCCTCTTGTTCCAAAATTCTTATGTTATCCTGGCTCCTGAAATCTACTTTCCAGAGCAAGTGACGAACAATGGGAGGCAGAATATTCAAGATAATGAGGAAACTTTCAGGAATTTGACCAGCTATTGAGGATAGCTTCCTGGTCTCTTGGCTAGGATTCAGGTGCAGTGAAGAGTCATTGAGTTGTTTCCTCTTCTCCAGGTCTCGGTGTCAGACTGGATGCAGAAAGCGCTGGATGCCGAGGTGAATGACTGGTACAGAGATGAGGAGCCTGAGTCTGATCACGAGGGTTATTTCCACTCCAGCCTGCCAGTGATAGTCACACAGGTAACATTGGAAGGGGGTGATGTAAAAGAGAGACCTGTGGGTACATATAAGTAAATCTTTGAAGGTGGCAGGACAAGTGGATAAAGCTTTTAAAAAGGCATACGGGATACTAGACTTTTAAATAGGGGCATAGAATACAAAAGTCAGGAAGTTATGATGCACCTTTATGTAAAACCCTGGTGAGGCCTCAGCGAGAGACTGTGTTCAGTTCTGGGCCCCACACTTTAGGAAGGATGTCAAGGCATTGGAGAGGGTGCAAAGGAGATTGACCAGGATGGTACCAGGAATGAGAGACTTCAATTATCAGGAGAGGCTCGAGAAGCCGGGATTATTCTCCTTGGAGCAGAGAAGGTTAAGAGGAGACTTAATAGAAGTTTTCAAAATTATGAGCGGATTTGATAGGGTGAACAAGGAGAAACTATTCCCACTGGTGGGTGGGTCGGTAATTCGAGGACACTGATTTAAAATAGTTGTTAAAAGAAATGGGAGGTGAGGAGATATTTTTTCACACAGCGAGTTGCTGGGATCCGGAATGCATTACCTGAAAGGTGGAGGAAGCTGATTCGATAACAACTTTTAAGGGAAAAGTAGATAATTATTTGGGGAGGACAAGTTTGCAGGGCTATGGGGAGAATTCGGGAGAGTGGGATTGATTTGGAAGCTCTTTTCAAAGAGCTGTCACATACACGATGGGCCGAATGGCCTCCTTCTGTGATGTATAATTCTATGATTCTATGGTACAGTGTCCCATGTACAGCATGGATTAAGTATAGTGTAAAGATCCCACTGCATTGTTCCATTCAGCCCACTCCCAGGTCAGGCATGGCAAGAGAAATCTAGAAACGCTTTCATCAAGAAGAGGCGAATTCCCCAGTCAGACATCATATCTTGTAGCGTATTAGTTAGAGCAGGTTTGATTCCCGGGCAGGGTGAAACCTTAGACAAGTTTCCTTACTCCACATGCCCCTGTTTACCTAGCAGTAAGTAGAACCTGGTTGTTAGTTGATTGGTGGATCATTTTCTGGGGGTAATAATCATTTAAAAAAAATTAAAATGATTTGGTCACTTAATCCACGACAGTTTGTGGGACGCTGCTGTGCACAATTGGCTGCCGCGTTTCGCCCACAAAACATACAGTCAATTCACTTTACTGTGAAGCGCTTTGAGACATCTCAATGACATGATAAGGTGCTATATCAAATGCAAGGATTATTTTTATCTCAGAGACCAGACTTTTCACATGGTCTATTGAGCCCAGTGATTAGACCTTGAGATGAACAGACACTGGATCTACAGCTCACTGTGGCTCCGCAGTGTGTTCACGATTCTCAATGCTCATGTTCTGCAGGTTGTGTATCTCTCTGCTGACCTCTATCTTTGACCTTTATTTTGCAGATGCTGGAAGAAAATGTCCAAGTGGCAGCAGAGATCAGCCCTGCCCTGCGAGATCAGGTAGTGATTATGGCTTTGCAGGAACTGGAGACCTTTCTGTACAGGTAATGCCCGAGAGAGCAAATCTTCAAGGTGTAAAGACAATGGGTTTCACTGTAAGATCGGTGTCGTACATTTGCCGAAAAACATTACACTTTGTACCAGTTGACTCTTGCTTTGTGCTGCCTTCATTAGATGTAGCTGCGTTTATAACCAGTGTTATTCTCTACGAGTTGTATTTAAGTATCAGCCTGGCCCAGTTGGTAGCACTTGTTCCTCTGAGTCAGAAGGTGGTTGGTTCAAGCCCCTTATTAGGACTTTGAGCTCATTATCTACCCCGACTCTCCATTGCAGTGTTGACAGAGTGCTGCCTTATCAGACGTGATGTTAAACTGAGGTTGAGCTTGTGTGTTCACTTGGACAAAGAGTAAACTGTCCCATGGCACAGTTCAATGAGAAGGGCGATTCTCCCAGTGACTTCGCCAACAATTTCCCAAATAAAATTGGTCATTCACTTCATGGCTGTAGCAGTAAGTGTAACCTGGTTGTTAGTTGATTGGCGGATAGCTTTCCGGGGGATAATAATCTTTTTTTAAAATAATGTTTTATGACTCAGTCCACGACTGTTTGTGGGACATTGTTATGTGCATTTAACCGCCGAGTTTGCCTACAATCACACGATCACTGCACTTTGCTGTGTTTAGTAATTTTATGGAAATAAGCCATGCAGAGCCAGAGCATTCCCCTTGCTCGCTATGCGTTGACTCAGCTGATCTTAGCCAGGGCTGAAAGAAACATTGGCAAGCGCCTTGAGATGTCTCGATGGTGTGAAAATATGCTATATTAAATTCAAGGATTATTATTCGATATTTTAATGTTTAAAAGTGGTATTGGTGAAATATTTGGCTTCATTTGTCTTTTTTGGGGTGAGGTGTTAGACAGAAACTTTTCAGAGCTTCAGGATATGAGCTTGATGATAAGGATCATGAAGGAAAAATGGTTTGCCTCCCTTGACTACTTTACTGGTTATTCCAGTGAATTGACTGTATATTTTCTGGGCGAAATGCAGCAGACAATTGTGCAAAGCAATGTCCCACAAACTGTCGTGGATTGAGTGACCAAATTATATTTTTTGTGTGAATTTTTTTTAAGGGGTTATTAACAACGACAACTTGTACTTATATAGCGCCCTTCAGGCAGGGTAGCGTCTCAGTGTGGTTACCCCTGGAAAGCAATCTGCCAATTGACTAACAACCTGTGTCCTACTTATTGCTAAGTAAACAGAGGCTTGTGTAAGGAAACTTTCTTAACATTTTGACCCAGCCGGGAATCAAACCCAGGTCCTCTCACTAGGCGAGGCGAGTGCTCTAACCAATACATTACAGGACTCTACAATTGATCCTCAATTTGGCAACAGGGCATAATCCCCAGAGCATTATGAAAAAGCTCTGGTGATTATATTTTATCCTCATATTTTATCATTATATTTATTTATACATTAGGTTCCGAGAAGCTGTGATAGACTTCGGGAGGGAACACTCGACTGGCCGATCTCAGTATTACCTACTTTACCTGCTGGCTGCCGTAAACAACTGCATCGTCCTCAGGTACAGACAGAGGTGTAAGAACCTTGTGACCACTCGGGTATTTTGGTTGGGTGCTTTATAGCGTGTACAGGAACAGCCTAGCTATGGGTCTACACCCATTTGGTTCCCTGTAACTGTATGGAACTCAGCCATGCGGAGCTTGAGCTCTTGCTCACTCTGTTGATCTTAGTTGATCTAGTCAGGGTGACAGTGGAGGTTGCTGCACAGGAGCCAGCACTTTCGAAAGAGGATTGGGAAATAGTGTTACCTGAATAGCTGCTTTCTGTCCCTGCAAAGTGAGGCTTACAATTACCCTAGGGAGGGCAAGGGCACAGAGGACCAAGCGCAATGTTTCAGCATTAAACTAAGAGGAAAAACAGACCCAGAAAGTCACAGGGTTGAGTCTGATTTTCTGCGTCAGCTGATCTCAGAGTCAGGGTCGCCATCAGTCAGCGTTGAGGTGGAGAAAATTCTGCCAAAGATACCAATCACGTGAGTGGATGTCGGATGAGGATGGGATCGGGCTCAGTTGGGAGGCTTGACGATCTGCTAACTCACTGTCTCAGCTCCTACACTCCCTCTCTGTGCTGTAATAATAATAATAATTCTTGCATTTGTTATAATGCCTTATCACATCGCGACGTCTCAAAGCGCTTCACTGAATATACCATATATATTTTGTGGGCAAAACGCGGCAGCCAATTGCTTACAGCGGCGTCGCACAAACAGTCGTAAATTGATTAACCAATTTTTTTTGAAGGAATTATTACTCCGGAAAAGCGATTGATTAACAACCGGGTTCCTACTTGCTCCTGGGTAAACAGAGGCGTGCGGAATAAGGAAACGTGCCCAATGTTTCGCCCTACCTGGGAATCGAATCCAGGTCACTCGCTTGCAAGGCGAGTGCTCTAACCACTGAGCTACAGGACTGAGCTGTAGTCAGGGATTCTGTACAGGGGAAAAGTGGATGAAAATCAAGGAGTGAATGACTTAGGAACATGGTTTACAAGCTCCATCTTGGGGGAGAATAATATCCTCTGCTTTTAGGTAGGAGACAGATGGTTCACTCCTGATGCGGAGAACCCCAAACCCAAGGGTCAAGTTAGCCTGCCCAGATTAGATCTGTTCCTAGGAATGCCAGCTGTGCCTGACCTGGGAGCGCTGGATGAGTTGTGTCTCACTCTGTGTCTAACACATTCTGTACTTGATGTGGGAATGCTGGATCAGACAGTGTAGAGGAAGCTTTAATAATAATAATAATAATAATAATACTTGCATTTGATATAGCGCTTTTAACGTCGGGAGGACGTCCCAAAGCGCTTCACAGAACACACTGTAAAGTGAATTGACTGTATATTTGTGGGCGAACGCGGCAGCCAATTGTGCACAGCAATGTCTCACAAACAGTCGTAGATGGAAAATGACCAATTTATTATTGTTTTTGGTTTTGGAGGGATTATTATTAGGCTCTGTGTGGAGTAAGGAAACTTGCCCAAGGTTTCGCCCTCTGCCTGGAATCTCGCTTGCAAAGTGGCTCTAACCACTGAGCTACAGGACTCCACATGGGGAGAAAGCTGTAATCTGTATCCAATAGGTTGCTGCAACTTTGTAGTTCCCCTTTTCAGGAGTCACCCATCTGTGTTCAACCCAAGAGGGCTTTATTGCAAGTGACACTGCTCCTTTCTGTTGCAGACAGTCTGTGCACTGGCTACAAGATCATTATGGTCAGGCCTGGGCCGGGGAGCGCGGTGGCAAGTTACCCCACGTTGAGACCACCCTAGACAAGGTGCTGAAGAAAGGCTGCCGGCTGCTGATTGACAGGATGCTGTCAGAACTACAGGTTTGTCACTCGCTCAGAGGAGCAACTGCATGTCAGTGAATGATGTTTGTTTGATCCAGTGCTGGCAGAGGCTCATCTGTCTTCAGGAATGCCAAATCCCCGAAGGTGCCACATGACACAGAACGGCAGGTGGCCGTAAGCACGGTCAAAGAGGAAAGTTTTCAGGTGGCACTTGAAAGAGGGGAGAGAGGGGGGCAAGGTGGCGGGATTGAGGGAGAATGTTCCAGCGTTTTGGGTGGAGTTGCTGAAACGCGACCTCCGATGGTGGGGTGGAGGGTGTGAGGGTCGAGCAGAAGGCCGGTGCCAGTCGAGTGGAAGCGCCGGGTGGTGGATTGGGAAGTGAGAAGGTCAGAGAGGTAAGGAATGCTGCATCAGACAGTGTACAGCAAGTTTTACTCTGTATCTAACCCACGCTGTATTGAGAGTTTCTCCCTGGGCCCGGTCTGTATTCCCTCAGATAATAACAACAACAAGATTACATTTGTATAACGCCTTTCACGTCAGGAGGACGTCCCAAATAAACAAATCACTTCTCTGTTTGTGGGGCATGGCTGTATTCACATTCGCTACTGATCAAGAAAATTCACTCGAGAAAAATCTGGAAACCCATTGCTTAATTGGACACTGATTTACCTGGACTAGTGCATGTGTGTGTGTGTGAAGGTGGGTGGGTGGGGGGAGAGGTGCTGGGGGTGCTTCTTTTCATAGATTCATAGAATGTTACGGCACAGAAGGAGGCCATTCGGCCCATCGAGTCAGAGCAAGTCACTTTCACTAACCCCAATCACCAGCTTTCTCCCCATGTGGAGTCCTGTAGCTCAGTGGTTAGAGCACTCGCTTTGCAAGCGAGAGACCTGAGTTCAATCCCCGTCAGGTCAGGGCGAAACCTTGGGCAAGTTTCCTTACTCCACACAGAGCCTAATAATAATCCCTCCAAAACCAAACAAAAAACAATAATAAATTGGTCATTTTCAATCTATGACTGTTTGTGGGACATTGCTGTGCGCAATTGGCTGCCGCGTTCGCCCACAAATATACAGTCAATTCACTTTACAGTGTGTTCTGTGAAGCGCTTTGGGACGTCCTCCCGACGTGAAAAGCGCTATATCAAATGCAAGGAATATTATTATTATTATAACCCTGCAAACCCGTCTTCCCCCGATACCTATCCAGTTCTCTCATAAAAGCTGTTATCGAATCGGACTTCACTGCCCTTTCAGGCAGATCATTCCAAATTCGAACAACTCACTGAGTGAAAACATTTCTACTAACCTCCCCTCTGCTTCTTTTGGTAGATATCTTAAGACTGTGACCACGTGTCACAGACACACCTACCAGCGGAAACAGCTTTTCCCTATCCAGCCTGTCGAAACCTTTCATGATCTTGAAGACCTCTGTCAGGTCCCCGCGTAAGCTTCTCTGCTCTAATGGGAAAAGTCCTAACTTCTCCAGCCTGTCCTCATAGCTAAGGTTCCCCATTCCTGGTATCATTCTCGTGAATCTCCTCTGCACCCTTTCTAGTGCCTTAATGTTCTTCCTGAAGTAAGGTGCCCAGAACTGGACGCAGTACTCCAGCTGAGGCCTAACCAGTGTTTTGTAACAGATTAACCATAACCTCTCTGCTCGTATACTCTATGCCCCTACTAATGAAGCTCAGTACACCAAACACCTTTTTTACTGCCTTATCTACCTGTCCCGCGACCTTTAATGAATCGCTTACTTGAACACCCAGATCTCTCTGTACGTTCACCCCCCTTAAGATTGAGCTTCCAAGTCTGTATTGCCTCCTATATTGTCTCTTGACAACCCTTAGGGGCACTTCTAGCCCCCGGGTCAAGGATTGGCCTCCACTGCTGTGTATAAAAGGCAAAGATTATTTTTTATATTATTACCCTGGGAATGGTCATGTTGACACTGGCTGTATTCCTAATCTTGAAGAATGCAAAGTTCACAGTGAGTTGTGCGTTGTATACAGTTTTTGATCTTAAACCTCACTGTGTGTGTGTTTGTTCCTGTAGCCTCTCTTCCTGCAGCTCCTCGCCTGCCTGTGGATGGGTGGCTCGGATTTTATTGATGGTGTCTGTACAGTCTTGGATACGTATTACAATTACTTCAGCCGGATCAGGGAGCCCATCTTCCAGGTGAGACCAGCCAGTACACTCAATAGAAATACAATACAGACACTTTAAGAAGGTGAAGGTGGTGCCATCCCTATGCAGACCAACTGTGTTACTGATTGACGTTATTATTATTATTATTGTTGTGATGCACCACTGCTATCTACTGGCAGGAAATGGTATTGAAGTGTTTACTCTTAAAGGGGATGGCTCATAATCAGTGGCTCCTTTCGAAATCAAACGCTTCCGAAATTGGATTTTTTGGGTTCCTTACTGGGTTCCATATGTTAGTTTAAAGCATTCCATGTTGCTGACATCATCAATGCGAAACGCCAGGGAGGAGAAAGCAGTTTATTCTAATTTTATCACCCAATTTACCAGCCACTTGTCAGCCAGGATAGAGGCTGGTAGAGGTAAGCGATAGGGTGAGGTAGTGGGAATGCATGACCACCTTGCTGTGAGAGTCAGTGCAGACTCGATGGATCGAATGGTCTCCTTCAGTGCTGTACATTTCTATGATTCTGTGACTTCTAGGATACTATATCCTCTCTATCTTTCCTAGACACTCAGTTGAGTGTCCAGGAAGGATGTAGTATCATAGAAGTCATAGGATATAGTATCATAGAAGTCATAGTCATAGAAAGGACAAATTGGGTTTGGCATTGATGCCCCAGGATCAAATAACCTGAGGCATTCACAGTCTAAGCTCACCTGTAAATAACAGCACCTCACCCTTGGGTGTGATACTGAGGAGTAGTGGGAATGTGTGTGGGGTAGTCGACGGGGCACAGAACTATTTCTGGTTTCAATGTCCGTGTGTCTTCGGCAGTTCCTGCTGGTGGAGGGTCTGCGCCTGCTGATCATCGAGTATGTGCAGACCCTGATGCTCAAGAAGATGGTGTGTAAGAATCCTGAGGAGCGGGAGAAGGTGTCAGAAAGAATGAGCCGGGATTCAGTGCAACTGCGTGCAATTTTCCATAAGCTGGTAAGTCAGGGAGCAGCAAGGCCAGAGATTCTCCACAGTGCTTCAGGAACATAAATGCATTAATTAATGGGTGGATTCCTGTAGCTCAGTGGTTAGAGAACTCGCCTCACATGCGAGAGACCTGGGTTTAATTCCCAGCAGGCGAAATGTTGGGCAAATTTCCTTACTCCACACACCTCTGTTTACCTAGCAGTAAATAGGTTATTAGTCGATTGGTGGATCGCTTTTCTGGGAGTAATAGTTCCTTCAAAAAAAAATTAATAAATTGGTCACTCAATCCACGACTGTTTGTGGGACACTGCTGTATGCAATTGGCTGCTGCGTTTCGCCCACAAAATATACGGCAAGTTCATTTACAGTATATTCTGTGAAACGCCTTGAGATGTCTCGAAGATGTGGTAAGGCGCTATATCAAATGCAAGGATTATTATTATTGAAGCAGAGTAATTCTCGAGTGTGTCAATGGAGGCTTCAGTTTTTGTAAATTGAAGCAATTGATCAATTTGTTATTTTTACAGATTTTGCAACACAAATACATAATTATAAGGGATTTTCTTTTTTTTGGTCAGCTGGGTGGCTGACGCACGCAGACGCCCATCAGCGGGCTTAAGCCTATCTAAACCAAATCCGATTATAAGGGAGAGAGAGTTGCAGTTTGTCTCAGATGGTCACTACTCCTCCCCTTCTACCTACAGGGTTTGGATGATTGTGATCACCTGACCAGTGTGATCTCCTCCGTCTCCGAGCTTCTCAGACTGACGGATACCTCCCTCCTGGGCTTGGAGGTCTCGGGATTGGTCACTAAATACCCAGATATCAGGTAACCTGCAAACCAACATGTGCGACCATCAAAGTCATCTGCCATTTGTGGTGTTGGCTGCACTCTGCAGTTAGAGCTGTGGGCAAGATACACATTTGGGTTTATTTCTGCAGTATCTTGAGAGGGCTATAAATAATATAGGTTATTTGGAAACTGCTGAATTCTGTTGGTGTACAGTGCCATGTGCAAGCACTATCCACTCCAATACCTCACTCACATGTCTATCCACACAATGAGTATCACAAGTCACCTGACTGGAGAGCATCATCACAGAGATCCTGTCCATATTCATACTTTCTAGACCCGGTCACTGGATAGGGATCAGGAACGGGAATCCTGGTGGACTTTTCAGCATGGACCTCCTTAAATCAGAGATTCTGAGAGCAATTGAAACGCCCTAACTCACAAAATCACAAGCGAAGTTCAGAGTAAGTTCTTCTTACTCCTGCAGGCAGCTTAACATCCCGGCTGCAGCTGGGGTCGGGCTGCAGACAAATATAAGGTATGGGTACAGTACAATGGAGGGCAAAAATGGATGATCCCCAGTGTTAGAGGAATGAACTATGACCAACAAGTAGACAAGCTTGGGCCCTTCAGTCTTGAGAGAAGATTTCAGAGGAAACCTTAGGGGGGAAATTTATATGGGATTGCAAAAGTGAATGCAGAATAATACTATAGAAAGCACTGCAAGACAGTACAACAAGAGGGCATGGATTTAAAGTTGCAAAGGGCATTTTCAGAACAGTCACAAACAGGAAGCTTTTCTTTCTCAGGAGGGTAATGAATAGCTGGAGATAGTTTCCAGGAAAGGTGATTGAGGCCAGGACACTGGACACATTTAAAAACAGTTTGATGCTGTGATGGGTAATTCAATCTTTGAGCTCTGCTGGTCCTCTTCCCTCTCCGGGTACCTAAATGATCAGAATTATTTGATTCCATCACAAAATGTCCATTACATATTGCATTTGTATTCTCTCGTTGTCCATGTGATCAATGTCTGGATTGTACTGTAAGGAGAGGTACCACATGTTGGCCACAGTATGGGGCTTAAGCACTCTCTAGTGGACCCCATTTGGTAATGCAATTTGACACAAATTTGTCCTGGAAAGCGGATTCAAGCTCGCCAAAAAAACATAGTTTTAGTTACCAACATTTAGCCCAGTTTTTTCAAGAATTGTTTCTGCGTCACCAGGTTGTCGGTTCCAGGATTTGAATTCTCAGTCTAGGCTGACAATTCCGCTGCAGTACTGGGAGAGTGCTGTATGTTGTTATATTATTGGAATATATTGTTGTCTTTTGGATGCAATAGTAAAATAACAAGTTTGCATTTACCTTTCGTGGATGTTAAAGATCCTATGGCACTAATTTAAAGAAATGCAGGGAATTCTCTCACTATCCTGGCTAATATACCTCCCTCATCCAAATCCATATGAACAAATTAGTATTTTTTAGTATAAAATTCATTTTATTACTTTGTCGGATGTCGTTGGTGAAAATCAGTAGCCACACTTTGCCTACATAACACCCCTTCATTTCAAAGTAACTCAATGTTTGAACTCTGAAGCTTTACAATATGGGGGGGGTGGGCTGTGACATTAGGTGCGGGGACAGCTGTACAATGAGGAGGTGAGGCAGCGAACTACTACATAATAAGATAGGATATACAATGGAGAATGCCGGGTGATTTGGGTGGTGGGAGAGACTCGCTGTGCTAAATATGATTTGCATGTCTCTCTCAGTGATGAACATGTTTCAGTGCTGCTAGATATCAGGGGAGATGTCTCCAAAGATGTTCGTGGAACAGTACTGGAGATGTTGGAACAGAACACGCAGTTGCCTCCTGAAGACTATCAACCCATCTTCACAGATATTGTGGTTCCAGCTCCAGCCTTGCCTTTCTGCCTCCCTGCTGTCAGATGTGCCTAGGTGCTCGAACAATCTCTTTGTTGGCCCTCTAATGCTTGTTAGAACTGTAATCCAGGGCATCTCTGAGCGAATGCCAGCTTTCACCCCCTAACCCCTCTCTGTTCTCCATCAAAGCGGCAAAGAGAGACAGTGAGTGACATCTTCCGATAATGGAGATAAAGGGAGAGGGAAACTCAGACCGACGGTCACAGAGGTCTTGGTAACCACCTACCCTCTTACTGCAGAGTTAGACCACGTGAACTAGGAAAGGGGGAGAATCAATTCAAAAAGAGATCCCATGTTGGCCTTGTGGGTAAAGCCACTGCCACGCTTCATATACTGGAAATGTACCAAAGTGCACTCCCTACAAAGCTACTTACAAAATTCAGCCACTGTAAAAATAATAATTGGCCTTGCATTTGATATAGCACCTTATCAGGTTATCGAGACGTCTCAAAGCGCTTCATAGACGACTTTACAGTGTATCTGGTGAAGCGCTTTGACATGTGAAAGAGTGTTCTACGTTTATTTTTAAGCTGTCTGTGTCCAGCAGTTTGCTGTGTTCTTCCTAACAGTTACCACCCCCTTAATTTGATATCATTAGCAAACTTCCGTGTTTTTCTATCTTCAGATAGAAATAGCTATCGTACTGCAGTTAGAAAACAACAGAGGTCCCAGCAGACATTCTTTCGTGACTAGTACTGACTGAATCACATGATGTGACCTGGCATATGCAATGTACGTGCACAGCAATGAAATATGAAAGATTTGGATGAGCGAGGACTATCTCATTCTTCCGGAGTATGCATCTTACTGTCTTCCTGCATTAGATTCAAGCTGTTTCTTAAATGATTGGGATTTGAATTCATAACCTTGTGTAGCTGACTGTATAATCAGATGGTGCCTTTACCCACTAGGCCATCAGGGAAAAGCTTGTTTGCTTCTCTGCACATGTCATTTTCTTAGTTTTAGCACTTGCGATCCCTGGAGTCCTTCACCAAAGGTTTATTTCATGAGCAGCTCTGTTGTTGACGTGGTTCCTGTTTATTACTGTATACTCTCTCAGATTAAAAAAAAACACTAAACATTCAGACAGCCAGAGTGTGTTGCGTTATTCAAAAATAATGGCTCTAAATCAGGAATGTTTTTTAAAATCAGTGGAATCTTTATTGAACAGCGATCTCAAGGCTGTCACCTCACTTTTGTTGCTATGAAGATTTAGCCATTATGTTGAAACAACTCCATGCTTTACTGTAATTAGTCTCAAGTACAGTAAATATATTTGTAAGCAAACACGCCATGCATTTTGTACATGGCAAAGTCCCACAAACAGTTATGAAGTGGACTACCAATTATTCTGGAGGATTGTTGGCTAGGACACCAGGAGAAACGCACTTCTTTTCTTCACAATGTAGTGCAATTTTTAGCGCCCACCTGAACAAGATAGACAGGACCTCGGTTTAATGTCTCATCGGAATGATGAAAACAACAACAAATTACATTTGTGTAGTGCCTTTCACATTGGGAGGACATTCCAAGGTGCTGGACAGGGAGGGGGCGAGTCGAAGGGACTGTGTGATTGAGCTCCAAAGGCTGAAGGCAGAGCGGCTGAAGGCCCACTGCGGATGGTAGGGTGGGGAGGCCGGGAAACATGAAGCAGGCCAGAGTCCACTGAACAGAGGGAGTGGCTAAGCTGTTAGAATTTTTTGCTTGACTTTATTGCTCCAGTCATGAACTGCGTTTGCCTGGATCTATTCCACATACCTACTGTTCTAGAGAGAAAAATATTCTTCCAATCTCTACTCTTATTTGAATCTTGTGTTATATTATTTAGGTTGTCTTCAAGGACAGGGTAGACAATGGCACGAGTGTGCAATCCAATAAAAGATATCGAATTGTCCTTAACAAGTGCTTGAATATCAGAATAAAACCGCGTGCATTTTCATTTACAGATTGTTCTGCAACATAGTTTAGAAGTCGTGTCAAAGATATTTTTCCATCTTATGTCTGATTGTCTTTCTAAATGGTTATCAATTTCCAACATTGCTGAAATGCATAGTTTTGAAACAATTGACTCTTACATTCCAAACTGTGCACCACTTGGCAGCCTTTACATGTCATGTCCTTGTCCTGATCACATAGCCCACATTCTGCAGTTGAGTTTGGGGACAGGCAGAGTTCAGTATGGGTTTGAATGCAGCCTAGTTGGTTTAGATGAAGGCCTTCTCTTGTCTGCTGTGTACTGCATTGGGAAGCTAAATGAACTCCGTCTTCCCAAGGTTAAGCAGCCAGGATTCTTGCTCCTGCAGCACCCTCTCCTGCTTTTATGTTCGTGTGGGGAGAGGGGCTGGCAGCTGGGTGGGTAGCAGTCAGGCTAGGGTGTGATACCCTCTCAAATGGTCTGCTGACACTCATTGCCATGTGAACAATGTGTCTCATCTTGGCTCAGTGGTCCCAATCTTGCCTCTGAGTCAGAAGGTTGTGGGTTTAAGTCCCACATCATCTAAGCTGGGGGTTTTGCATTGTTGGAGGAGCTGTCCTTCAGATGAGATATTAAACCAAGATCCTGTCTGCCTATTCAAATGGATGTTAAAAATTCCACTAATTGAAAAGAAAAGGGAGTTTCTCTCTCCCGGTGTCCTGGCCAATAATTCCTAAAATAAAATTGCTCACTTACTTATTCCGTGGTTGATGGATGACATTGCTGTGTGCTACTGGCTGCTGCATTTCGCTCACAAAATACGCAGTCAAAACCACTTTACAATATATCCTGTGAAGCATTTTGAGATGTCTTGATGACATGAGAAGTCCTATATCAAATACAAGCATTATTATTATTTTTATTAAGGTACCAGTTCTCAGGCAATCAGCCTGCATGGGGTAGTTTCGTGAGTAACACCCCAATAAGAGGGGGCCAGACCAGGAGCAGAGAGGCATTTGCCAGTGGGGAGAAAAATAATACTAATAATCCTAAACACTAAATCTATATTGAAGTAAATACACACACATATATATATATATATATAAATGTCTGGTGAAGACAGAGTTGGGATTAACTGTGATCCTCTCCTTCCCACACACCCTAACGGTTGAACAGTGTGCAATGTTCAATGTATGAACTCCCACAATAACAATGACCAATTGAGCAGGAACTGGAGAACGACTGTTACACAACCACGAGCCGACACCCTCAGAAAATCTTCAGAATAGGAGTGGGAGAAATTGGCAAAATGAAGTTAGCCTGTTCACCGGCGATGAAAAATGTTACCGAGGCTTGAAACTTTTTTTCGTTCAGGTTTCATTGTTCATCTCTGTACAGGAAAGAGCCATGCTGAAACTAGATCAGCTAAATGCATTGTCAAGAGCCATGTCAATCATTTCATACAAACTCAGGAATTAATAGGCAGTTTTATTGTTATTCTATGGATATTAAGCCCATGGTATATACAGGGTGGATTACTACTGATTAGCTATTGATGTGCCAACTGTGCACAAAAGCTGCTCGATCAGGTTCCTACTCCTGTAACAAGCATTTGTTTAGTCCATTATCCAGTCTCTCTCTTCATAACACTTTCTAAACTCTGCCTCTAAGCTATACATTTTACATTTATTTACTGTGCAAAAATAACGCCGATTTACAATAGTTTTTAAAAGAAACAGAGGGGGAGGTGAGGAGAATTTTTTTCATACAGCGAGTTGTTCAGATCTGGAATGCATTGCCTGAAAAGGTGGTGGAAGCCGATTCAATAACAACTTTCAAAAGAGAAAGTGAATAGATATATTTGGGGAGGATAAGTTCGCAGGGCTTGGGGAGAGTATGGAGGAGTGGGATTGATTTGGATAGCTCTTTCCAAAGAGCCAGCACAGACATGATGGGCAGAATGGCCTCCTTCTGTGCTGTATAATTCTATGAGTCTATAACAACTTTTATTTCAAATTGGGATTTTTGTGCAAGATGATAGAAAAGTTAATGGATAATGTAGCTATTGAATTGACTGCTGTTTTGACACCGGATACATTGTACAGCTAAAGATCTCGTCTGAAATGTCTGATCTGAAATATCTGAAGCAAACTCCCTTTGTTACTGAGAATAGCGTTGGGTTACACAGTGAAAGAAAGGCACTCTCAACGGTTAGCTCAGTGACGCTCGCCTATTCAACCTGTTCACTGTATTATATGCCCATAAGAGGGTAGAATCTCAGCCAAACTCTCACCTTTAAAGGACTCTGACCTCTCCTACCTTTTCATTCTGTTTTTCCTCACTAACTTTCCCTCTTCCCTTTTACTGAAGGCGCTTGATTTCTCTTTTCTTTCCACTGGGGTACGATTCCATGGGCACAGGTCAGCATCTGGTACTCACTCTCGTGGGTGTTATTTCAGGTGTGAAACTCGACAGTGAGTGTTCCCAAATTAATTCAACTGCAGGCGTATGGCAGCCAGA
>NW_024704755.1:15842800-15917800 GCF_018977255.1 Callorhinchus milii | reverse complement strand
CTCCCCCCCCTCTCCCCCGCTCCCCCCCTCTCCCCCGCTCCCACCTCTCCCCCGCTCCCCCCCCTTCCCCGCGCCTCCCCCCCAATCGTCGTGTTGTTTTCAGACTGGAATCGGGACCCCGAGTGAAATGCCATTCCTGGCAGTGCAGAACCTGCAGTTTGTCACTGAGTTTATGGCCACTACTCCGTTCCTTGCCACCCGAGCGCTCTGGGACGCTATCCTGCGCGAGGTGACGGGCGCAGTGTGAATGCAAGTTGTTGTCGTCTGTGTTTTCTCGCGCCCTGCCACTCTCTTCTGCCCCGCTGGCTCCCGCTCCCACATCCCCACTCACAACCACTTGCACCTCTTAACCCAGTGTGAGTGGGCAATGGCTTATTCCCAGCAATACCTGTCTGTTTTTCCTTCTGGCAGAATCAGTTCAAATCCCAGGGCGCTGAGCTCATCCCCAGCTGCCCAACTGAACAGGCTGGTGTTTTGCAGAGGATGTTTGAGGTCCAGACTCTGCAGGAGAAGATGGGTAAGTCCAAAGGCGGCCACTCAATGCACTCAGCCCAATGGTCTCCTCCTAATACCACAACAGCTTGCACATACAATACACATTTATGTTTATAGCACCTTTCTCTTCAGGGGGATGTCCAGAGGTGCTAGTCAGGCTAAATCTCTGCCTATCCCACCTATCTCGACTCTCTACCCCCTCCTCGCACCCTCCCTTCCCTCCCCTCACCCCGACCATTTCCCCCCTGCTCGGGTCCCGACCCAACTGTCCAGCGCCTTGGGACGTCCTCCCGACGTGAAAGGCGCTCTATAAATGCAATCTTCTTGCTGTTCTAACCATCCCTATCATTCCACCTCTCTGCTTTCTGGGGCCGGGCAGTACATATCTTCTCAACTCTCTGTGTGAGGAAATACTTCCTGACCTCAACTATAACTGGGTGTAAGGTGCTGTCCCTTGTAATGACCATCCACTGTCTAACCTATCAATTACCTATCGTCATTTTACACACCTCAATCAAAAGAGGGGTGGGGGGAGGTTGGGTGAAGAGAGAGAGCAGCGAAGGGTGCATTAAATGTCAAGGTGGGAGATATCGCTCTTCTGTGGGGGAAGAGTCACATTCTGCAGAAACTAGAGTCATGTCTGTTAAAGCACCTTCCTTCAGAGCTCATTTGATGCGTTTCATGCATTCTTTCCACAGAGCTTGCACCATGTGCCTTTTCATGAACCTACTCAAGACATTTCATCTCTTGAGGAAAGGCTCTTTTGTCCCTCAAGGCAAACTGAACGAATCTCAGGAATGTCTGTCCTTGAAAGTGAATTGCCTCCTCTAGGGTGTACTTTTTCTTCAATGGAAGAAACATTTAGTTTGGGGGGTGGGAGGTGTGCAGCTTTTACACTTTAGAAAGTTGTATCACTTCTCCTCAAGTCTTTTTGCTAATTCAATTGCTAAAGGATGAAGAAGGCCATTGGTCTATTTGATCTTTTCCTTCCAGAATGCCCATTATCATTTTCCTCAAACAGCATCGAATGGGTTCTTAAATTAATCCATTCAATGTGATAAATGTCAAATTTAAAATTTGCCCCTATTTCTCTTTCAAGGTACTAATCTGAACATTGCGTATAGCTGTATGATGCTGGATATGAATGATAAAAGGACGAAGCAATCCCCATTGATCTTATATTTTGAAAATACCGGACTTGTCACTAAAGTATGAATTCAGTGCCTTGGCTTCGACCAGTCTCTTTTGTAACCTATCCAGCAGACGTATTTTACCTTGAGATGCCCGTAAGACAATTGACTTCAGATGCATCTTTGTAAAGCTTCTCAGCAGTGGTTCACTTTCAGTAAGAGGCTGGATGATATTTACAGCTGAACTCTGTTCTATGCTAAATTGTCCAGGTACGGGCACTCTCCTCGCCAGTCATAATCCACATTTAAAATTAAATTGTAGTGTTTGCTTTATAGTCTCCATTCTCCAGCAAACAGTAGCATGAGCTTAGCCATTCTCAATTGGGTAAGTCCCACTGATTGTGATTTAGATGATATAACTCCATATTTCCGTTGAAAATTGAAAAACAACCCCATCCCCACCCTCCTCCTGCCTATCTTTTTTAAAAAAACTAAGACTAAGGCTGACACCCTCTCCCCCCATACTTAATGTTATATTGGGAAGAAAGTTTAGATGCTATAAAAGTGGCCATTTGCTTGGGTTCACAGCAGGATTTTGTAGGTCCAGGTGCTGGGCTACAGATCTGCCCAATACATTGTTCTGTTAAGATACTGCAAAGAGTGTTGATGACTATAATCGTGAGGTTTGGTGTTTGTGAAGCTTGAGAACTGGATCAATGACCGTTTGGTGGAAAGACTCATAATGAACCTTTAGAATAGGAGTAGGTCTGCTCTGCCAAAATTGGCTGCTCTTATTTAGTAAATAACTGATAGCCCACTCTGCCAATCAGATCTGTTTTGGCAAGAGGCAGAGGGGTCGAGCCAATTTGGCCAAATCCTGATGTCACTCTTTCGACCTTCGATCTGCCCCTGGTCTTATTTGTCTGTTTCCTGACTTCTCCTGTAGCTCAGTGGTTAGAGCACTCGCTTTGCAAGTGAGAGACCCGAGTTCAATTCCAGGCAGAGGGCGAACCCTTGGGCAAGTTTCCTTACTCCACACACCTAATAATAATCCCCCCCAAAAAAACAAAACAATAATAAACTGGTCATTTTCAATCCATGACTGTTTGTGGGACATTGCTGTGTGCAATTGGCTGCCATGTTCGCCCACAAATATACAGTCAATTCACTTTACAATATATTCTGTGAAGCGCTTTGGGACGTCTAGAAGATGTGAAAAGCGCTATATGAAATGCAAGGATTATTATTATTAATAATCTTGCTTCTAACTTAACTTGTCAGCCCCTTGGGAGGTCCTCCCAACGTGAAAGGCGCTATACAGATGTAATCTTGCTATTGTTCTCAGTGGACCTCATTCTAAAGACTGGAGCAGTTCATTCCAGGAATACTATGTAGAGAAATGTTTTCTGGTTTCACTTCAAACCAGTTTAACTCTTTATCTTTAAAATAATGTCCCCTTGGATCAATTTAACTCTGATCAGCTTTCAGACTATTGGTTATTATTTCACCGACTCCCATCAGTTCAGCAATGTGCGACCACTTGATTATTGGGGTACAGATTATAATTCCAGAGTATTTGAGAGATGAATATGGAGACGAGTGAGATCAAAGACATGCTCAGATTGAGGGCTACTCCACATAGGTAAGTCCTTATTATAGCAAGTCAATCATTTTTTAATTCTGAAGGATTGCATTATATTTCTCTTGCAGGCATTGTCATCTATTACAAATGGAGGGTTCCAGAGAATGAGCAGCATGACACTGCTGTGGAGCGGAATAAAAAGGCATTGTCTGTGGAGTTGAAGCTCTGGGAAGGATATATGGAAAAGGTAAATACTCATAAACTTGGAAGGCCACAGTGTGACCTATAAATAGTAGAACCCTTGAAAAGGGGGCTTGGGAGGGGGGAGTGCTAGATTGGAGGAGCTCCTGTTAAAGTGATGTGGTCAATGGGATAATATTTAGGGGATGTGTTTAATGGGAAGAGCACCTGTTAAGGGGTGGGTAAATGAAACAAAGCACCTGGAGAAGATGTTGGGGGAAAATGGGGTAAGATGGGGAAAATGGGGAAAAAACAGGTTAAAGGTATTTCTAGTGGTACAGGAACATGAACTAAACTGTTGGTCTTTGAACGTTGGATTTGCCCTTAAGTGGGTGCAGACGGTTTGTCTTGTGTTGTTATCTGTAATATTTGCAGAATGTGCTTGAGTAAAGATACTTCTGTCCCCAGGCATCCCCCGAACCGTACATAATGGGAAAGAATTTCACAATGGCTGATGTAATGCTGTTTCCACAATTGGCCTATGGTGTCCGCTTTGCGTGAGTAACTAGTACTGTTTCCGTTGACCGGCACTCGCCAAAAGGTGCCTTTGTTCTCGTACTCCTGGTATTCACTATTGGCGTTTGAAGTTACCTGAGCTCTCTATCCCTGCATGTAATTCCAATGCCACACTGTGTCTAATCAATATTAGTGGGATTTTAACAAGCACTTGCACTGAACAAAGTAGTCAAATTGTTTGAATGTTGGGATTGTTTTGAAATGTTTGGGATTGTTGCTTAAGGTCATTAATGTCTGATTTTGAAATATTACCAGTCCAGTCTTGAAAAATGAAGAGGTGGAGGAGAAGCTCCAAATGCATTTGATTTCTTTGACCAAGAGTCCAATTGTAGCCTAGTTGGCAAAATGTTAACTGAGCCAATGACTTCAGTGCTGCTTGTGGGTATTGCTGGTGCAGGTTAGCTACATTTACCAACATAACAGCCCCTATATTTAAATGCTACAAAATGATTTGACGTAAAGCAGTGTCTTATTCTCGGATGTCCTGATGCATGGTCTGTGGAATACCTTGATCTTGTTCTCTGCTGTTTAATGTCTGCAGGTTATCACAAGAAAAGTACCCCAAACTGCTGGAATACTACCACCGCTTGGAGAAGCGCCCAAGTATCCAGGCCTCCTGGCCACCCCACTGGAAAGAGAGTGCTCCGACTTCAGACATACTGAAGGACATCTGAGCCTCAAACATATGGAATCTCAAATGCCTGTGTTTTCCCAAACTCTTTCGGTGCTGACCCCTGAAAAATAACTTTCAATGTTTTCCCTTTGTTTTGTTGCTTCCCCCCAAAAAAATCTACAATATTTGTTAATGCCCAGCACTAAGCTTCATGTATGTGATTTTTTAAAAAACCTTTCACACAAAAGGGAAGGATGGATTGCTATTGATTTCCTGCTCCCTAATCCAACTACTTTCAGTCAACATGGGGGAGGTAGGCTGCCCCTGCCTATCCTGATTGGTACTTGCCGTGGTCATCAAGTAAAAGTGAAAAGTCTGCCCATTTTAAAAACTTCATGGTAATTTTAAGGAATTTTTTTTTTCTTTGTTCATTTGTTTTTGACTCGCCCGTTATCCCTGTGGCAAACAAAGCGATCTACATCCATGAGCTCCTCTAACTGCGGTAATGAGATTAGCTGGCTGAAGGGGGAAATGCTCCCAGCCCTGACAACAGATCATTTGAAGTACAATACAAGCTTGTGCCAGTTGTCCATGTCGATCCCTGCCATACTGCAGCACTATTATGGAGCTGATACTAATTGATAGAATGTCTCCTGCCACCTTGTAATACCTTCCTCTCCTTCCCAATTTCAGGTTCCTTTGAATGTTCTCTCATATACTTTGTGCACTGTCTATATGCACCACACTAACCTTTAACCCAAGGGGCTCATCAAACTGCACGTTCTACTCTGGGGACAGTGGCAGGAATTTGGGAAACATTATTTCACTCTGTCCTCACATCTTAGAATTGATAATTTCATACCTATTCACCTATACAATGAGCTATTTGTGTAGAGAGATACAAGTCATTTTACAAAGACAGAGAGAGAGGCTTAAAACCTGCGCGCAGAATTAAACTTTAATTGTTGAAAACAAATTCATCTTGCAGGAACTTGTTTCAATCAATAACACCAAATTTATCTTGGTAGCTGGAACAAGTTTACTACCTAACAATGTGGTGGCCCGTTTTGTGCTGTCTATAACCGACTTGCCATTGAGTACAATTCTTTGAACCAGTGAAATGTGATTATTGGTATAGATCAGATCTGTATGATTTAGACAGTGTTGATTCAAGCTGAATGTTAGATTACTTGAAACTGATTAGTTGAGCCTTCCTCTATATCCCTTGCAGTATGAGAGATGAAGCTGATTAACCTTTCAACCTAGTATTGGCTGATGGGGCTCTGGTACCTTGCAACTTTTAGATATGAAATTCATATTTGCTTTCCTTCTAGTCTGTTCTGTGGTAGCCCAGAGATTTAAAGCCTAAATGAAGTGCAGTGTTGCAGGTAGCTTAGATTGTGCTCCTGGTTTGAATTTCTTTCTGCCCCCGTTGCCAATTTTGTCCCTTCTGCAATCCTGTGCCAGGGAAGGAGGATGGAGAAAGCCTTTATTCTTGAAGTGGAACAGACTTATCTTTGCCCTTCACACTTCCCTACCTTAAATTCCCCAAATGAAATGTTTATTTAATAATGCACTTCTAATCAAACGTTAGTCCACGCTGTGCTTGCCTCATCCAATAGGTAATATTTAAACACAAACCTGATACAGTCCAGTGGAGAGGAGTTTCAGTTTCCATCCTCTGCTCTTCCACTTCCTACTTAATTGTTAATGTAATGCAATGAACCGCCAACAGCTGTCACTGCTGCGTGTTGTGCTTGTTAATATTCAGGCTGAATTACTAACTGGGCTAAACTGCTTGGGGAAGATGAACTAAAGTGGGAAATATGGGGTTTGAAGCTTAATTCCTGAGACCTGCTATAAGAGGAATGTTGACTCTCTGGTCGATTCAGTTTGTGCAGGTAGTGTAACCCTTGATAACTGATGCGAAATAAAAGCCAACCAAAATAACTGACCTAGGCTTGTGACGGGGCCTGTAACTGATGGTGGGCTACGTTTTGCAGAACAGTGGCTGCTCTTGTGCTGCACCCTGCAGGCAAGTCTATTTCTGGCAGACATGTGATTGCTTTTTCATGGTTCTCACTGAGTGGAATGTGCGTAGTTGCTCCTGGTGTTTTTCTATTAACATCAATATTTTGTGCTCTCTTTTATGACATGTACTGGCTATTAAACTTTTAGTGGAATATGTTGGTACCTTTAACACTATTAAACTTATCAATTTGACTGACCATTGGTATATTGCACTGGTATATTTCACTCATCTTGGTTAAATTATACACTGGGAAATATTTGTCTTAGTGTGCTCCATTCCTGAATGTGCTATTATGATAGAGTGTAACTCTACAGTGCGAACTCTGTTCATATCTCACTCGATGTTTATTCTTCATAAGAGTGTCTATGCCTGTTTGTGTCATCTTGACATCAATGATGACTATCCTGACATCCATGTGAGACTTTTCCCAAAAAGCTACTGTAGGAACGGGCTTTTTCTCTCTCCAATTCTCCCAGAGGACTGAAGGCAATTTCAGGCCTGGCTCTCATAACTGCATATGGGATTGAATAAGGGACCGTGTGTTTAGGATACAACAGGTTAGCCAGGGAGGATCCAGGATTTCACTGGGGTTTGAACTGCAGCATTTATTACTGAAATTAAATGTTAAACCGTTCAAGTTAAAATGATTATATTTCAAGTCTAAAAACTTTTAAACGTAAGTGAACTTATTCACAACAGATGCATAATCTGAAGGAAAATATCTCATGTGGGTGTTTTAGAGTAAATTTACCTAGAACTTGATCAACATCTATATTCACATATATTTCACATTGATTTGAATTTCCTGCTGTCTAGTGATGTCGGTGATCCCATGTGAACATCAATACAAGCAGCAGCAGCAAATAAAGTAAAATAAATTTATAACAAATTGGGGGTGGGGTGTTACTCTGCATCAGTTTCTCTGTATCTGTCTCTCTGTCGGAATCACAAAGGCACAAATGACTTGGACAGACACAGGCTCTGCTACAGAGAGAAATGCCCAGAGGATTCATTCAAAAAAAATTCCTGCTGCCTGTATAGGAATCCTGGCATCATTACAGTCCGTGGCAATTTTTTAAAAAAAGCTCTCTCTATCCCGAGCTGCTGTCCCCTCTGTCAGGTACAGACAGAGGCTCTCATGGATGGAGAAAGGCAATTTTTGGGGATAAATTGTTGGAATGGAAATGTGCTCTCTCCCTGGAAGGATGTATCCTGCTTACCTAATTCTGGAAAGTATTAAGAGCAGATTAGCACGAGCCAAGGCTTGGGGACCCCAGAATGAGCACTTGGGTAACTGCTGGAGTCCCCCTCCTCGCTCCTTCCCTCCCCTCACCCTGACCATTTCCCCCTGCTCGGGTCCTGACCCAAATGTCCAGTGCCTTGGGATGTCCTCCAGACGTGAAAGGCGCTCTATAAATGGAATCTTCTTGTTGTTGTTGGAGTCTGACCAGATAATGCCAGCATTAAGGAACCCAACTTCATTAAGAGAATTAGTGAATCAAATACAATGAAGGACACCAATAAAGATAAGTAGTGGGACTTTATTTTTGCACTTCCATTGATCTTTAAACGATCAAAGGGCAAAATTACTTACAGAAGTTTTATGCTTGAGACAAATGTCTTAAAATTAAAATAAATCCAGTACTTTGGTCTGGGGGCGGGGTGGGGGCAGAGCCTGTTGAAGACAATCTGCCTCCCTTCAACCCCTTCTCCACCCCCAGGAAGTATGTTATGTTTACGCCCCTGCGATTTCTCCACCCCCTGCCCTCTCCATCAGCCAGAGCCAGTGGGGAGGGCAGGAGGCGGTGACGGGGAGTCCAATGAGAGCCTGAACTCACTAGTTTTAAATATTGCAAAAAGATGTGGTTTCCGGATTGCGATTTTTTTTACACACAGCCTTAGCTAGAGCGGCCCCTGCCCCATTTCTGTCCCCGATCCACACCTGATCTTATCACAACAGAGGAAAGATTAATTAGCTTCGTAACTATTAACAATGAATAGAATGTGAAAATGCTCTTTATCTCTTAAACTGCCTTTCATCTCTTTCATCATCCCTTTCACTTTGGGTCAAAGTTCTGACGAATCATAAACACTTTAATCATAAACACTTCAAAGATGGTAATCTATTCTGGAGGCGTGTATTAAGGCTAACCACGGCTAATCTGATGCCTGCATTCATGCATTCATGCATGCAGTTGATCTGGGGGTGTAAAATGTGCTTGCAAGCACACAGCTTTTTAAATCCCACATTGCTAAACATACCCCGACAGAAATGTACAAATGTGTGACTTGACCAGTTTCAAGAAGCTGTCTTATGATTAAACAGGAAACCACAACTTTTTTTTAAAATGCACACACGGTTTCTCGATGCTAGTGTGGTTTTGTACTGGGTGTAATGGAAAATTTATTGTGAGCTGCCTTTATCTGCTCATGTTGAGTACCTAAAGTTGGTTACTGACTGAATTGGCTAAATTTGAGGTTTTGACTCACAGTAAATAATTCAGTTCAAATTGTAATGACATTTGAATACATCGTTTCACTATTACGCATCTTACCCTGGTCCGAAGAAACAGATGTGTAATTCTCCAGGAAGACTAGTTGGTCAATGAGTAAACTAGAACCTGACTTTGTAGGTTTAGTGATCTGGCTTTTGAAACGTTGAACTAAGATCATTTTTAATAATCTTGCATTTTGATGCAGCACCTTGTTCAGACATCTCACAGTGCTTCACAGTGTTTCACTTCAGGGTTTCACTGTGAAGGTTGTGACTGTTTAAACATAGCAGACAACTTTCTCCAGCTGTGTTCCACAAATAACAACTTGCATTTATTACAAGCTTCTGACTCAGAAGTGATTGCTACCAATTTAGCCAGACTCACACCTCTGTGAATGCATTTTGTCATAATTATTTACAACTTCATCTATTAAGTAGCAAGATTTTCCCTTTTCATACATTATATATAATAATCCCTCCAAAACCAAAAAAAATAAAAATTGGTCATTTTCAATCTACGACTGTTTGTGGGACGTTGCTGTGCGCAATTGGCTGCCGCGTTCGCCCACAAATATACAGTCAATTCACTTTACAGTGTGTTCTTGTGAAGTGCTTTGGGACGTCCTCCCGACGTGAAAAGCGCTATATCAAATGTAAGGATTATTATTATTATTTGGAGTCCTGTAGCTCAGTGGTTAGTGCACTCACCTCACAAGCGAGAGGACCTGGGTTAGATTGCTGGGCAGGGTGAAATGTTAGGTACACTCCCTTATCCCACAGGCCTCTGTTTACCTCGCAGCAAGTAGGAGCCTGGTTGTTAGTCAATTGGCAGATCACTTTTCTGGGGGTAATAATCCCTTCAAAATAATAATAATAATTTGTCACTCAATCATGACTGTTTGTGAGACATTGTTGTGTGCAGTTGGCTACTGCCTTTCTTCCACAGGCGATACAGTCAATTCACTTTAAAGTATATTCTGTGAAGCACTTTGAGATGTCTAGAAGACATGAAAAGTGCTACATCAAATGCAAGGGTTATTATTTTATATTCTGTGAAGTGCTTTGGGACGTCTCGAAGATGTGGTAAAGCACCGTCTCAAATGCAAGGATTATTACCATTATTATTTTCATCCTCACTCTCTTGTGGTTTTGAGTGCTCAACCCACATGAAAGGTGCCATATAAATGCAAATTGTTGTTGAGGAGAGTGTATAAGGTTGAGATTAAAAGAGCCGCTCTTGATGTGGGCTTGTTTTAAATCTATATTTTGTTTACTGTACTTTGAGACACACCCCTACACCCACCAGCGTGGGCGTAGTCAGCGGTGTGAAGCACTTCAGAAATGTGCCTATCATGAAAGTTACTATATGAATGTAAATTGTGGTTGCTTTTCCCCAAATAATGCCATTCCCGTGCAGATTGACAAAGAATCAACAGATGGCGCTACAACACCGTGAAACAACTTGGTAAAAGAAGCTGGAGGCCATTCTACACACAGTGCAAAGCTTTACAAGTTTCCTAAACAAGAACCATAGAAATCGTGTTAATTTCCAGGATGTAGCATACAGAGCACCATGGCTCAAAAGTCATCTTTCTTTCTCTTTCGAAGTTTCTACGATTCTGGAGAAGATGCCCGGCCTACAATGGGTTAATTATTTATTTTTGGACGCAGAGATAATCAGGCTCACCGAGACAGGATGACCAAAACAGAAGTTGCTGGGAACACTCAGCAGGTCAGGCAGCATCTATGGAGAAAGGAAAGTGAGTCAATGTTTTGGGTCCACGACCCTTCCAGTTCTGACGAAGGGTCGTGGACCCGAAACGTTGACTCACTTTCCTTTCTCCAGAGATGATGCCTGACCTGCTGAGTGTTCCCAGCGACTTCTGTTTTTGCTTTCAGATTTCCAGCATCTGCAGTATTTTGTGTTTTGGTCACAGAGACAAGACGTTTCATTAAGAAAGCTTTATATATCAATGTGCATGATGCAGAAAGGCATAGTTCCCAATCTGAGCAGCAGAAGAAGTAGTTACACAAGTTTTATGTTTATGTTTTCTGCTTTATCATTTTTTCCTTGGTCTTCATTTCTTTTCTCTTTATTTGCTAGATTTGGTTTCAATCCCGGGTCTGTTCCAAAAAGCAGCAGCTATACCAGCTCTGTTGATAATCTAACTTGTTTATTGCATTGGTTCACACATAGACACCAATTTTTNGACTTATTTCTCACACAACAAAGACCATTTATTTATATACATTCCTTTTCCCACAGAACTGCACCAGACAGAGCAAGGATATTAAGGAAAAGACAGACATCATTCGTTTCTAGTAAGATTACAAAAAATATGCTAGCACAATCATTCGCAAAATTTCACTTAAAGGTACAGCAGTATAAATTTTCAGTCATTTTCCCTTTTAGTCAAAATGCATAGCAATACAACAGCACACAAGTCAACTTAACAAAGCTTCACCAATCTATAGTACTACAAATTTATGTTTAATCCTGGCAAAGCTTAGCAACAGTATATATGCATCATTTTTATGTCAAGAACAGCTGATCCATAATGTTTCACAACAAAAGAAAGGCTCAAACCTAGAGAAGAAAAAACAATTAATATGCAGCTAAAATACTTGCACTTTGTATCCGTGTAATTTCAGAAATATACCATAACCCTGAGAAACATCACTGACACCTAATACAAGAAATTTGTTTCAGTCAATCTGAACACTTTAACCTCAACTAAGAAAGTAAACCCAGAACAATATTCTCAAGGCACCAGAACAAGAAGGTACAGGTTTAGGGATAAATATCAGGAAGTAATTCTTGACAGAGGGTAAAAGTGGTTGAAGACAGGATGATGGACTCATTTAAGAGACAGTTTACTGCTATAATGCGAAGATAGTAGGATTGGTATTGTGGAAGAATTTAATTGAATGGTCTGAAATTACTTCCTCATTCAAATGATCTTGTGATGTGATCTATAAATCAGAAACAGTATATTTAAAAATGCATAGTAATCCATGGCCCCACCTTTAGCATTTTTTTAATAACAATACAGTACAAATTTACATTTGTAAATGTATGATTGATAGGCAGCAGAGAGATTAAGGAGAACACATAGGCTCCCTCTGGCTCCTGCTACTGCCTCATGCTATCCTTGCTATCCAAATGTAAATCGTACTGAATAGTTATAAACATCACCTCTGGAGAAAATGGAGAGAATAACATTGGTGACTTTGACCAGCACAGTCCTGTATTCAAATGCAAATACAAGGATTATTATTACTGTGGGCGTGGAGTAAACCAGATTGGAGGAGTTCATTCAGGAATGCCAGGAAAGGAAAAAGTGAAGCTGGGAAGCAGCGTTTTGTTCCAGTATTTTTGAAAGGAAATGCAGAGATGGAATGGGAGTAAGGATGGGTCAAAGGAGCATACTTTGCGAAGGGCATGATAACAAGAGTTTTAAAGAGGTGGGATTGTCTCAGTGGACTGGGAGAGGTTGATGATATCAATTAGTAGGGTGGGAGGTCAGTAGAGGGGTGGAGATGGGATTGAGGGAACATGTGATTTTATACAGTACATGAGGGAAGACAGGGATAAAGAAGAGATGGGGTGGGAGGTGTGGCGGGAGGGTTGTATAGTGGTGGGTTGGGGGGGGATTGGGGGGTGGTTGGCAGTGGCAGAGAACTTGAGATCCTCTCAATTTTGGACTTCAGAAGATCCATTATCTCCTCGTATTTGAAATTGGAGGTGGAATATAGGAAGATGTCAAAGGAGGTGGTTGATGATGGAGAAAAATAGCTTGGGGTTGCCCTTGGCCTTCAGATCATCCTGGAATAGAAGGACTATTTGGCTGAGGTGAAAGCGCAGCGATAGGTCTAACCATTGTTATGCAAGATTGACAATGTAATTAACAATGATTAAGACAGGTGCATTCAGCAGCACAAACGATTTGAGGGAGTGGAGGTGAATCCCTACCAGGGGGATTTATGCAAGTAGAAGACCGTGTAGGAGGTGATGTGGGCAAGTTTGTTTAAAAGGTTTTTTTTGAGGGAGTTGTACAGCAGGGTGACTGAGGAGGTAAGGTGGTGGGAGGCAGAGGAGCAGTTGGGAAAAAGGTTGGAGGACTCGAGGCCAATAGAGAGGGAGCAAGGGATAATTTTCTTCCAGAAGTGGAAGGAGATGGTCACAGGAGGGGAAATAGAGGAATTTAGGGAGATTAAACAGTGGTCAGAGAAGGCTTTAGCTGTCATGGTCATAATGCTGGGTCCTGTGGACTGGACTATCAGGAAGTGCGATACATCTGCTTTCTGGTACTTAGCTGTCTTTCCATCTCCCAAAATTGGCCAACTTTAGAGTCATCAGGTTGCCACTGATGCCACTTCCTGTATGCTGCATCCACCTAAACTGACAGAGAGAATCATGGTTTAACTTCGTGGCAAGTGTATTGATTGAGCCAGGCAGACAGTAGGATGACCTGTAAAGTATAGTGACTGAGTACTTGCCCAAACAAACAATTTACTTTATGACTGTTTGAAGGACCTTGCCATGTGTAGCACTTTAAGATTTTTCAACTTTATGGTACTATATCCAAAGCAATCATGAGTCAATAATTATTATTTATCCACTAATCATCATCCAATATAACAAAGCATCTTCATTCCATATTATGCGCTGGACTCGTGATTTTATCAAGGATGAAATTGCATTTAAGATGATGTCACTACTATAAATATTTATAGATTTAAAATGTTGTTGGTGGGGGGGACGGTGGCAATGAATCAGTGAATATCTTACCTTTAAATAGAGTTGATTTTATGATAATCCACAATGATAACTGTCAACACCAGCACCAACAATAAACACAGAATTAACCGAGGAATCATAGCCACCGGCATCCTGAGATCAGCAGCTGCAAAATAAGTACTAACGATATATAACCTATGTAGTGTTTACAAATAAATAAAATACGTCATTTTCTCGGAGGAATGATGATGGCACAGCACACGTGGTGTCGAATAGCTCAGATATGTTACAAAACAGGAACGTTATATGATGGTTAATTCTGTTCTGTTGATATGGACAGGGTGGGGTGGTGGGGGTTGGGGTGGTGGTCACATAGAAATAGTGAAAATAAGTTATCAGCAGACATGATTTAGAAGGATAAAATAAGTATACCTGGATAGGAACCAGAAACAGAGTAAATAGCAATGATTGGCGTCTTGAGGCTTAGGTGAGATACCAGACAGGTGTAAACAGCCCCGCTCTGCACAGGCTGTGTCTCTTCCAAGGAGCTCAAAGCTTTATAACCTCTCCCATCTCTCCAAAGCTGCTTTCTTGTATTTACAGTGAAAACGTTCTTATCATCTTTATACCAAGTGACAATGATATCCTCTGGGTAAAACCCATCCGTTTCACAAACTAGAGTCAGAGAAGTGGTCGAGTTCCCATCAGACACTGTGGAGACTATCCAAGGAGGCATCGGGGGAGCTGTGGAAAGACAGATTAGAGAAGGAATTAGTGATGTAATAAATTGAAGACTTTGTAATTGAAATGTACTTTATTAATTTCTGCTGTAACCATTCCTTCCCTCCTATCCTCCTTGGGGGAGGGGGATGTAACTGGGGTCTCCTTGGAGCTGAACTAGCTCCAAGGTGACATGTTTGGCAATGAACTTGCACCTAATACTTTCTGGAATTAGTTAAGCAGGATGTGTCTCTCTAGGGAGAGAGTGTGTATCCCATTCCAACAATCTATCTCTGGAATTTCCATGTGTAGGTGAGATACCTAGAAATATCAGTTTGGGTGTTGCTTATCCGGTTCCTGAGCAAAGTGGATCTGCAGTACTCCAGGGCACTGCTGATCATAGCACTGCCAACCTAGCTCTTGGGAGGACTTGGAAAATCACACCAATCATTAGGGCAAAGAATCCTCCTGTTAGCTCTGCAAGGCAAATCCCCAACGAGTAGGGTGGTGCTATCTGGACAAGTTGCGGGAAGTTTGCCAGACAGCGATATTAATGGCAGGCTATATAGTTTTAGCTGGTTAGACTCCAGCTGTTACCCTAAAGCACACTCTGAGGTCCCCAAGTCTTGGCTCTTGCCAACTTGCACCTAATACTTTCTGGAATTAGTTAAGCAGGATGTGTCTCTCTAGGGAGAGAGTGTGTATTCCATTCCAACAATCTATCTCTGGAATTTCCATGTGAAGGTGAGATACCTAGAAATATCAGTTTGGGTGGATTCTCTTTATCATGATCATGGGTTTCTGCATGTGTCAGACACCTGGCTGACCAAAAACAAGATCAAATTGCTCAACCATGATTTGCAATACATTGTGGTTAGAGAGAGGTTCATTCTTCCCTCTGAACTATTGTAATTAATTATGTTTCATCAAAATTGATACCTAATCTTTGAAAATTTCAACTTTCACACTTTAATTGTTATATAAGAGATCAAAAAAATCTCCATGCATATTTCTGCGCTTGTGAATATCAAAGAACTATGAAGCATATGTCAGGGGAAAACAGCACAAATTTATCACTAGAGCCACTTTTCAGTTGTTACTCATGAAACAAATTCAATGTAAATTCCATCAATGAACAGGAAATGTAACCGCGGAATAGACTGCTTCTCGTTGTTATTTTGATTGCAGGATAATTTTTTTTTGGGGGGCAGACAGATTTCTGACCCAAGTGGAGACCAATCACCATGCTTTAGAGGATACAAACTGTGCCACAGGGATGCACCCTGCTCACCTATTTCTGGAACTTAGGCGCTAATTGACAAGAGCCAAGATTTGGGTACCCCAGAATGTGGTTGAGGTAACTGCTGGAGCCTAACCAGCTAAAATCGCATAGCTTACCATTGATAGAACTGTCGGGCAAGCTTTCCCCCTGCGAGGACCATCCTATCTGTTAGGGCTTTGACTTGCAGAGTTAACAACAGCAAGATTACATTTGTATAGCGTCTTTCACGTCGGGAGGACGTCCCAAGGCACTAGACAGTGTACAGCATTTCAAACCTGAGCTGGGGTCAGGGCGGGGACAATTGTTTTTCAACAGCAATGCCCAGGAGTCCTGCGAATCTGTCTGGCTCTGGTCTGACATTCAGTTGCCAAACATGTCACATTTGAACCAGTTCAATTCCAAGGACTCCCCGTTTACCCTCAACTCAAGATACTTTTCAGGAGGGTGTAATTTAGCCTGGATCTAGATCTTCTACACTAATGTGGCATTATTGAACATACAGAATTTAGCAAATTCTTTAATACATCTTTGATTTTGAAGCCACCTTTTTGTGTAAGTTATTTTAAGAACTACAGATAACAGCCTCAAAGATAAGACTGAATTCAACAATTTGCCAAATTCTGGTCATTGAAATGTTCCATAAATAGTGTAATTCTGTACAATTATGCTATTCTGTGTAAATCTGTGTATCCAGATGGAGTTTCTCACTGGTCATTCGTGGAATTGACACTGAGACACTGAGACAAAGAGACACTGAGGAATTATAAATGCAGCCAGGCCTAAGAGACACAGGCACTTTAGTCTGAAATATCTTCAGCTCTGGAGAGACTGAATTCTATTTAACTTTAACAGCAGCTGGAATGACACAACGTCAGATAAAGTCAGAACAACTTTTATGTTTTTACATGTTTATTGGGGCTGTCGCAAAACCTGATCACATTTTTTAATTATTCCACTATTTGTCTTGCGTGAGTGAACATAGGTCATATATAACTTCTCACCAGCCAAATAAGACCAAGAATAAGGATTAAAATAGAATCACGTTTCAGAGGTGATGTAATCTATCTTGTGCTTATAATTCATGTTACGTTGCTAATCTTCATTATAATGAATGTGTAATGTGGGTGCCAGTTCTACCCAGTTGATTGCACTCTAAATTCTGGATAGAAGATTATGGATTCACAGATCAGACTGACACGCCAAGTGCAATACTGGGGGAGGTATTAAAATTAGGTTTTTCTACAACCTCTCTTCAGATGGACTTTAAAGATTTGGGTACTTGAAAAGAGCTCCTATTTTCCTAAGACCTTTATGAACAATTCTTTAGGTTAAAAAAGTAATTTACCTAATTCTCTCTGTATGACCTTGCTGTGTGCAGAATACAGTGTGAATTCATTGTAATATTGTAATGTGTTTCGGATGCGACCAGGCACTGTATTACATTATTTTAAAAACAATTTTTTTAGTTCCTTTTTTATTTGAAGCAAAGAAAATCATTCAAAATTCCTCTAGTTATTCCTATGCAATTAAAAATATGTCTAGTACAAAGCACCCATGTACTTACCATGAACAACCAGTGATGATCCAGTTCCATTTGTCATTCCTCTTCCTTGATATCTCACTCCACAGTAATAGGCTGCTGAGTCCTGGAGGTTGACACTCAGGAGCTGAAGGGAAGCTTCCCCACTCTGGGTAAGGAACCGTTTCCTGCTGTCTGAGCCCGGCTGGAGAAACTCATTCTCGCCCAGTTTCCACCACTCAACAGTCACAGCAGAATTATCAGAAAGGGAGAAAATGCACCTGAAGGTAACGTTGGCAGCTACGATCGCAATAGAGCTTTCAGGGGTTTGGGTCACTGTGAGGCGAGCATTGGCGGCAACTGTCAGAGAAAATATAAATATAAATTATATATAGAAACAAAAATGTTATGCGAGGGAAATTATTCAACCATGGAATCAACACCAACCAAATTACTCTTCTTTTATTAATCCAATTTCCAGCATTTTCCCTATGTCACGAATAGGGAAACAAATTAAAACGAGAGATAGAAAGAGCTAAATACCTGTGCAAATGATGCCCAGTGCAGGAAAATACTGAAGTACAATTTTTACAAACATGGTATAAATGGAAATTGGCACCTTGCTTCCACTAATACCAAGTGGTGATAGTATTAGAACATGTAGTTGCATGTGACTTGGTATAAACAGTGGAGCAATGATACGTGACACCTCACACCTAAACTGGCGAGTCCAGAAGCAGGTTTAAGTGGTCAAATAGCATTATAATATGAAAATGCAACTTTATGGGTTAGAATTTGATCTCAATGGCGACTGTTATCCAGTCCGGCCAATAGGGCGATGGTCACATCCGGTGTAGGGGTATTTAGGGAGTACTTGTTAAAAAATATTAGAAATGTAGTGCTGCCGGCGGCCTGAGATCTGTGTGCAATTAAAATTGTCAGATCTTTTTCTGATTGCCAACATATCTTATCAACAAATTGCAGTTTATCGGAGAGGTTCCTTTTGAGAGAAGAAGACCGCCTAACATTTCAGTGTTCACACTCTCACAGGACGGTTTACTTTAGTACAGCTGGAGAATTGGGGACTGCTTCACCCGCCAAGAATGTTTTGTTCATCTAAATAAATCTTTTTGTTCTCGGCCAACCTCTTTTCTTTTAGAAATAAAATACTTTTATACTGCTCGACCGCGTTTATATTTGGTAAATTAAACGTGACGGTTCGCTGTTAAAACAGTCTCAGCCGTTACTGTAATCTCAAGTACTTATCTGCTTGCAATCCAATGGGTCCTGTAAGCTAACCCTGGTAGGTTTGTTCCAGCCAAACTGGGAGGTTGCAAACCATCAATCATTCCCTGTGTAATTATGAAATTCTGATAACATGCACAAGTTCATTTGAGCGGAATCTGGTTAAATATGCTTAGTTTATTGTGTGACGTTTAAATCAAAGTTTCGTAACCGTTGCTTGTTCTGATTTTGTGTTTTCCAACAACTTCCAAGTATGAGCTTGAGTCACTTGTTTTGACTTCAGTTTCACTTGATGTAGTCAAGTGGAATGGTTAGTTAGTTTGATTTTTTTAGCAGTATGGCTTCATTTCATGGTTTAACGGAAGATAGTTCTGGTCTCATATAGAATGATGACACTTTAAGAACCCAACAGGTAGGTCAAGAGTCACAAATTCACCATTTCACACAGACAGACTCGGTCACCTTCGGAGAGTTGTGCAGTTAATCTGTGACCATATAGTTCACATTTGTCTCATTCGACAGTGAGCTGCGAGGGTATGTGAACATCAATAGCAGTTTGATTATGCTGGAACGTAATAAGCAGTAACTCCGTTGGATTCAAAGCTTTTATAGGTTTAACCCAATGGATCCTTCAAGTCCGTTTCCACTGATTCCACAGAGAACTGGCTTCTGGTATTGACGGTACAAGAATGAGCTTGTTTCACTTGATAGCAATCTGACACGAAGGCTATAAATTCAATTGCTAAATTGGGACTTGAGCACCAGGTCTGTGATAACACCCCAGAGCAGGACTGTGTGGAGCGCTGTGTTGCAGGAGGCGGGTCTCTGGATTATACAAGATCACTTGACTTGAGGATATACGAAGCAGTGCGCCTTGCAATCAAGTATTTTTCACTGTGGAATATGGGTTATCTGTGTGCGAATGGCGTGGGAAAATAATCCAAGCGAATACACTTCAGGTGCGGATTTCAGTGCATGTAATCAGAGTTAGGTGAGAAGATCAGCCATGATCTTATTGAATGGCGGAGTAAGCACGAATGGCCTACTCCTGCTCCTAATTCTTATGTTCTTATGTGCAAATAGTTCTAGAGGTCGCACTTCAGTGAAGATTGTAGCTGCGTTTAATAACTGAAAGGGTGTGCAGTAGTTCAGTTTCGCTATACAGTAATTTAAGTGATATTCATACCATCATCTCTCATGTCTGAATTAATCGCGGGACAGGTACAAAGTTTGTGAAAATTTCGGAATCCTTCGATTGAAAATATATGAAGCAAGTAAGGAGTCACAGGCAAACGTCCCACGTGTACAAATTCATCAATTTTTCATTTGTTTAATGATTCACGACAACACCAAGACAATTTGAAACACTTAAGAGCAGCTGAAGTGTACCACGTAGCGCCACAACTTTACTAACGGGAATCCGGGGAATCTACAAATGTAAAGCAATATAATGAATTAACTTATTTTTTATTTCTATGCATTTATTTTCTATACATTACACACGTTTCGCCCACAAAACATACAGTCAATTAAATTGACAGCAGATTCCGTGAAGAGCTTTGAGGCGTGAAACAAAACAAAATCTACAAATGTAAAGCAATATAATGAATTAACTTATTTTTTATTTCTATGCATTTATTTTCTATACATTAAATACGTTTCGCCCACAAAACATACAGTCAATTAAATTGACAGCAGATTCCGTGAAGAGCTTTGAGGCGTTTCGAAGATAAGGCGCGATATCAAATGCAATGATTGGTATTATAATTTGTTTTATGTCCACTTTAAACCTATATGAAACAATTGCAAGCGTGTGGCTGGCCGGGGGATATAATTATACGGTTTAGCTGGTGGACTGCAGCTCTAACCAAAGTAGGTCATTTGATTGCAGTATAACGGAAAGAAGATGTGGAAATAGATTGTAGTTACCAAAACCAAGTTGTGCGTGCAGTGCTGAGGTTAAAGCCAAGATTAATACATCGTTAACCATCCCCAATTAACAATCTCTTCCAACAAGACGCCGAGGTTTAATGACACTTTTAGTTGCAGCATAAATCATTTTTAAAAAAAAATCTTTACCAATAATAGACACGTTTCTAAAATAAATGCCTCGAAAATTAACTCTGCAGTTAAACCTATTTCATTGCTCTGGGTTTATTTTTTTGAGCCGATTTTCGCTGCCCGTTTTCTTGTTCCTCTCTCGCAATTCTCTTGCGTGTTTCTTGAGATTGTACGTGTGTTTAACCTGTGTTGGAGTTGGGTGAAGAAGAAGGAATACAAGTACAGGCAGGTTAGGATTTTCGGTGAAATAATCTCTGTGAAATCTTTCCCACATGTTCCTGTATTTCTGAATGTGTGTGTGTTTGTGTCGCGGTGGCGATAGACACAGTGTCAGTATTTTTTCTGTCTGATTTAGTACTATGAATCTGATCACTGTGTTCGGTACCGAACCAGGAACCTCACCTTATTGGTTTACTTTTGGAAATTCAAAATTCCTATAAAAATTAGCACAGTAAAATGAATATTTCTTCTAAAAACAGCACAAACAATGTGATATTTTGTTTGGAGTTACATTAGACAAATGTATTTCACAAGGCTTTATTGTATGCAATCAGGTGTACAAATCAGTATTTGTTTTTGCCAAACAATAGTATGAACGTCACCTGTTCTTTCCAAAGCATTGCTGGTAATAATATGAATATAACGGTACTAAGCAAGTATTCCTTACACAATTAAAAGTACTAGCATTCTATTAAATTATTAAATGTTAACTGCTGCAATGTTAAATGATGCCAGGAAGAAATTAAATTTCCCTGCAAATGAACCATATTATAATTTCTAAATGAACATTTCTAGATAACACACAGTTTAAATAACAGGGAAATACCACCTCTGCAAACCATTCATTAGGAACAGCATTTGAATCGGCAGTTTAACGTTATTTGACTCTTGAAACCGCATAAAGTTGTTTTTTTTTCAATGCTTTTTTTGTTCCTACTTTGGTACGTGCACCTGTTGCTGTTTCTCGCAGTTTCCCAGGAGCCACTTATTGGAGCTCACGCTGCCCTGACATTGCCGCTGATGTCTGCACAGTCTGTAAAGGAACATATTTTCGCATAAGTGCACAAGAAAAGCTGGGCATGAAAAGGGTCTCCCCTTGTGTTATTATTTTGTTGTATACATATGGCCTTTGCGTACCTGCAGTCTCTTTTTGCACTTGATTCAAAATGTTCTAAAATGCAAAACATAAAGTGTGTCGCTACTGAAGTCCTCTTCTTCTCTCTCCCAGTCTTCGAAAATAGCTTTAAGCGTTATCTCTTCGGATGGGATTCCACCCGTCCCCCCACTCCCCCCCTCCTCCCGTCAGTTGTACGAAGCCTTTTGAGATGGGAAAGGCGATATGTAAATGTAAATAGTTGGTGTTTAATTGCCTTACCTTTCCAATGAGTATCGCCAGCACTAGAACTGTAAATCCGCTCCCCACACAGCCAGAGATGAAGAAATAAACCGATGTACTCCCATTCCCTGCAGAGCAATAAACAGAGAGGATAGGACCAACAAATACTTCAAAATAGCTACAATCTGCAATCAAACGTGGAAGAAAGTAAACAGAAACGTGGCCAACATCATCTTACATAGGAAATAGTTTGCATTTCTCGTAACTTGATTTAAAAAATACTGATTACAAATATGATGATATTCATTCCATCGCTTTTTATAGCAGCGTTGGCTAAAATATTTGCGTTTTTTTCCCCTGAAATTCATGACCACTTTTAGGAAGATAATTTACCAGTTAAATTACGAATTAGTCTCAACAAAAGTTACTGGAAACCCGTGCCGTAGTACTTCTTCAATGTGGAACATATTTGGCACCTGCCTAACAGACAGTAAGATTGTTGGCATCCTACCCAGAGCAGTTTGGGTGACGGTGTGGGTGGCGATGGCTGAAGTCCGGAGGCTTAAGTGAGATATCAAACAGGTGTAAACAGTCCCGATCTGGACAACCTGTGTCTCTTCCATAGAGCTGGAGACTTTATACAGTCCCTCCGGATTCGGTTGTCCAGCAGTGACGATCTTTGTCACACTTGTACCCAGCAATGGAATAATTTCGATGGCATTTCTATACCAGGTGAGGGTGAAATCTTTGGGGTAAAAGGCGGCCGTTTCACACACCAGAGAAAACGATGCAGACGAACTTCTTTCGGGAGCCCTGGAAAAGATCTTCAGTGGAGTTGGGGGAACTGCAGAACAGATAATGGTGCAGATTCTCGTTATTTGGGCTCAGATGGAGGAATATATTTTATTTTGATTGGTGTACAATTCCTTGCAACTCCCAACTCATACCGACTTCCGCTTATGTTCAGGTTTGTTAACTTTGTATTTTAAAAATAAAGTTTAAGTCATATCATTCACACTACCTCCCTTTTATTAATAATTCCAAAGATGCACACAGCTTTAGAAATGTCTGGCCTTCAGTAAAGCAAGTTGTGCTGGTTCTCATTCTCTTTATAAATGAAAGACTATTTTTNGTACCACTAGGACTATCTTTTTTTCACTAGATGGTTCAGTAATTATGTAGGCAGCATGCAACAACAATAATAAAAAAGCGAGAGCTTTGCACTTTAAAGATTGAAAACGAAGAGAAAAGACATCTCATACAGCAATTGATGAGGAACTACATTCTATCAGTCCTCAAAAGGCTCCATCATGTCATAATGTAATACATCACATTTTGTTCTATTACTGTATTTACACCCACAGTGTCGGTCGCTGTAGTCTGAAATAAATCATGGAAGAAATAATGCCCCATTGAATACGATTAATAAAACATCGTAATTTGGTTTAGTGGTATCTTGAGTTTTGTGTTTCAGTTGTGCAGAGTTCGAAATTAAACATTGACTTGCACTGAACATATTTTAAAACACAATATATATAAATTGTGGAATAAAACCAAATGTAATACATTTCAACGCGCTGATGTGCGCTGATGCCAATTATAAACGCATTTCCTAAAGTATATTGATGATTTTTCTGTGATTGCTGCTCTTACTCATGTTTATGTTTCCCCGGGAAATTAATATTAAGGCTGACAATCGACAAAAATGCACAGTATAAACACCTTTGAAACATTCATCCCGGTTTATTATATGCTGTATAATATCTGCAAATTGGGAATGTGGTGGAGAATGGAAGTGAAACACTCACCGCACACAGTTAATCGCGATCCAGGTCCTGTTCCAATTATTGATTCCTGACGGACCACTGCACAGCGATAGACTCCAGAGTCCAGTAAATTCACATTCAAGAACTGGAAGAAGGCGCTTCCTTTAGTTTTTACACCAAATAGTTTCCTGTTATCCTCCTTTGTATCCAAATACCCGCTCTCACCCTCCTTATCCCACTGCACATCCACTCCTGAACCGTCCTGTGAGAAGGGAAAGATACAGCGGAAGGTAACGTTTGTCCCTCTGATGACAACCACATGGTCGGGGATTTGAGTCACTTCGATCGAAGAATCGCCAGAAACTGTCAGAAAATAAAGACAAACACTGATTTCTTAGATCGTCTTTCGTGCAAGGAGAAGAAGGAAGGTGAGTGAGTAGGGTTTTATATGGTAACTAATTTAAAGGAGCGGGGTTTAGAATGAACACATACCTGTAGAAATAATCTCCAGGGCAAACAGGTACAGAAAGACCACACTTGTCATGATTCTGATCACTTATATAGTCTGTGCCACAAACTTAACTGAGTTTTACCTGACTCCAACTATCAGCTGGATCCTATTCAGACACATCGAGTTTCAGTGATGATTTCTCAAATTATTTAATTGCATTCAGTCTATTCGCAAGCAGAACGCTTACTCTTGACTACAGTCAGGTTTACTGGCAGACAGATTATCTATGGAAGTCTCACTCGAGTAAAAGCGATAGTGTTCTTAGCGATTGGAGATTTTAACGCAGCAATAGAATCGTCTCTGCAAAGCAGCTCTTCTGGCTCCCCCACAGACAAGCCCCACCTTTATTGCTTCAGTTCCGAAAATGACCTGATCAAAAGGCTTTCCAGGGAGGTGCCTTTTAACCCTCATTTTAGATCCGTGATCTGTATGCTATTCCTCCAGCCCAAAATCGTGAACTCAGAAGTGATTCCAGGAAATAGCTGGAAGTTAAGATCCGCCAATGCTAATGTTCAGGATGAAATCAATCACCAAGTTCCCTATCTTTTCACAGTTTGCAGATTGATTGCTATGCAATATCAATGTTCTTATCAATGTGACACTGATTTCCCTTTCTGTGGGTCTAGGAAATGGAAAACTTGCGGTGAGAGGAATTCACAATGGACAAGAATGGACTGAAACTGTGACAAGAAAAAAGTACATCCTATTAGCAGCAGAAAAAAGGCTCACATATGTCTGAAGTAATAATTTAATTTGATACATTGATTTCACTTGAGAAGTGCAACTGAAAGTACTTCACAGGATTTACTGTAAAGAGCAATGACTGTTAGCAATGACCTCTTCTCCCATTCCCTCCATGAACCCCTCCAATCGGAAACTGCTCTGGTCAAGATCATAAATGACATCCTGACTATGTGTGATCAGGTCTCCCTCTGCCTCCTCGTCCTCGCCGCCATCTTTGACACCGTGGACCATTCATTCCTCCTTCACCACCTCTCCGCCCACCTCAACCTTCAAGGTTCTGTCCTTGACTTGTTCAGGTCCTACCTTTAACACTGCCTCCACTTCGTTGCAGCGAACGTCTTCTCCTCCAGCCTCTGCACCATCTCATGCAGTGACCTTCAGGGCTCTGTCCTCAGTCCCTCCTCTTCACACTCTACATGCTCCCCCCTTCAACAACAACAACAAAATTACATTTATAGAGTGCTTTTCACGTGGGGAGGATGTCCCAAAGGCCGGAGACATGGGGTAAATTTCCATCTGTATGTGGATGACAGTCTCAACTGCAGAACTACTGGTGTCCTGACCGACTGCCTGTCCGACATCAAGTCCTGGACGAAGGACAACTTTCTCCAACTCAACGTCAGCAAGACCGAGGCCCTCCTGAATGGCTCACGTCAGGGCCTCCACATCTCGGGCACTGACAGCATCAGCCTCTGCACACTCAACCTCACTAAGCCAGTCAGGAACCTGGGTGTCTTGTTTGACCCTGAACTGTCCTTTCTCCCCCACATCCATGCCATGAACCACACTACCTACCACCACTTCTGCAACATTGCCAGACTCCGCCACTGCCTCACTCCGCAGGCTGCTGAAACCCTCATCCACACATTTGTCACATCAAGGCTCAATTACAGGGAACTCCCTCCTCATCGGCCTTCGAAGCTCTTCCCTTCACAAGCTGCAGATCATCCAAAACTCTGCAGCTCATGCAGTTTTGCGCACCAGGCTCCATGACCCCATCACTCCCACCTTCGCCCGACTCCACTGGCTCCCCATTCCCCCAGAGGATTGAGTTCAAGATCCTCATCCTCACTTTCAATGTCATCCATGGCCTTGCTCCCTCCTACCTCTCTGATCTGCTGACTCTCTACCAACCTGCCCGCTCCCTCCGTTCAGTAGGCCCCGGCCTGCTCCATGTCTCCCACCCGACCCACCCTACCATTGGTGGCCGGGCTTTCAGCCTCTCTGCCCCCACACTCTGGAACTCCACCCTACAGTCCCTTCGCCTCACTTCCTCCCTCACCTCCTTCAAGGCCGGTCTCAAGACCCTTCTCGTCGATCGTGCCCTTGGTAATCTTCCCACTTCTCACCACCCCTCCTCCATGCTTGGGCCCCAACACCTGACCATTCAGCGCTTTGGGATATCTTCCCAATGTGAAAGGCGCTCTATAAATGTAATTTTGTTGTTGTTTTGTTGCAAACAAGTCAGCCAGTTGACATACAGCCACGTACCATAATAGCTTATGAAGTAATGACCAATATTATTTAGGGGATTGTTGTCTAGGAATATGGGAGAAATCTCTTTTCCATGCAGAAATGTGTTTTCAGCACCAATAGACAGTCAATAGAGCAGTAAATGGTGACAGTCTACTGGCATTACTCAACAACAACAGCAATGTGCATTTATATAACGCTGTTTATGTAGGGTATTGCCTCAGAGTGCATTAAACAACAACAGCAACAAGATTACATTTGTATAGCACCTTTCATGTCGGGAGGATGTCCTAAGGCGCTGGACAGTGAACTGCATTTCAGACCCGAGCTGGGGTCAGGGACGGAGAAGGGAGGGGAGGGGAAGGGGGCTCACCAATGGCATGGTTGAAGTGGCGAGTCTTGAGGCAGGACTTGAAGGAGGGGGTGAAGTGGAGTGATTGGGGAATGGAATTCCAGAGGTTGGGGCAGAGTGGCTGAAGGCTCTCTTGCCAATGGTGGGGTGAGTGGCTCGAGGGACATGGATCAGGTCGGAGCCAGCTGAGCGAAGGGAGTGGGCGGGTTGGTAGGGGCTTAGGAGGTTGCAGAGGTAGTGGGGCAAGGCCATGGAGGGCTTTGTAGGTGATGACCAGGATCTTGAACTGGATCCTCTGAAGGATAGGATTGGAATGAACGGGATTAGATGCTAATCAAGGGGGAATGGGATGGCGGGGGAGGGGTGGGCGTGGTGTGGGGAAGGTAGGAGGTGGCCATGGGCACATTTGAAGAGGTAGGATTTGAGGCGGGATTTAAAGACAGTGTGAGAGATTGTTGGTGGTGGGGAGGATGTTGCAGCAAGTACAGGGAAGGAACTGAAGGCTCAGCCTTATTTGGTGGTGCAGAGCAGGGTAAGGATGCACACACAGCAAACTCGAATTAGCTGAGCAGAAGGGGTGAGGGCAGGAATAGCATTGGAGAAGATTGGTTCCTTACAGTTATTGCAAACGAGACCTTATAAAAAGGATCTGATCAATACAATCTGCTTGCCTCTCTATGGAAATCTGTATTTTTCCTAAAGGAGAATAGCTGATGTTAAATGCACTAAGATAACAAAATAACTTATTAACATGACAGTTGTGTGTATACACTGTTGAATTATTGTCACTTATATGTGTCACTTAGTGAGGAAACGTCACCAAGTGCAGCAAACAGTGCGAATATTGGCTGCCACATTAGCTCATAAAATACACAATAAATCCTATGAAAGGTGTAATTTGAATGACTTCTTTAATTACCTGACGATATACTTACTAAATAATCTCTTTGTTTCCTATTGGTAGATATTGATGGAACTAATGTAAGTTTCATGTGTCTCTGGAACCCTCCTGTCCCTTATAATACCATAAGGTGTCGCTGCAGGTTTTTCACCAAATCAATCCTTTTACAAATTGTCAGCAGATCAATCTAAACTATTCAAAATATTAAATATTCATCATTATAACAACAATATATACATCATTGTAAGGGAATTTTACATTCCTCTGTTATTTATTTGTTTCATTAATTTAAGCATATGACCAACAGGATAATCAACAAAAAATTCCAGATATGACTTTGAGAAATGCAGATATTCTCCACAACAATAACTGAAACTTCCAAAAATATTTGCTTTTAATGCAACCCAACAAGCAATGACCTGGAATTACTTAATGGGCACAGTGGAAGGACTTTGTGAGATGTAATGTTCCTTGTTCTTCAAATGATTTAGTACATTATCAAATGGTTAGAATCCCAAAATGGTTTAATTCCTTCAGGTTTTCTTCAAATGTGATTTCCTCACGACCCTCCCAGTCACCTGTGGCATACCCCAAGTCTCCATTCTTGGACCCCTTCTTTTTCTCATTTGCCTGCCTCCTTTAGGCAATATCATCCCCAGACATGGGGTCAACTTCCACATGTATGCGAATGACACCCAAATCTACTTCTCATCCTCCAGCTGTGACTCCAGGAGTACTGATGTTCTTTTTTGTCAGACAACAATGCCTGCATGAGAACAAAATTATTGCAGCTGAATGTCAACAAGATGGAAGCCATACTCCTTAGCTCCCATCATTCTCTTCTCTCATGTGGCTCAGACCTCATTGGCCTTTCCCTAAGAATTACTGAACTTGTTCGTAACCTAGACGGCAGGATCAATCCCCAGCTATCTCTGACCAGGATCACTTTTCTCCACCTCCATCACATTGCCTGCCTCCAACCATACCTCACACCAAATACAGCCAAAACCCTTATTCACACAATCATCACCTCCTATTTCGACTATTCCAATTCATTGCCAGTTTCCCCAGCTGCACTATCCACAAAATCCAACTAATTCAAACCTCCACTGTTCACCCGCACTAACGTTTGTAGCCCCATCACACCAGTCCTTGGTAGGCTCCATTAGCTCCATATCACAGAACGGATCAACTTCAAGATCCTCACAATCATTGACAAATCACTTTGTGCCCTGGCACCTCAATCCCTACCTCTCCACCCTGCTTACTCCCCACTCCATCATCCACTGCCTCCAAACTGCTTGATCTGGCCTCCTGCTTGTCCCTTGTTCCGTCTGCTCCACCATTGGTGATCATGCTTTCAGCTACTTATACCCCAAAACTTTTGTACTCTCTCACTCAATTCTTCCACCTTGTCTCCTCCTTCCCCCCTTTCAGATCATGGCTTACCTCCTCCCTCGCCTGACTCAGTATCAGGCTCTGCGACTTTTAAGCACTCCAAGAAACTACCCCATGTGAAGGGTACTGTATAAATGCAAGTATTAAGACACTGGTGTTGATATCGGCTCATCAATAGGACATAAAGAGGCAGACATGTCATTAGGGACAGGGATTCTTTCTGCAACTCTTTTTATACCCATGAGCCAAAATCCTAATGGGTGGGTGGTCCAAATTGGACAAGCAGTGAAGAACCTTATCAGACAGAGTTTTAATGACAAGCTATGTAGGGTTAGTTGATTAAACTCAAGCAATATTCCAATGCACACTACTGGGTTCCCAGACCTTGGCTCTTGCCAACACATACTTATGCTCTCTGGAATGAGGTAGGCAGGATCCATGCATCCATGCAGAGGGTGTGCATTTCGACCGTGCCTTTGGTCACCTTCCTCCCCCTCCCTCTGGCTCAGCCCCAGGATCCGTTACTGTGAAGCGGTCTGAGACGCCGTCCGGCGTGGAGGGCGCTACATAAATCCAAGTTGTTGTTGTTGCATTCACTTGAACACAGAGAAATTTCCATGTGTTGGTAGGATCATGTGTTGAATTTTTAGTTTGGATCCTCTGAAGCATGGATATTTTCGATTCTCGTTTGGAAATTCATATGTGATGTGTTAGTCAGGCTGCCCCCAGAAAAGATAAGGGCGAAGCGAGCAGAGGTCTCGATGGGCAGGAGTTAAATGCAGTACAAATACAATAACAAACTCCAAATGACTGTAAACAATGTACTGTGCTTCAGTGACGAAGGAGATTCAGTGAACGGAACTTGAATCCAATGACGAAAACAATCTATGTCGTTGTAAGAAAAGTGTCAGGCGCTATAGTTACGTTTCAAGTTTCTGCGGTATGCTTAGAGTGTTATTATTTGATTGCAAATATACCCCAACTCCTATTCCTAACACATTAAAATAAGTCAGGAACGCTGCACAGCCAGAAATATGTTTAAATTATAGAATCAATCTTCTGGTTAAAGGCTTTTATAAATCAATAATCATTGTAAAACTATGCAAGAAGGCAAAACATATTGCAATGTCTCCTCAGGTTGAAAATTCCCAGTCGGGAACAAGTAAAACAGGAGAAGATTCCAGGCTCAATTCCAGCCAAGGCTTGTGATCAGAGGCTGTTATTAGTTCAGGTGACACTGGGCTGCGCTGCATTTGACATCAGAGCTGAAGGCAGTTTCCCCGCAATGACCCAAACAACAGTTAATGGTGGAAAGTGAACGTGTGCCGATGTCTGTGGGAAAGAAACGGGTTCTATGTCAAGCCCAGAGCGGAAGATTTCAGATAATAACTTAACTTAACAGATAATAATTAGATGTTTTGTTCTGCGGAATATACCATATTTGGAGCCTGGGCTAACCCGCAATGAATGGTCAGTTTGCGATGTATTTGCTGATACCCAAAGAGCCGTAACCAACAACGCGTGTTCAGTAGAGGATGCGAATAAATAGGTGACAACATGAAGGATGTTACAAGAAAAGGTTTCAGAGTATTTAATTGTACATTTTAATAACATATTATCAATGGTTATTTCACTTTGGCTTTTGTGTGCAGCGCTGCGTTTCTCTCTGTTCTGCTAATTCCGCGCTCTCTTAATTCGGAGTATTTCTGCTTCTGTTCAGCTTTTCATCTGCTTTACAAACGCTCTCTCTGTACCAGGGCACGTCAGCATGTTTCCAAATGTTCCTCATGGTCTGTAAAGCTACGTGTTATACGTTTGGTTCGTTGTGTTAAATGAAAACTGTTTGAGCAGATGGGTATGAGATGCGAAAAAGTACGTCTCACAAGTGGTTTTGTATATGTAGAAGAAGCCCTGAGTACAGAAAATCAAGTTCACAGCTGTGCGGCCCCCGCAACAGGTTATTAAACATGAAATATCACACGGGGGCGGTGTTACGTGACCTCTCAATTCACACCTACCATATAACATACGTCTTCCAAGAAATAATCACGTTTTAATGTTATTTTTCGCTTACAAGCACAAAATATAGCGTTGACTTTAAAAACTTCAAACCGCATCTATATCCTTCACCTTTCCACTGGCTCACATGGGTTTCCTTTCCTAAACCTGTTACTGGTTTGTGTTGGAGTCACATACTGTTAGAGCCACTGTTATCTGTACCCAATTTGGCGCTTTGGGCCAGAACATCTCATCCTTACATGGGGCGTAGGAGAGGGGGATATTCCTTATGCAGAAAAAATCCTTTCCTGTTTAAAGCGCCTATAGAATCGAAAAACCACAAAGGATCTGCACTAATTACTGTTAATTAAAGTGACTTTATTTTGTAAGCAAACGTGACAGCAATTTTATGCACAGCAAAATTGTACAAACAACCATTAGAGGATTGACAACTCAGCAGGACAGCGACAGAAGCTTCTTTTTTGGAATAAAGTAATGAGATTTTTAACATGCAGAATAGGCAGAGTGGACATCATAGAGACTTATCCATCAAAAATTGCAGCATTTCCCCAGCAATATACTGGAGTGACAGCCAGGACCGCGGTGTCCTACACCTGTCGCCAAAGCAGAAGTAATAATTGTATCATGGGTGACACAGGTAATGCGAAACCACCTATATTTATAATAATAATCCTTGCATTTGATATAGAGCCTTATCATGTCTTTGAGATGCCTCAAAGTGCTTCACAGAATACACGGTGAAGTGAATTGACTGTATATTTTGTGGGTGAAATATGGCAGCCATTTGTGCACAGCAGTTTCCCACAAACAGTTGTGGATTGAAGTGACCGATTTCTTTTTGTTGAAGGAATTATTACCCTGGAATAGTCAATCGACTAAAAATCAGGTTCTTATTTACTGCTAAGAAAACAAAGAGGCATGTGGAGTAAGGAAACTTTCCCAACATTTCACCCTGCCAGGAATAGAACCCAGTTCTCATTAGCGAGGCAAGTGCTCTAACTGCTGAGCTACAGGACTCCACTTAACATGTGCCAATAGTGTCAAACAACTTAACCTAAGTATTTTGAGTTTGAAGTGAACCCACTGTAGAATCCAATAGAGTGTACAAATAATGAAAGAGAATACAAAAAGATGTGCAGAATGAGTTTATTCTTGAAGTGTCATGACCTGTCTGTGATTGCATAACCCTGAAACATGAGGCCTGTAATTACATTTAGATTTAGCCTAACATACAAGATTCTTCAATACAGTCTAGGAAGTCAGTTTCCAGTAATTCTTAACAAGGAATGACATTCAAATTAAAACTGATTATAACTGTTGCAATGTCTACACATTGTAATATATATTAATCTTAAATTGTAAAAATATATTAGTCTTAAAGACTGACAATAGGTAGAATTTAGGCCTATTAGCTGCAACTGCCTAGACACTGCTGAATAATGCAGAAATGGTAAAGAAAAGTTCATAAAACCGCACTCTGTATTTAGCCTGAGAATTGAAGACACTTGCAACAGAATAATTTAGTGTCAGTATCATCGAACAGTTATCACAAAAACAACATGAGTGAGAGCCCAATTACTTCCTGTCAGGTACATTTAGCAATACTTCACGGGTAGAACACCCACACATCAAACTTTTCACGGCTGGAAGATCAGTTAAGCTATTTTGAGCTATTTTGATATTTTGTTAACCAGGTTGCAAGCCACACCACATATTACTTCATGAAAATGGAAAAAACAATCCAATTAAAGGAGAAATTACATGATTTATGCTTCAGAATTGTTCTTCATTGAAAATGTTCATTGAACATGATAAGGCATGACTTTGAAAGAGGTGATAAAACACAATACAGTATGATGCCAAACATATTTAAACTGAGTATTGTTTGTGCTTTTGAGGCTTGTTTAATGTTCACTTTCTGAATTAAAGAATTCACCAGTTAGATTTAATAGATAAATATAAAATGTCATTGATCAGTACTTAAGTCCAGCAATAAATGTAACCAGGACTACTTTTCTACAAGAAACTGCCTGAAATGATTAAAGACACAAATAACTATAGTTGTGTTTGACAGATGCTATAGACTAGCAATGTAAGGCATTACTGCAAATTATATCGAATTACTAATACTGTACTGTACTCTACTAAGCTTCTGTACCTATCATTGTAACATTCGGAGTCCTGTTGCTCGGTGGTTAGAGCACTGGCCTTGCAAGCGAGAGGCCTTGCAAGCGAGAGGCCAGGGTTCAATTTCCAGCAGGAAATCTTGGGCAAGTTTTGTTAGTCCACACGCCTGATAATCATCCCTCCAGAAAAAAAAATGGTCACTTCAATCCACGACTGTTTGTGAAACCTTGCTGTGCGTGATTGGCTGCCGTTTTTGCCCACAAATATACAGTCAATTCACTTTACAGTGTGTTCTGTGAAGCGATTTGGGACGTCCTTTGGGAAGCACTATATCAAATGCAACATTATTATTATTATTATTATTATTATGTGGATCCTGTTCCATCGAGGTGGCCTCCATTGCTCCTTTCTATTTTCTCACCCGTATCTTGGCATACTCTGTATTCTTGTCGCTGTGTTTAGGTTTTCCTGGTTTCTTGGAGCCAGAAAATTCTAAAGCAGCGTATGTCAGCTTGTTAGCAGCTACTCCTTGCTTGCCCTGTAAAGCCAATTTTTCAGAACATAGTTAGCTTATCCTTTTGTGCAACTTTGATAAACTACTGACAGTTTTAAGCTTTCAAAAGTTTGAGGGCACTCGATAGAGTGAACAAGGAGAAACTATTTCCAGTGGTGCGTGGGTCAATATCCTGAGGACACCAATTTAAAATAGTTGTTAAAAAAAAGAGAGGAAGCGAGGAGAATTTTTTTCACACAGCGAGTTGTTTGGATCTGGAATGCATTGCCTGAAAAGGTGTGGAAGCCTCTAACAACTCTTAAGAGAGAAGTCAAAAATTATCTGGGAAGGACAAGTTTGCAGAGTTAGGGCAGAGAGCAGGGGAATAGGATTGATTTGGACAGCACTTTTCAAAGAGTCAGGACAGACACAATGGCCTGAATGGCCTCCTTATGTGCTGTATAGCTCTATGATTCTATAATTTTCTAGCTATATCAAAAGATCAACAACAACAACAATAACAACTTAGATTCATATAGTGCACTCCACGCCAGATGGCGTCTCAGAGCTTCACAGTAATGGATCCCGAGGCCAAGCCAGGAAGAGCGGGAGGAAGGTGACCAAAGACTCGGTCAAAAAGAAAGATCTTCATCAAAGAAAATAGGAAGAGAGGGGACAAGGTGAAGGGAGTGAGGAAGGGAGTTCTAGAGCTTCGGTGCATAGTGGCTGAAGGCACTGCTGCCGAGGGTAGAGCAGAGGACTTGGGGGACAAGGAGGAGGCCAGACCTGGAGGAACGAAGGCAACAGGCATTGTTTTGAGGAGGGAGGAGGTCAGAGAGGCAGGGGGTTTTCAAGACAAGGCTGAGGATCTTGAAATCGATCCTCTCTGGGACAGGGAGCCAGTGCAGTCTGGTGAGGACTGGGGTAATTGGGGAGCGGAGTTTGGTGTGGGTGAGAATGCAGGCGGCAGAGTTTTGAATAACCTGAATTTTATGGATGATAGTGGAGGGGAGGCAAGTGAGGAGGACATTTGAATACTCCAGCTGACAGGTAACAAAGGCATTGACCAGGGTTTCAGTGGCTTTTGGAGAGAGGTATTGGTGGAGACGGGCAATGCGTCGGAGGTGGAAGAAAGCAGTGGTGGTGAGGGATTGGATGTGGGGGAGGAAGGATAATTGGGGGTCGAACCTGATCGTTAGGTTGCGTATGCGTTCAGAGAATTTTATGGGGAGGTTGGGTAGGTGGAGGAGGTGAGAATCATGAGATTTTAGACATTGATGAGAGCCAAAGAGTATGGCTTCTGTCTTGTCAATGTTCAGCTGAAGGAAATTTGCGCTCATTCAGCCCCTGAGGTCTGACGGGCAGCTGACAGAACATCAGGGGACTGGGGGTCGCAATGAGAGGTGGAAAAATAGAGCTGGGTGTCATCCGCATACATGTGGAAATGTACCCCATTTCTGCGGATGACATCCCCAAGAGGGAGCATATAAGTCAGAAAGAGGAGGGGCCAAGGATGGATCCTGGGGGGCCCCGCAGGTAACTGGGTGAGAGCGGGAGGAGAAGCCATTTGTGGAGATGTACTGCTGGCGGTTTGTGAGGTAGGACTTGAACCAGGCGAGTGCGGTCCCAGTGAGGTGGATGACGGTGGAAAGGCGGTGGAGGAGGATGGCGTGATCAATTGTGTCGAACATGGCGGAGAGGTCTAGGAGGACAAGAAGGCAGAGGGAGCCCCGGTCACAGATAGAGGATGTCGTTTGTGACTTTCACAAGTGCAGTGTCTGTACTGTGGGCAGAAACCGGACTGGAGCGGTTCGAAGAGGGAGTGGGAGGAGGTGTGCACAAAATTGATTGATAACAACGCGTTCCAGGACTTTTGCGAGGAAGGGCAGGTTAGAAATAGGGCGGCAGTGGTTGGGCTTTGAGGGATCTAGGGAAGTATTTTTGAGGTGGGGGGTTGATGACAGCAGTTTTGAGGGGGTCAGGGACTGATCCGGAGGAGTGGGACTGGTTGATGACGTCAGCCAGTAGTGGACAGAGGAGGGGAGCTGGGTGACCAGCAAGGTGATGGGAAGGGGTTCGAGGCAGCAGGTGGTGGGTTTCGTGGAGGTGATGGTGGGTAAGAAGGAGGAGGGTGAGATGGGGAGGAGGAATGTAGGATAATAATAATAATAATCCCTGCATTTGATATAGCGCTTTTCACGTTGGGAGGACGTCCCAAAGCGCTTCACAGAGCACATTGTAAAGTGAATTGACTGTATATTTGTGGGCAAACGCGGCAGCCAATTGCGCACAGCGATGTCCCACAAACAGTCGTAGATTGAAAATGATCAATTTTATCATTGTTTTTGGTTTTGGAGGGATTATTATTAGGTGTGTGGAGTAAGGAAACTGGCCCAAGGTTTCGCCCTGTGCCTGGAATTGAACTCAGGTTTCTCGCTTGTAAAGCGAGTGCTGTAACCACTGAGCTACAGGACTCCACAGGATGGGGATGAGCTACAGGATGGGGATGGTGGTAGGAGCAGATGATGGGGAGGGTGAGGGGAACAGAGAGGGCATGGTGATGGGTGACAAGAGGCAGGTCGATGAGGCTGCCTGGCGGATGTTATGTATTTTAGATGAAAAGAAATCCATGACTCCGTCACACTTGGCATTTGATATGAAGATTGAGGACTTCTGAGGAGGGGCACGCAGGAGTTAGTGGGTGCTGGAAAAAAGGATTTTAGGTTTGTGTTTAGCCTCCAAGATGATGTTGGAGTAGAAGGCTGTTTTTGCGCGTGTCAAAGAACAGCGGCAGCTGTGGAGATGCCCGAGCCACAATTGGCGGTAAACTGTCAGGCCAGTTTTCCACCATCTGCGCTCGAGCAGCCGGGTTTGGGTTTTTAGGCGGTGGTGATGATTGTTGTACGAGGGGTATCGGGTGGGTTTGGAGATGCTGGAAGGAGGGGAGGGAGCAGAGAGTGATGCAGAGAGGATTTTGGGTGTACAGGAGAGATGATTGTGGAGAGTGGTGTGAGTGGAGAGTTGGGGAGGGTGCGTATGAGGGAGGGCGAAGTTGGGTTTGCCTTAAGGAAGCGGTTTGTGTGGAGGGAGTGAATGATTGGTCACTTGGGGTGGCTGCTCTGGGATAGCCAGTGCCTGGAGCCATGATGTGCCCAGCAGAGGAGGCCCAGGCTGGAGCAGAGGGAGGTGGTGATGGGATCAAGGAGAGAGAGAAGGCGGGGAGTGCAGTGGGAGAGAAGGACAGAGGGGGAGTAGCGGCTAGACGGGGTTAGGAGGAGAGACACAGAGGGGGGTGGGAGGAGAGACATAGAGTGGGGTGGGAGGAGAGATATTTAGAGTGGAGCGGGAGACTCAGGGTGGGGCGGCAGCCAAAACGCGCATGCAGAGACCGGGTGGAAATCATCCAGGTGGCCATAGCTAATTACCCAATTGGAAAGCAGTTCGGCTGAGTGTGGGTTAGGGTTAGGTCCTGAACCTATTAATGCAATTCATCATTGTTTTTGGTTCACTGTAAATGGCCTCTATTGCCCTTCACAGTTTCTCACCTGCACTGTAGCATACACTGTATTTGGTTTGCTTCTCTTCGGTTTTCCTCCTTTCTCTGGGCCAGAAAACTCCAAAGAAGCATATACCTGCTTGTTATTTTCTGCTTTTTGCTTGATCTATAAAAGCCAAGGAATTAGAATTTAGTTTCATTCGGTCTTTATGCGAAAATTGCATAATCGGACTAGATACCTAGTTAAGCATATATATCATGTACCTATCTAATTCTGTCTTGAAACACACAAATCTGCTTCTACCACCTTACCAAACCCGCACATCGTATGAAAAAATCTGCTAAACTTTCCTTTTGCTCCTTATGTCAATCTTATACATGTCCTCTATTTGCTGATGCCTTTAAACAATGGAAATAGTTTATTTCTATATACCCTCGAGCCCAAAATGGAGCACATGAGGCACAATGTATTACATTTAGAATAATTTGATTGTGTATGCGTTGATGCAATGCTTTTCAGCTGTACCTTGGCGTACACTGTCCTGTCTTCCTGATGTTTCGGTCTTGAAAGTTTATTGGAACTTTTCAAATCCAGTGTGATATAAGTGACCCTCTCAGCATCTCCTCCATGCACTTCCTGTAAATCACAAACTGCAACTCTCAACTTTTACCTTAATGTAAAGGAATGTTTTCTCAAGACTGGTTGGCTTGTATATTATGTTACCTGAGTTACATGTGTGAATACAATTTCAATGACATAGTGAAGCGGGCAATCAGGTAAGAAACATTTTGAAAATATCCTCAAATAATTATAAACAACACAATCCTTTTCAATGTTATCAATCAATGTTAATGTTAGGTATGAAACACTGCCTGGGATGGATATTACCTGTTGGCTCTGATGGTCCAAATCATTCTGTTTCCTGTGTACCCCTAAAATTAATGAAATATAATAACTGAAATTTTTATTGAATCTCCAATGGAGAATGAAAAGAGTGAAAAACAATTGGATCCCCAAACTTTCAGGTCGATTTTTCTTTGAGAAACAGTCTCTCTGCGTTACCAAAGGACTATTAGCACTTTCACAACTACATGTACCAAAATCAAGCATTCATAATTAACCAGAACAAAATTCTTACCTTTCATTTTCATTAATTTGGATCGATTCCCAAAGTATACCAAAAGCACCAAAACAGCCACCCCCACTGCACATCCAGCGATCAGTAATGGATATAGGTGCCGATCCTTTTCTTCCATAAAAACAATATAAGATCATAATAATGATGTAATAATCCTTGCATTTTACACAACATATTTTCACATTGTCAAGGCACCTCAAAGCACTTCACATGATATACTGTCAAATGTTGAGATTGTGTATTTTTTGCCGAAACGTGGCAGCCAATTTCTGCACAATAATGCCTTACAATCATAGAATCAGCCAACAAGTTGATTTGGGGGATTGTTGGCCTGGACACCGGGAGATGAGAGGTGAAACTGCACTTTGTGATCCGATGGTTTACCGTTTCAGTAATGACACAATTCTCTAGAAAAAAAGCGTTTTAGGACAAAATACAATGTTATATTTTTCCATTTAAGAACAATGTCTAACAAATGAAAACCGGAATGTTTCATGTGACTTGTCCCCTGCTTCGCCATCGGATTATGTTTTATCTGTTTAACATTACATAAAGGAGCAGGAGTAGACCATTCGGCCCTTCGAGCCTGCCCTGGCAATAAATCATGGCTGATCTTCTAATCTAAGTCCTGCTAATACCATAACCCTGCCTTATCCCCATATCCCTTAATCCCTTTAAAATAAAGTATTCAATCATTTTTACTGAACAGTAAGGGAGATGGGAGAGCAAGTTAATTATTTTGTGGAGAGAAACTGTGGACAATGAAACCTCTTGGGAATAATAATAAATTGTAATGCTTGCATTTGATATAGTGCCTTGTTACATCATGCAGGTGTCTCAAAGTGCTTCGAAGAAACTTGTATTGCAAAGTGTTTTTTGACTCAATATTTTGTGGGTGAATATATTTATTATCAGTAAGGAGATCGGGGGCAGGTATGTTAGTTATTTTGTAGGGAGACAGCTGTAGATAGAGACATCTATTAAAAGTTCCCAAGTGCAGCCAAACTGTAATCGCGGGTCAAAACGCTCCAATGTGCTGCGCCATTATAAGGTGAAACAAGGTTTCCTGAGCACCATCATCGGCACAGATATCTTCCTGTCTCACTGCCGCTCCACAGGGATCAGGGAACTGAGTTTGAACAAAAGCATCACTGTAAAAAGCCTGAGAGCAGATCATTTTACTAAAGTTATTTAATAAAATGGCGCTATTCAAGACAGGTCTGAGGGGAAACAGAGGGAACATAATATCTACTAATAATTAAGAAATTGAGTGGAAATTCACGTTTCATACTCGCATTCTTGGTTACAATATACTGTAAATTAGAGGTTTTAAACCTGACTGGTTAATATTGTCAAGGGCAAGTGATATTTTGCATTCATAACAATTCAAATGTTATGCATTAAAAGGTGAAAGTGGTTTATATTTTACATGAAGCAAATTTTATGGCTATGGTTCGCGGTGTGATTTAAAAGAAGGAAATATTCTTGTGAAAGACAATTAACGCTAATTGACATTGAGACTGTTGTATTCCTACCTTTGTCAGGAAGGTAAACCTTGTAGATGGTGTAGTTGCGAATTCCTGGAGTCTGGAGGCTGATGTGAGACACCCGACAGGTATAAACTGTCCCATTCTGGACAGACTGTGTCTCCTCCACAGAGCTGGAAGCTTCAAACAGTCCCTCAGTGTTCTGTCGTTCAGTGGTATGTATCCCAGTTGTAATTTCTGTGCCGTTTTTAGACCATGTGAAGGTGAGATTTTTCGGGTAAAACGCGGCCGTTTCACACACGAGAGTCAGAAACACAGATGAATCTCCTCGACGTTCTTTGTACGAAATTTTTAGAGGAATTGGAGGCACTGCAATAAAAATCTTTTATGTAACGCCTTTTCAAGTCTCAAGTCGCTTCACAGGATTTATTATGAAGAGTATTGCTTATATTTACTTTCGTGCGTGGCTGTCCATTCTGTGTACAGAAATATCTCACGATAATAATAATAATAATCCTTGCATTTGATATAGCGCTTTTCACATCGGGAGGACGTCCCAATAGCAATGAAGTGAATGATGAAACCCATCATCAAATTTTAGTGTAATTTTTCAAGTCAGCTCCCACTAACCTATGGTAATTCGACATTTATATATGGTCTGGATTGTAATATAAGAGGAACAATGTCCAAGTTTACATGATTCACAAAATACGGAGTAACTAACAATGAAGAACTTTCAGTCATTTAGTCATTAGAAGATTGTAAGCCACTTCAGGGCGATAGAGACAGATTAGTTGACTGGGCAGAGAAATGGCACCTGAGGTGTAATGCATACGACTATGAGGCTATACGGTACAGCTTGGCGTGGGGGGAATAAAAAGAACAAGTATATTTTAGATGGTAAATTATAATAAAGAGTTTGATCGGTTGGGTGTCTGATTAGGAAACGTTCATGTGGAGGGAACGTTCAGCTGTGTTGACCCGAAGTTTTAGAATTCCTTCCCGAAATCCATCCTTCTCGCCCTTCCCTCTCTCCTCGCAAATCCCACCTGAAGACACACCAGTTTGACTGTCCTTGTGGCCACTCTCCCCTCCCACCTCGGTCTCAGCTCCGGCAGCCCCTCAGCCTTTGTAAAGCGCTTTAAGATTCTCCCCCCAAAATGATTAAATTAATTTACATGAATGTAAATGATGGATCAATTATATATAACAGTTAAGTTCTCAGTCTTATAACAATACTTACCATATACCGTTAAATGTGATCCACTTCCATTTACTGTTGTATATCCCGCAGTCATCGCTGCACAGTAATAGATTCCAGAATCCTGGTGGCGCACATCCAGGAGCTCGAGAGAAGTCTTTCTTGCACTTTTCTGATCAAATTGTTTCTTGTGATCAATTTTCAGGTATTCACTCTCTCCCTGCTTCCACCAGTTTGTTTTTATAATCTTGGTGTCGGGGAAGTTACAGGAGAACTTCACATTTTCACCAGTGTTTATAGCGATGTGTTCGGGATGTTGAGTTACTTGGATCGATGTCCCGTCAGCAACTGTCAGAAATAAATTCAAACATTGTTTTGAAACAAAAGTACTGCGACAAAGAGATAAACACAGAGTAAGTTAGAGATGAGATTTACTCTATAAATGGATAAAACTAGAATAAGAACTTTATCCTTGTCCTTTTTCAGCAAACTGTGACATTGAATAAGGACAAACCTTTAGGAATGATCCACATGAGAGACAGACACTGAAACACAACACTCGCCAACATTCTGATCTCTGACTGAGACAAACCCTAAAGCGGTCACTGATCTGTTACAAGGGGTTGCAGTCAGTTGAGATGAGATGTGTGAGAGTGATGTTGACTTCCTGTCCCTGTGGCGCAGTTGGGCTCCAACTCTGGTTTTATAAAATGCTTTCAGACTATCGCCTTATGTGAAAGGTATTATATTAGTGAGACCCCGAGAGACCCGAATGAGTCGCCTTCTCACAAATCTGGAGAGCACAGCTTGTCCATTCCTGTTGATAGATCGTTCCTCTAACCCTTGGGATGATTCTTGTTGCTTCTCTCTCCTTCCTTCTCTGGACTGTCTCTAGGGCAGCCCCTATGGTGGGGTGACAGCAACTGTACACAGTGACTTATCAGGTTCTGATGTCTAAATAGTATCATTCAAAAGACTATCATTCAAAATTAATGCAGACTTTTAAACTGTGAATCGCCCTCCCCCCAAGCCTTGCCAGGCCACACTGGCTCCTTATCACAGGACGGATCAACTTCAAGATCCTCTCACTGGTTTACATAACCACTCATTTCCTGACTGTCCCTCACTACCTCTCCAATCTGTTTACTCTCCACTCCGGTACCCACAGCCTCCACTCCACTGGCTCTGGCCTCCTGTTGGGTTCTCTCCCTTCCTTTCCAACATCGGTGGCCGATCTTCCATCCATTCCTAGTGATGGGCACAAGTTGTTTCATTTCGTAACAGTATGATAATAAGTTTCCTTTTAATCTTCAAATCAATTGTAAAAAGCATCTTTCAGACAGACAAATGTGAATAACACAAACCATTTGTAGCTCGGAGAGGTGGAATTATATAGTTGTAAATAAAATGATGCTGTAAATGCCATAGGGTTAACTTGACGTTAGAGCTCCAGCTCATGTACACTCAAGGCACTGTCGTGTAACATGCTCCTGAGTCCACTACATTCGGCTGATTACAGAATAGAAGGTAAATTTTAATCTATGGATTTCGGGATTACTTTCGAACTAATATCAAAATCTGTGCGCTAAATATTGTTTTGAATGATACTGTTGAATCGACTGTGCATTTTCTCTGCCGCCCTCGCTTGCAAACACAGTCACTAACTTAACAGCAATGCGTTTTAAAACGTTTTCATCACATAAAGGCACCAGGTGAAATGCAAGATTGAGCAATAAGCGTCAGCTCGGCTCAGCACTGTGGCCACTGAGTCAGATGATTATCGGTTGAATATTGATAAGAGAATTTTAAGAACATTCTCTAATGGGAGTGCTATCCTTTGAGTGAAACGTTTATCCGAGGTCCTGTTTGCCTGTTCAGATGGGTGTAAAATATTCTATGTCGTTACTGAAAAACAGGAGGGATTTATATAATAATAATAATAATCCTTGCATTTGGTGTAGCGCCTTTCACATCTTCTCGATATCTCAAAGTGCTTCACAGAATAGACTGTAAAGTGAATTGACCGTATATTTGTGGGCGATTTTTTCCCGTTGTCCTGGCCAAACAACCCTGTGTAAAAATGGTAATATATTTAATGTCTCTTTGTGGACATTGCTGTGTGAAATAGGATACCGGGTTCGTCTACCCTCATGTGTCAGTAGATTAAATCCTGAGGAATGCGTTCACCACGTTGCAATGCGCGATAAGACTTTAATGAAACCGGAGCATTGGCAGCTGGTGATGGAAAGAATGAATACAGTGCTGAAATGCATTTGCAGCTGAAACTATATTGTTGTTCTGCTTCCCTCTGCAGTTTGTTTATTGAAGTGAAAGAAACATAAATCCACGTGGTTCACTCGTAATAAATACCCAGATTTGACGTCGAAATGCTTTTGGTGAGAGAAACACACTTATGATAATTACATCTTCGGTGCTCAGCATCACATTAATCGTGACCATTGCAAGGTGGAGTGTTCAGGGCAGATTGGAAGTAAACAAATAGAGCAGGGGAGAGCATTGTGATACGAGAGTAATACATGTATAATAGCATTGTGGTTTAAGTGTAAATTTAGCTCAGTTGATATCACATTCGCATCTCAATTAAGCTCGTAGTGGAGCCAAGTATTGTTGTGCTGCGCTGTCCAATATGAAATAATATAACCTTTGCTTTTGAAATAGCGCATTTCACTTGTGGAGGACGTCTCAAACACTTCACAGAGCACAAAGTACAGTGATTATACACAATAATTACCTCTGACAATAATTGCCTATGAACCGCTGAACGTCACAACTCTGATTCAAATCCAAACATTATTATAAGCATCTGTTGGGATATACCGGTCTCGAGGATCTGAAATAATGACTCAACAATCCTTACTAAAGATATAATGGTTTATTATTCACAAACAGTTTACGAGTATATAGCAAAAGAGGTAAATAGTCATACTGCCAGTTCTATGTCTTTTGTAGGCTGATTTCAGTCTTTCGTGTCGGCTTCTCAGGCTCAAGCTTTTGCAATACTCACATTCTCTCTTAGTCTCTCTCTCTTTGCTTCCACACCTGTCTCTTTCTGCTTCCACCCCTCTCTGTTCAATGGCACCCCAATTACACTAAATTCCCCTCTAACCTTTGCTCCGGCCAGATAAGATTATGGTCTCCAGAATTTTATTCTTGCTTTGTTCTGTCTAACCTGATCAACGAGGCTCTCTTCTTTTCTACCATATGGAATTGAGATAGGCTTCACCGTATCTCAGTACTGTCCTTGAGAGTGTAACCCTTCTTCAAGAAAAAGCTTTCAGGCACATATTCCATTATCATGGTGCCAGGCTCAGGGTCTCCCCATATCTCCAGGTGGCCCTTACCTCATGCTTCAGGACTAAAGGTTGTGCCTGCTCCTCACAGTGCCTGAAGCCAACAGCCACAGTATAATTTTAACGTTTTAAATCACTGTCTTATAATTGCTATGAAGTGTTATAACTTCTACAATATTCTACTCAATCTAACACATCAAATAATCTTTATATATCAGATTTCAATAATTACATTTTTGTTTAGTTTTGGAAACTGTGTAGAGGATCATGTTTCTCTCTTTTGCTGACTCTCTTTACTGTGTATCTTGTAACATGAGCTCCTCCTGTTCCTCATCTATGTACTTCCTCTTCCGCTTTCTATAGAGAGAAAATTTCAAGTTGATGTGAAATACATGTAACTCTCATTTTGATTGACGTACTGCTGAGCACAGTGATGGACTCTCGCATATGTTAGACACCGGCTGAACCCCCCAAAAATCAACTATCCTTCCTGGCTGTGAATCGCTCTGTTTTCCAGCACCTTCCCAACATCTTCCCAACATCTTCCCAAAATCGCCTGAATCAATCAGTACCGCTGTCGCTGGCTGCCGAGACCCTGATGTATTCATCATGTCCAGGCTTGATCATTTCAATTCCCTGTTCATTGGACTGGCAGCATCTCTCTACGGAAGCCTCAGACCCTCCTGTGCTCCGCAGCCCTTCTCCTGGACCAGACTCTTAACATCTCCAACAAAAACAGAAGATGATGGGAACACTTAGTAAGTCAGGCAACATCTATGCAGGAAAGTGAGTCAATGTTTCAGGTCCACAACCGTTCGTCAGAACTGGAGCATGTTGTGAGGGAGAGGCTTTCAAGAGCTAACAGAGACGAGGAAGATAGGGCAAGAAGACAAAGGAGAAAATGGGGTGAATGACAGGGGTCGATGGGTTAAAGTGGATATAATTATGTAAAACAAAGGAGGGTTTGCAAGAAAATAGGAGAATAGAGGAGATAATAATGCCAAACAAAAGGTGGGGGTGGTGGTGAGGGGGTAGAATGTTGAAAGGAAATAGGCAGACCAGAGAGAGAAAAGGTGTATTTGGGACCCAGACGACGAGTTTATTGGGCACAGAAGAGGGGGAGAGGAAGTTGAGCACAGAAGAGGGGTAGAGGAAGTTGAGCTGTTATGGTCTGAAATTGTTGAAATCAATATTGAGACCAGAGGCTGTACCAGAGTACTTTTAGGACATCCTGTGAATGGAGGTGCTATTCTTCCAGTTAAACTTTTAACCGATGTTCCGTTTGCCTGTCCGGCTGGCTTAAATATCCTGCTTCCCTACTGGAGAAAAGAAGAGATTTTCTCACAGTATCCTTGCTAAACAACTCCGGATTAATATGATCATTTATTACATATTTGCTTGTGTGATTTTGCTTTTCTCATATTGACTGCCGCGATCGCCTACTGTAAAGTGTCAGTACATTAAAACCAATGAAGCACTTTAACCGCGTGATGAAACTTCATGAAACTATTGACCAGCTGGTGATGGAAAGAATTAATGCAGTACTGAAACTTATCTGAAGATTAAATTGTTCTGTAGTAGTATTTTATAGTTTTGCAGTACTGCAGTTTATCATTGAAGTGAAAGAAACACACCATACTTCCGTGTGTTTCATCAATAATATAAAAATAGATATGAAAGCGAAAGCTGCATCCGCTCTTGAACACACACAGAATAATTATAATCAATAATTCTGTGATGCTGCGCATCCGAGATATCGTGACCACTGTTCGGTGGAGTGTTCATGGCAGAAGGGAAGTAAATAGATGGGGAGTGGGAGAGCATTGTGATAATATTGTGATCAATGAATAATAACTGCGGTTTAAATGTAAACTCAGCTCAGTTAATAGCACATTTGTCTCTGCAGCAACAGATTGCGGTTTCCAAACACGTATCACAACTGAGTTCATAGACAATGCGAACACGACATATGAGTTAACAGAATTCTATTGATCGCAAATGTTTTTTGCTTCAGAGACAAATGTGTTTCAGTGAATGAAACTTTAAGCCAATGGCGAGAACAGTTTATGTGGTTGTAATAAAAGCATCAGCCGCTATGGTTCCGTTTCAATTTCCTGCTCTATGTTTAGGAGCTGAATCATTCAATTGAGAATCAACTGCAATTGTTAAAATATTAAAATAAATCGAGAACGCTGCACAACCAGAAATATGTTTAAATTATAGAATCAATCTTCTGGTAAAGGCTTCTGTAAATCAATACTCATTGCAAAACTTTTTAAAATTACTAAACTTATTGCAATGTCTCCTCAGGTGGAAAATTCCCAGTCGGGAACAAGTAAAACAGGAGAAGATTCCAGGCTCAATTCCAGCCAAGGCTTGTGATCAGCGGCCTGTTATTAGTTGAGGTGACACTGGGCTGCAATGTATTTTACATCAGAACTGAAGGCAGTTTCCCCGCAATGACCCAAACAACAGTTAATGGTGGAAAGTGAACGTGTGCCGATGTCTGTGAGGGAAAGAAACGGGTTCTGTGTCAAGCCCCGAGCGGAAGATTTCCTGAGGAACACTTAACAGATAATAATTAGATGTTTTGTTCTGCGGAAATTACCATATTTTGAGCCTGGGCTAACCCGCAATGAATGGTCAGTTTGCGATGTATATGTGGGCAGCTGATACCCAAAGAGCCGTAATCCAACACTGTGTCGCGTGTTCAGTAGAGGACGCGAATAAATAGGTGACAACATGAAGGATGTTACAAGAAAAGGTTTCAGAGTATTTAATTGTACATTTTAATAACATATTATCAATGGTTATTTCACTTTGGCTTTTGTGTGCAGTGCTGCGTTTCTCTCTGTTCTGCTAATTCCGCAATGTCTTGAGTATTTCTGCTTCTGTTCAGCTTTTCATCTGCTTTACAAACGCACTCTCTCTGTACCAGGGCACGGCAACATGTTTTCAAAAGTTCCTTACATGGTCTGTAAAGCAGCGTGTTATACGATTGGTTCATTGTGTTAAATGAAAGCTGTTTGAGCAGATGGGTATGAGATGCGAAAAAGTACGTTTCACAAGTGGTTTTGTGTGTAAGAAGAAGCCCTGAATACAGAAAATCAAGTTCACAGCTGTGCGGCCCCCGCAACAGGTTATTAAACATGAAATATCACACGTAAGCAGTTGTACCTGTCCTCCCAATTGACACGCAGCCATATAACATACGGTTTCCAAGAAATAATCACTTTTTAACGTTGTGCTTCATTTGATAGCATTGAAAAATGTATTTATTTTAACAACTTCAAACTGTATGTATGTCCTGCATCGTTCTGCTTCCTCCCATGGGTTCCTTTACGCTTTTCTGTTTCTGGTTTGTGCGAGAGTTACACACTTTTCCATTGCGATCACCTTTACTTTCCTCATCCTATTTGGCCCTTTGGTTTAGAGCATCTCATCCTTATGTGGGGTGTAGGAGGGGGAGATATTCTTTACACAGAAAAAAACTTTCATTTTTGTAGCAGTCGAAAAGCCACAAAGGATTTACACTAATTAATGTTAAATATAGTGAGTGTATTTTGTAAGCAAATGTGACAGGAATGTTTTGCAAAGCAAAATGCCACAAACAGCCATAGAATGATTCGAATACTTAGCAGGACACGGACAGAAGCTTTTTTTTTTTGTAGGAATGTAGTAATGGGACCTTTAACTTGCAGAATAGACAGAGTGGACTTCTCAGTGTTTCACCTGAATGACGGAAACTTAAACAATGCAGCATTCCCCACAGCAATATATTGAAATGTTATCCAGGACCATCGTGTCCTAAATCTACAGCTAAAGCAAGAAGCATTACAAGAAGGAATAATTGTATCATGAGTGTCACTGGCCCACTGAATTTGTATGTGTAAGAACAGTGTCAGACAACTTAACAGAAGTGATTTGAGTTCAAAGTGAACCCACTGTAGAGTCCAATATAGTGCACAGATAATGAAAGAGTACACGTGCAGAAGCTGTGCAGAATGTGTTCATTATTGAAATGACAGCATTTGTCATTGATTGCATTAATCCTGAAACATTAGGCTTGAAATTCCATTTAGATTGATATGAACATTCAAGATTCTTCAATACAGTCTTGGAAGATGGTTTCCAGTAATCCTTAACAAGAAACGACTTTCAAATTAAAACTGATGATGTGTCGCAATGTCTACACGTTGCAATGCATATTAATCTTACATTGTAAAAATATATTAGTCTTAAAGATTGACAATAGGTAGAATTCAGGCCTGATAGCTGCAGCCGCCTTCATGCTGAATAATGCAGAAACTGCTCATGGTGGAGAAAGGTTTAAACAGCACTCTACATTCAGCCCAAGAGTGTGAGACACTTGCAACAGAATCATTTAGTGTCAGAAACATAGACCAGAAAAACAAAGGAGTGAAAGCCCAATTACTTCCTGTCAGGTATATTTTAGCAGATTCTTCACGGGTAGAACACCCACACCTCAACAATTTTATTGCTGAAAGATGAATTGAGCAATTTTGAGCTATTTCGATATTTCATTAACCAGATTTCAAGCTAACCCATACCACACTTGGTGAATATTGAAAAAGAAACAATGCGATTAACGGAGAAATCACATGACTTATGCTTCAGAATTGTTCTTTATTGAAAAAAGTTCACAAAAAATAATACGACATTACTTTGAAAAATGTGATAAAACACAATATGGTACAACACCAAACTTATTTAAATTGATTATAGTTTGCGTTTTTGAGGATTGGTTATTGTGGTATAAATGACTATTTCTGAATTAAAGAATTTACTAGTTAAGTCTAATGACATTATCAGATAAATATAAAACTCACGCGTGAGTATTTAAATCCAAAAATAAATTTAAGAGGACTACTTTTCTACAAGAAACCACCTAAAATATTTAAAAGACCGCAAATAACTACAGTTGTGTTTGACGGGTGCAATTGGTTTGTAATGTGTAGCATTAGTCCACACTGTATGGAATAATTAACATTGTATTGTACTCTATTCAGCTTTTGAACTTATTATTGTAATATTATATGCATCCTGTTCCACCGAGATGGCCTCTATTGCTCCTTTCTGTTTTCTCACCGGTATCTTGGTATACTCTGTATTCTTGTCATTGTATTTAGGTTTTCCTGTTTTCTTGGAGGCAGAAAATTCTAAAGCAGCGTATGTCAGCTTGTTAGCGGATGCCTCTTGCTTGCCCTGTAAAGCCAATGTTTGGTAACGTTGTTAGCTTATCCATTTGTCCAACTTTGAAAAACTACTGACAGTTTTCTACGTATAGTTCCAGGTAAAGGTTAAGGCATGAGGTTGTGAAGCAAGGAGGAGAATTACATTTACTTGGTTTTGTGGAGAAAAACACAGCAATGAGTTAGTAGAGGGAATAAATTTAAGATAGTCATGGAAATTGAAAATTGAAGGATTGGTGGTAGAAAAATATTTTATGCAAAGGAAGGGCAAGAAATTTGAATTCTATGTTAAGCAAGAAAAAGGAAGGACAAATTCTTAAAGAGGATAAATCTGTATGAATTGTGCAACAAATGGAAGTTTTAAATTGGGTTAATTGGTCTGAAAAAAATTCACGCAGCTTGGTTTGGGAAGAATGGTCTATTTCTCTTCTCTGGCATGGTTGTATGATTCTTGAACTGTAGTTTCCTCTGGGAATAATGATGATGGACTAGCAAAACAATATTATTGAGAGTGGTCTGTGTGTCTATGACAGAGAATAAACCAATATACTAAGAATTGGTTTGTAAAATTGTGTGATTAGGTCTTAGTTTCCTTTAGATTAATCTGCTGTACGTCCTCACCTGTGTCTCGGCATACATTGTATTTACGACACTGCGATTCATTTTTTGTGTTGTCTTGGAGTCAGAAAAATCAAGAGTAGCATACGTCTGGTTGTTACTGGCTACCCCTTGCTTGGTCTGTGAAAGAGAAGGATTGTTAATTTAGTTAGTTCACTCTCTATGCAAAAAGTTTAGAAACATCATAGAAAACACCGATATGATGCTCCGCTTTGTTTATTCCCATAGCACAATTGATAAAACCTGTTCCGTGCCATAAGCTTTATAGATGTACCTGGCTCCATCCATGATTGACAGCTGTAATTAAACTTATCCTCCATTGATGTGTGTATGGGGGTGGCTGAAGGAGTGTGTGGGGGTGGAAATCATGGGCAGTTTCCAATCTACCATGATCTCTATTGAGTAGCCCATTTTGCTGCACTCACTGTCAAGGCTCACGAATAAAAAAAAGTTTGTGGTGTTCTGTATAATCGAACTGGAGGCCAGTTAAGCATATATTTCATGTATCCTCTTTCATCAACTTTCCTCTTGAAACTCATGATAGAATCTACTTCTACCACCTTACCGAAACAACTCCTCGTGTGAAAAAAATCTGCTAAATCTTCGTTTCGCTCCTTGTGACAATCTTATACATGTCCTCTATTTGCTGATTCCCTTAACAAAGAGTAGTTTCTTTCTATATACACTGTCAGAATCATTACTAATTTGGTAAACTTTCATTAGATCCCCTCTCGACTGTCGAGCTCCAATGAACAAAAACCACGCTTTGCAAATCTTCTCTGCGGCAATTAACATCCTCCCTGAAGTGAGGTGCCCCAAACAGAGCACGTGAGCTTCAATCTATCTACGACAGTTAGGATAATATGATTCTATGTGTCGATGTAATGCTTTTCAGCTGTACCTTTGCGTAACCTTTCTTGTGTTCTTGATGTTTCGGTCTTGAAAGTTTATTGGCACCTTTCAAATCCAATGTGATATAAGTGACCTTCTCAGCATCTCCTCTTTGCATTTCCTGTAAATCACAAACTGCAACTCTCAACGTTTTTCTTTATGTATGGGAATGTTTTCTCAAGACTGTTTGCCCTGTATATTATGTCGCCTGTGTTGCATTGTTGTCTCTTATTGGTGTGAAGCCAATTTCAATGACATAGTGAAGCCATCAATAAGGCAAGGAATATTTTAGAAACAGCCTCATATAATTATAAACAACACAATCCTGTTCAATGTTGTCGATCACCCTTTAGGTATGAAACACTGCTTGGGATAGTTATTACCTGCTGGCTACGATGATCCGAATCATTCTGTTTCCTTTGTATCCCTAAAATGAATGAAATACAATAACTGAATTTTTTACTGAATCTCCAATGGAGAATGAAAAGAGTGAAAAACAATTGAACCCCCAGAGTTTCTAGGTTGATTTTTCCATGAAAAACAGTCTCTCAAGCACTTGCACACTTACATGTACTAAAATCAAGCGTTCATTATTAACTGGAACAAAATAATTTGATTCTTACCTTTCTTTTTCTTTAATTTGGATCGCTTTCGAAAGTATACCAAAAGCAGCAAACATGCCAGCCCCACTACAGATCCAACAATCAGTAAAGTACATAGCATCAGAACTTGCAACGATTCTATAGAAAGTGAAAGTGAGATTATTCCACAACAGATAAGATCATAATAATGATATAATGATCCATATATTTGATATCACGTCTTATCACATTGTCAAGGCGTCTCAAAGCGTGAGATGTGCTGTAAAATGTTGTAATTCTGTATTTTTGTGCGATCGCAGCAGCCAATATTTGCACAGCAATGCCCCACAGCCAACAGTTTGATTTGGGGACAATAACAGAAGCGCTGGGAACCCTCAGGCAGCGTCTGTGGTGAAAGGAAAGTGAGTCAACGTTTCGGATCCACGACCCTTCCTCAGAACTGGACTCACTTTCCTTTCTCCACAGACGCTGCCTGAGGGTTCCCAGCGACTTCTGTATTTGTCTTCAGATTTCCAGCATCTGGAGTACTTTGCCATTTGTTTTGGGGGATTGTTGGTCTGAACACCGGGAGATGAGGGGTGAAACTGCACATTGTGATCGAATGGTTTACAGTTTCAGGAATTACACAATCTTCCTGAAAAAAAGTGCTTTAGGACAAATTACGATGTCATGTTTTTCCATTGAAGAACAATGTATAAAAAATGGAGACCGGGGTGTCTTATCTCACTTTTCTCCTGCATCGCCATCGGATTAAAATAAAGTATTCGATTATTTTTGACTGAAATGTAAGGGAGATGAGAAAACAAGTTTATTATTTTGTGGAGAGAAAACTGTAGACAATGAAACCTCCAGGGAATAATAATAAAAATGGGTGAATATATTTATAATCAGTGAGGAGATCGGTGGCAGTTATTTTGCAGGGAGACAGCTGTAGATAGAGACATCTATTAAAGGTTCCCAAGTGCAGCCAAACTGTAATCGCGGGTCAAAACACTCCAATGTGCTGCGCCATTATAAGGTGAAACAAGGTTTCCTGATCACCATCATCGGCACAGATATCTTCCTGTCTCACTGCCGCTCCACAGGGATCAGGGAACTGAGTTTGAACAAAAGCATCACTGTGAAAAGCCTGAGAGTAGATAATTTCACTAAAATTGTTGATATAATGGCGATATTGAAGACAGGTCTGAGGGAAACAAAAGGGACATTAAGCAACTCATAATTAAGAAATGGGGTGGAAATTCATATTTCATACTCGCATTATTGGTTACAATATATCGGAAATTAGAGATTTGAAATCTGAATTGTTAATATTTTCAATGGCAAATGTTATCCATTAAAAGGTGAAAGTGATATATATTTTATATGAAGTAAATTATATGGCTAACGTTCGCGGTTTGAATTAAAAGAGGGAAATATTCTTGTGAAAGACGGTTAACGCTAATTAACACTGACACCGTTGGATTCCTACCTTTGTCAGAAAGGTATACCGTGAAGTTGCGAACTCCTGGAGTCTGGAGGCTGATGTGAGACACCCGACAGGTATAAACTGTCCCCTTCTGGACAGACTGTGTCTTCTCCACAGAGCTGGAAGCTTCATACAGTCCCTCCGCGTTCTGTCGTTCAGTGGTATTTATCGCAGTTGTAATTTCTGTACCATCTTTAAACCATGTGAAGGTGAGATTCTCGGGGTAAAACGCCGCCGTTTCACACACGAGAGTCGGAATCACAGATTGATCGCTTTGATGTCCTTTGTACGAAATATTCAGAAGCATTGGGGGCACTGCAATAAAAACCTTTGATATAATGCTTTATCACGTCTCAACTCGTTCCGCAGGATTAACTGTGGAGTGTATTGCGTGTATGTGTTGTCGTCCGTGACGGGCAATTTTGTGCACAAAAATATTTCACGGTACCTCTAAAGTGAGCGATGAAACTCACCAGCTATCAATGCAACAGTCAAAGTCAGCTCCCACTAACCTATAATATTGGACATTTATGTATGATCTGGATCAGGTTATAAGGCACACAATTTCCAAGTTAACAAGAATCACAAAATAGCTAACTATGAAAAATTTGCACTTAGTCATTGCAAAAAGATTGTAAGCGCCTTCAGCGCGACGAATATAGATTAGTTGATTGGGCTGAGATATGGCACACGAAATGCAATGCATACGAATATGAGGTTACAGTCTACAGCTTATGGTGAATAATAAGGAGAACAAGTATATTTTAGATGGTAAATTATTCTCAAGTTTTATTTTTGGTCAGCGCGGTGTCTGCGTAGGGAATGTTCAGCGGTGTTGACCCGAAGTTCTAGAATTCTTTCCCGAAACTCATTTTTCTCGCCCTTCCCTCTCTCCTCGCAAATCCCACCTTAAGACACACCAGTTTGATTCTCCTTGTGGCCACTCTCCCCTCCCAGCTCGGTCTCAGCTCCGGCAGCCCTCAGCCTTCGTAAAGCGCTTTAAGATTCTTCCCCAAAAATGATAGACTTTACGTGAATGTAAATGACGGATCGAATATATATAATAGTTAAGTTCTCAGTGTCATAACGACACTTACCATATACCGTTAAATGTGATCCAGTCCCATTTACTGTTGTATTTCCCGGAGTCACCGCTGCACAGTAATAGATTCCAGAATCCTGGTGGCGCACATCCAGGAGCTCGAGAGAAGCCTCTCCTGCACTATCGTGACCAGTTTGTTTCTTGTGATCATTTGTCAGGTATTCACTCTCTCCCTGCTTCCACCACTTTGTTTTTATAATCTTGGTGTCGGAGAAGTTACAGGACAACTTCACATTTTCACCAGTGTTTATACCGATGTGTTCTGGATGTTGATTTACTTGGATCGATGTCCCGTCAGCAACTGTCAGAAATAAATTCAAATATTGTTTTGAAAAAACGTACTGCGACAAAGAGATAAACACAGAGTAAGTTGTTCTTTTGAGAAAACTGTGACATTGAATAAGGACAAACCTTTAGGAATGATCCACATGAGAGACAGACACTGAAACACAACACTCGCCAACATTCTGATCTCTGACTGAGACAAACCCTAAAGCGGTCACTGATCTGTTACAAGGGGTTGCAATCAGTTGAGATGAGATGTGTGAGAGTGATGTTGACTTCCTGTCCCTGTGGCGCAGTTGGGCTCCAACTCTGGTTTTATAAAATGCTTTCAGACAATCGCCTTATGTGAAAGGTGTTATATTAGTGAGACCCCGAGAGACCCGAATGAGTCGTCTTCTCACAAGTCTGGAGAGCACAGCTTGTCCATTCCTGTTGATAGATCGTTCCACTAACCATTGGGATGATTCTTGTTGCTTCTCTCTCCCGCCTCTTCTGGATTGTCTTCAGGACAGCCCCTATGTTGCGATGACAGCAACATTGACTTAACAGGTGCTGAAGTCTCAATATTATCATTCAAAACAATAATTAATGCACAGATTTAAACTGTGAATCACCACCCCCCCCCCCCCCCCCCAAGCCTTGCCAGGCGACACTGGCTCCTTATCACAGAATGGATCGACTTCAAGATCCTCTCACTGGTTTACATAACCACTCATTCCCTGACTGACCCTCACTGCGCTCCGAGCTGTTTCCTCTCTGGGCTCCTGTTGGGTTCTCGTCCCCTCCTTTCCAACATCGGTGGCCGAGCTTTAATCCATTCCTGGTGATGGGCGCGTTGTTTTATTGCATAACAGTGTGAGCACATGTTTCCTTTTAGTCTTCAAACGAATCATTATTATTATTATTATTAATCGTAAAGAGTATCTTTCAGCGAGACAAATTTGAACAAACCAAACTATTTATCGCAAGAAAAGATGCCATTAAATAGTTGTAAATAAAACGATGCTATATTTGCCATAGCGTCAGCTTGACTTTAGAGCTCCAGCTCATGTACACTCAAGGCGCTGTAATGTAAAATCTCCTCACCATTATATTGACTCCCTCTCCGCTCCTCCATCAAATGAACTCATTATTTTTGAGATCACGAGTAGGAGTTATGCCAGTCTGCCTCTAGAGTGTGAATCATAGCCACAGTGGGATAGTGGGGATAACGACAATTACCATTCCTAATCGATACAGATGTGAAACAATAAACATTTTACGGTGCATCTGTCTGAAACGAGCGACAGTGTTTGTGTTTAACTCCTTAGGAAAGAAGGTTCAGATTGACACAAAATGCAAGATTATGTATTTTATTTAACAACATGTCTGTATTGTAGATCGTTCACATATGATTCTCAGCTTGGATTGGACAATCTTAAACATGGTGATAAATTTCCGCAGACATCCGGCTGACCCCAAAACACAACCTGGATCTTTTCAGTACCGTGGATGAATTGCGCGTTGTTTGTTAACGAGGATTCCCATAAAGTATATCACGTTATCACTAGGAAGAGTCAGCGTAGGTAAAGGAGATTTCTCTTCCATAATTGTTCGCCATTAAATTTTGATAACACGACGCTTTTTTTTAAAAAAAGAAACTGATTATCGTCTTGTGTTATGATGTACGGAATATTTTTAATTGAACAATTCTCTGGTACAATTTTGCCACATTGTTAGATCAACATGGCTTTTGGGGTAATTAGGTATAGTAATTGCTACAATCGGGAAATATTCTGTTGTAAAATCTACAAGAAACATCCGAAAACAATTAAGACTAATTATCTGCAACATTCTAATAAACTTACAAGACGGAACTGATAGGAACATTACTTTATACAATTGGGTATTACAATTAACATCGGTGTACTCCATTAATCAGCGCCTGTCGCTGCAGCACAACCTCAGTGCTGTGTGGATGCCGTCTCCTGCTTCCCTGTTGTTTCCCACCTTCGGCACACGGTGCATTCCTGTCGCTGCGTTTGTTTTGCTGAATGAAAAGAATCCAAAGCAGCGAATCGCAGCCTTTATCGGCTCTGTTTTGAATTTACGTGACAGTTGTTTGACTGCAAATCGCCTCTGAAGCTCGTCTGCGGTTTCTCGTATAGACCTCAGCACACTCGGTATTTCTGGCTGCATTTACAATTTCCTGTGTTATTGGAGCCTGTCGCAATCTCGGGTCGGACCATATTCACTGAGGTTCATCCAACTCTAATTCTGCTCTGAGCCAAGTCCTGTGCAGACACACTGACCGGGCAAGATTGGGTGATACAATCTTAAACTATTCCTTCTAGTATTAAAGTATAAAGGTTATCTGTATAAGGGAATCTCTTGTTTTTTTTTACAATTACAGTTCTCTATTTATTAATCTGCAAATATAATACATCCAACTTCAGCAGTAGTTATCGTGCACTGTTTAGTAATTTATGTGCACACGCGTTCTCCAGGATAATATTTATCTATCCGTATATTACAGATTATTTAAGTTTCTGCGCTGCATTTGGACATACACTGTAGATTCTCTTTCGGTTCTTCACTTTTCCTGCAGTCAATGATGACTCGTCTTTTGTTCCTATAACAAGGGAATAATTGTCAATATTGTTAAATAATTATTCCCATTTTGATTCCACGAATTGCTACTTTTCATATCGAAGTGCGATATCAATGCAACTTCGGTCATCTTTTGCCCCCAATCCCTTCCGCTTCCACCACCAGCGCGGGTGCAAACCCTGGACTGTCCATCGCCGTGGATTCGGTTACATTTCGAGTTTCCGTATACATTTTTTAGCGCTTCATTTGCTTTTCAGATACAGTATATTAGTACGTCGAATATCTGAAAGGAAAAGATGTATTGCAAAACGTTATGAAAACATGTTTTAGATGATTGGCACATCAGTCTCATGGGCAACACAGATATCTGGAAGGAAAACAATGATAACCTTAATCAATACATGATCAGAACATTGAAGAAAAACCATGAGTTCACATTAGGATTGGCGTTTCTATCTTAATTTGCTGAAGGTTATATCAGTCAAACAATGAAATGATATTTACATATTTTGGGGTGGCTCGAATATTTGTTCACAAGAAAATACTCATGTTTTTGTAAACTAATTACCTTATAAAGAAAGGACTTCTGGATATTTTCGGGAAGTGTATCACATAGCAATGATTGCTTCTGCATACAATGTCTTCATTTTCACACTCTAAAGCATTGCATCAGTTTATTTACCAACTCACTTTCTCACTTTTGATCCGTCAGTTATTCTACATTTTGTAATATTTTAAAATTAAAGCAATGGCGCGGTCTCAAATCAATTAATGTCTTACCTTTAAAGAGGATTAATTTTGAAATAATCCACAAGGAAGACGACCACGAGTAATATTATCACCGCGCTGAATCCAAACCGAAACATTTCAATATATCTGAGTGCGTTAAATTTTACTGAGGAAACACAGAATAATGAGAGTTGTGAGATAATCTCTTTCAACTACAATTTTGCCATTAAATGGACTACACTGAGGAGCGGAACAATTTAGGATTCAGTGCAGAACAGTATTTGCGCATGGTTAATGTTGAACTTTTCAGTAGCATCAACTCCCTGTAATATATGTTAAAACGAACCTTTGCACTGATTCAACTAATAATGTAAGTGATAATATTGACCCTTGAATTTGATATTAGCGCCTCATCAACTCTTCGAGAATTCCGAAAGCGCATCACAGAATATACTGTAAAGTGAATTGATTCTATATTTTGTGGGTGAATATATTTATTATCAGTATGGAGATCGGTGCCAGTTATTTTGCAGGGAGACGGATTTAGATAGAGACATCTATTAAAAGTTCCCAAGTGCAGCCAAACTGTAATCGCGGGTCAAAACGCTCCAATGTGCTGCGCCATTATAAGGTGAAACAAGGTTTCCTGAGCACCATCATCGGCACAGATATCTTCCTGTCTCAATGCCGCTCCACAGGGATCAGGGAACTGAGTTTGAACAAAAGAGTCATTGTAAAAAGCCTGAGAGCAGATAATTTTAAAAAAGTTATTTAACATAATGGCGATATTGAAGACAGGTCTGAGGGGAAACAGAGAGGACATAATATCTACTAATAATTAAGAAATTGAGTGGAAATTCATATTTCATACTCGCATTCTTGAATACAATATATTGTAAATGAAAGGTTTGAAATTTGAATTGTGAATATTTTCAAGGGCAAGTGATACTTTGCATTCATAACAATTCAAATGTTATGCATTAAAAGGTGAAAGTGGTTTATATTTTACATGAAGGAAATTATATGGCTGTCGTTCACGGTGTGAATTAAAAGAAGAAAATTTTCTTGTGAAGACAGTTAACGCTAATTGACACTGAGACTGCTGTATTCCTACCTTTGTCAGGAAGGTAAACCGTGCAAATGGTGTAGTTGCGAATTCCCGGAGTCTGGAGGCTGATGTGAGACACACAACAGGTATAAACTGTCCCATTCTGGACAGACTGTGTCTCCTCCACAGAGCTGGAAGCTTCAAACAGTCCCTCAGTGTTCTGTCGTTTAATGGTATGTATCCCAGTTGTAATTTCTGTGCCGTTTTTAAACCATGTGAAGGTGAGATTTTCCGGGTAAAACGCGGCCGTTTTACACACGAGAGTCAGAAACACAGAAGGATCTCTTTGAGGTTCTGTGTCCGAAATATTCAGAGGAATTGGGGGCACTGCAATAAAAACCTTTGATATAATGCTTTATCACGTCTCAAATCGCTTCGCAGGTTTAACTATGAAGTGTATTGCGTGTATTTGTTTTCCTACGCGACAGACAATTTTGTGCACAATAATATCTCACGACAGCTATCAAGTGAATTATGAAACTCAACAGCTATTAGTGTAATTTTCTAAGTCAACTCCCACTAACCTATAATATTTCGCAACATTACTTGATCTAGAGTATGGTATATGGGGCACAGTTTCGAAGTTTACAAGACTCACAAAATAAATAACAATGCAGAACTTGCATTTGGTTATTGCAAAAAGATTGTAAGCGCCTTCAGCGAGAGGTAGACAGATGAGTGGATTAGGCATAGAAATGGCACACGAAATGTAATGCATACGAGTTTGAGCTTACACTCGACAGACTGTGGTGAATAATAAGAACCAGTATATTTTAGATGATAAATTATTATAAAGTGTTATTTTTGGTCAGCGGAGTGTTTGTTTCAGGGAACGTTCGTGCACAGGGAATATTCTTGTATTGACCCGAAGGTCTAGACTTCCTTCCCGAAATCTATCCTTCTCGCCCTTCCCTCTCTCCTCGCAAATCCCACCTGAAGACACACCAGTTTGACTGTCCTTGTGGCACTCTCCCCTCCCACCTCGGTCTCAGCTCCGGCAGCCCCTCAGCCTTTGTAAAGCGCTTTAAGATTCTCCCCCAACAATGATTAAATTAATTTACATGAATGTAAATGACGGATCAATTATATATAACAGTTAAGTTCTCAGTCTTATAACGACACTTACCGTATACCGTTAAATGTGACCCAGTCCCATTTACTGTTGTTTTTCCCGGAGTCACCGCTGCACAGTAATAGATTCCAGAATCCTGGTGGCGCACATCCAGGAGCTCGAGAGAAGCCTCTCCTGCACTTTCCTGACCAAATTGTTTCTTGTGATCAATTCTCAGGTATTCACTCTCTCCCTGCTTCCACCAGTTTGTTGTTATAATGCTGGTGTCGGGGAAGTTACAGGAGAACTTCACATTTTCACCAGTGTTTATAGCGATGTGTTCGGGATGTTGAGTTACTTGGATCGATGTCCCGTCAGCAACTGTCAGAAATAAATTCAAACATTGTTTTGAAACAAAAGTACTGCGACAAAGAGATAAACACAGAGTGAGTTAGAGATGAGATTTACTCTACAAATCGGGAAGACAAGAATAATAACGTTATCCTTGTCCTTCTTCAGCAAACTGTGATAAGGACAAACCTTTAGGAATGATCCACATGAGAGACAGACACTGAAACACAACACTCGCCAACATCCTGATCTCTGACTGAGACAAACCCTAAAGCGGTCACTGATCTGTTACAAGGGGTTGCAGTCAGTTGAGATGAGATGTGTGAGAGTGATGTTGACTTCCTGTCCCTGTGGCGCAGTTGGGCTCCAACTCTGATATTATAAAATGCTTTCAGACTATCGCCTTATGTGAAAGGTATTATATTAGTGAGACCCCGAGAGACCCGAATGAGTCGCCTTCTGACAAGTCTGGAGAACACAGCTTGTCCATTCCTGTTGATAGATCGTTCCTCTAACCCTTGGGATGATTCTTGTTGCTTCCTCCTCTGAACTGACTCTCGGACAGCCCCTATGGTGGGGTGTCCGAGAGTCACTCGGACATTGTGCACTGTGCACACTGACTTAACAGGTGCTGAAATTTCAATATTATCATTCAAAACAATAATTAATGCACAAATTTAAACTGTGTATTGCCATCCCCCCAAGCCTTGCCAGGCCACACTGGCTCCTTATCACAGAATGGATCGACTTCAAGATCCTCACACTGGTTTACATGAGCACACATTCCCTGACTGTCCTTCACTGCCTCTCCGACCTGTTTACTCTCCACTCCGCTCCCGCCGCCTCCGCTCCACTGGCTCTGGGCTCGAAACAACAAAGTTGTTTCATTGCATCGTGATAGAGCACACGTTTCATTTGAACCTTCTAATGAATTGCAAAGAGCATCTTCCAGACAGACACATGTGAATAACGCAAACTATTTGTAGCTGGAAGAGATGCGATTAAATAGTTGTAAATAAAATGATGCTGAAATTGCCATAGCGTTAACTTGAGGTTAGAGCTCCAGCTCATGTACACTCAAGGCACTGTCATGTAACATGCTCCTGAGTGCACTGCATTCGGCTAATTACAGAATAGAAGGTGAATTTTATTCTATGGATTTCGGGATTACTTTCCAATTAATGTCAAAGTCTGTGCGCTAAATATTGTTTTGAATGATACTGTTGAATCGACAGTGCATTTTCTCTGCCGCCCTCGCTTGCAAACAGTCACTAACTTAACAGCAATCCGTTTTAAGACGTTTTGTTGCTTGAAGGCACCAGGTGAAATGTAAAAATGAACAATAAACGTTAGCTTGTCTCAGCACTCTGGGCACTGAGTCAGAAGATTATGGGTTCAATGTTGACAAGAGTACTTTCAGTACATTCTCTAATAGAGTGAAACGTTTGCCTGAAGTCCGGGTTGGCTGTTCACCTGGGTGTAAAATATCCGACGTCGCTACTGGAAAACAGAAGAGATTTTGTCCCGGTTTCCTGGCCAAACATCCCGACGTAAAAGTGGTAATTTATTTCATGTCTGTTTGTGGACATTGCTGCGTCGAATGGGCTATCGCGTTCGCCTCCTGTATTGTATCAGTACATTAAACTCTGAGTAACACTGTCACCAACTTTTAATGCGTGATAAGACTTTAATCAAATTGGAGGATTATGATTGTCAGTATCGCTATTGCTCAGCTGGTGATGAAAAGAATGAATACAGTGCTGAAGTCTATTTGCAGCTGAAACTATATTGTAGTTTTGCCTCCCTCTGCAGTTCACTTATTGAAGTGAAAGAAACATAAATCCACGTGGTTCACTCATAAAAAAAAACCCTAGATGTGACGTGAAAGGATTTTGGTGAGAGCAACACACACTTATGTACAATAATTCTGTGACGCTGAGCACCTAAGATATCGTGACCACTGCAAGGTGGAGTGTTCAGGGCAGATTGGACATAAATAGATGGCGAGGGGTAGAGCATTGTGATAATAGTGTAATAATTGTATAATAGCATTATGGTTTAAGTGTAAATTTAGCTCAGTTGATATCACACTCACATCTGAATTAAGTTCGTAGACGAGGAAAGCATTGTAGAGCTGCACTCTCCAATATGAAATAGTATAATCTTTCCTTTTGAAATAGCGCATTTCACTTGTGGAGGACGTCTCAAACAGAACACAAAATGCAGTGACTATGAACAATAATTATAGCTGACTATAATTGCCTATGAACAGCTTTAATTTTATAGCTGTTTCGAATCCAAAGATTATTATAATCATAAATAACCCTTCAGTATTAGATTTCAATAATTGATCTTTTAAATTTGGTTTTGGATATTGTGTAGGGTACCATGTTTCTCTCTTTTGCTAATGCTCTTGATACTGTGTATCATATAACATAAGCTCACTCCTCTTCCTCATCTATATGCTTCCACTTGCACTTCCACTTTCCATACACAGAACTGTTCATGTGTATGTGATGTACATGGAACTCGCATTTGGTTTGGATACTGCTATGCATGGTGATGCATTCCCACATATGTCTGACACCGGCTGACACCCAAAATGCTACAATCCTTCTTGGCTATGAATCGCTCAGGTTTCCGGCATCTTCACAACATCACCTGAATCAATCATTCCCGCTCTCCTTGGCTGCCGAGACTCCCAGTGTCTCACTACGGAAGCTGCAGACCCTCCTGTGCTCTGCAGCCCTTCTCTCGGACTAGACTCATAACACCTCAAACAAAAACAGAAGTCGCTGGGAACACCCAGCCGGTCAGGCAGCATCTATGTAGAAAGGAAAGTGAGTCAACGTTTCGGGTCCACGACCCTTCGTCAGAACTGGGGTATCTTGTGAGAGAGAGGCTTTTAAGGGCTGACAGAGAGGGGAAGTGGGGAGGCAAGGCATGGAAGACAAAGGAGAAAATAGGGTAGAGGACAGTGTATGATGGGTTAAAGAGGTGTTAACGATGCAAAAGTGATGGGGGTGGGTGGGAATTTGGAACAAAATCGGAGGCCAGAGAGAGAAAATGTGTATCTGGGTCAGAGATGATGTGGTAATGTACACAGACGAGGGGGAGAGGAAGTTAAGATTTTATGGTCTGAAATTGTTGAAACCAATATTGAAGCCAGAGGGCTGTAAGTTCCCGAGCAGATAGATGAGGTGCTATTCTTCATGTTTGTGCGAATGCCATATACTACATTGATGGTAGTGCACATAAATTGCTGTCTAACTGAAAACTATGTTTGGGGTCCTGGGCAGTGGAATGGGAGGAGGTGACAGGTCAGGTATTGCATCTCCTTTGCTGGCATGGCAAAGTGCCGGGGTGAGGAGAGCAACTGTTGGTGGTGATGGAGGAATAAACCAGGGAGTCACAAAGCGAAAGGTCCCATGGGAATGCTGAGAGTGGAGGGGAGTGAAAGATATATTTAGTTTTGGATCACGCTGGAGGTGCCGGAAACGGCAAAGAATTATTTGTTGGATGTTGAGGATGGTGGGGTGGAAGGTGAGGACAAGGTGGACCCTATCATGGTTCTGGGAATATGGGGAAGGGTTGAGGGCAGATGTGCGGGAAATAGGGTGGACACAGACAAGGAACTTGCTTACTACAGTGGTTGGGAATCCTCGGTTGAGGAAAAAAGAAGACATTTCAGCACCTTTGGTGTGAAAGGTGGCATCGTCAGAGCAGATGCGGTGGAGGTGGAGGAACTTGGAAAAGGGAATGGAGTCTTTACATGAGGTGGGGTGGGAGGAGGTGTAATTCAGATAACCGTGTGAGTTGGTGGTCTTGTAAAAGATATCTGTTGATCACATGCCCCAGATGGAAACGGTGAAGGTGAGGAAGAGAAGGGAAGAGTCAGAAATTAACCATGTGAAGGTTATGGAGGGTTGGAGGGTGGAAGCAAAATTGGTGAATTTTTCCAGCCTACTGTGAGAGCAGGAAACAGCCACAATAGAGTTGTCAATGGACCTGAAGATTATGTCCGGGAATGCACCCTAGTCCTTAGCCTACAAAATTGTAGCCTGCATCGATTTGAGAGTGCGCCAGTATCGGCAGCCGCGCTTTTGGGGATTCTCCCCGAAACGTTGCAATACCAGCCTTCAGTCCCTCGACCTTGCTCCTCCTTCCAATGGGCTCCACCACACTCAAGCGCTCTTGGACGCTACTTTGCGTGAGGGCTGCAATATAATTGCAAATTGTTGTTGCTCTTCCTTCCCCATCTTCACATCTTCCTGTTTGACAGTGTGTACCGTCGCACCCCCTTCGCTGGGCGTCAGGCACCTGCACTATTAAGCGCTATGAGGATCCACAATGCGGAAATTGGCCTGGAGCAATGGTTGTTTCATTGCGTAACATTATGAACACCTGCATTGTTTTAATCTCCAACTTAAGTTTGGAATATGAAGAACATGTTTCAGACAGACACATGTGAATAACACAACTATGTGTAGAACAGAGAGGTCATTGACTAATTTTAAAGAAAATGATACTGATATTGACATAACATCAATTTGGTGTTGGAGCTCCTAGCTCATGTTGTTGTTGTTATTGCTTCTCCTCCTTCCACCACATTCACCTGATTCCAAACAATAGGTCAGCTTTAGGTGGATTTTGGAGTACATTCGAATTCTTGTAAAAATTTGTGCACTAAATCTTATTTTGAATGATACTGTTGAATCAACTGTGAGTTTTCTCTACATGTGAACATCAGCTTGCTTGCAAATCAAGTCACTCAGCGTAACAGCAAGACGTTTTGAAACGTTTCAACTCGATAAAGGCGCAAATTCAAATGCAAGGATGAGCAATACGCATCAGCCTGGCTCAGCACTCAGGCTACTGAGTCAGAAGATAAAGGGCGCAATCTTGAAAATAGTACTTTTAGAACATCCTCTTATGCGGTTGCAATCTTTTAAGTGAAATAATTACCCGATGTTCTGTTTGCCTGTACAGCTGGGCGTAAATATCCTACGTCCCCACTGGAGAAAAGAAAAGATTTTCTCACGCTCTCCTTGCCAAATATCCCCAGGTAAATATGAGAATGTATTTCATATCTATTTGTGGGACTTTGCTGTGCGCAAATTGGTTGCCATGATCGCCAAACGTGTAAAGTGTCAGGACATTAAATCCAATGAAGCGCTTTCACTGCGTGATAAAACTTCATCAACTATGGATCAGCTGGTGATGGAAGGAATTAATGCAGTGCTGAAATGTATCTGCAAATTAAACTATTTTCTAGCAGTATTCCATAGTGAAAGAAACACAAACATACATCCACGTGATTCCTGAATAAAACAAATCTAGATCTGAAATCGAAAGCTGCTCTTGATGAGAGGAACACACACAGGATAACTATAATCAATAAATCCATGATGCGGATACTCGAGATATCGTGGTCACTGTTAGTGTAGTGTTCAGGGCAGAATGGAAGTAAATGGACGAGGAGGGGAGAGCTTTGTGACAACGCTGTGATAAGTGAATGTTAACAATTGAGGTTTAAGAGTAAACTCAGTTCAGTTGATCGCAGAGTTGTCTCTGCAGCAACAGATTGCGGTTTCCAAACTCGTATTTCAATTAACCTCATAGACAAGGTGAACACGGCAGAAGAGTTAACGGAATTCATTGATCGCAAATGTTTTTTGCTTCAGAGACAAATGGGTTTCAGTGAACGAAACTTTAAGCCAATGGCGAGGACAGTCCATGTGGTTGTAAGAAAAGCGTCAGCCGCTATGGTTCCGTTTCAATTTCCTGCTCTATGTTTAGGAGCTCAATCATTAGGTTCAGACTGAACACCAACTGCAAATGTTAACATATTAAAATAAGTTGAGAACGCGGCAGAAATATGTTTAAATTATAGAATCAGTTTTCCGGTAAAGGCTTCTGTAAAACAATACTCATTGTAAAACTTTTTAAAATTACTAAACTTATTGCAATGTCTCCTCAGGTGGAAAATTCCCAGTCGGGAACACGTAAAACAGGAGAAGAATAACATTTCTTCAGCCGCAATGAATGGTCAGTTTGCGATGTATTTGCTGATACCCAAAGAGCCGTAACCCAACACTGTGTCGCGTGTTCAGTAGAGGATGCGAATAAATAGGTGACAACATGAAGGATGTTACAAGAAAAGGTTTCAGAGTATTTAATTGTACATTTTAATAACATATTATCAATGGTTATTTCACTTTGCCTTTGGTGTGCAGCGCTGCGTTTCTCTCTGTTCTGCTAATTCCGCGCTCTCTTAATTCGGAGTATTTCTGCTTCTGTTCAGCTTTTCATCTGCTTTACAAACGCTCTCTCTGTACCAGGGCACGTCAACATGTTTCCAAATGTTCCTCATGGTCTGTAAAGCAGCGTGTTATACGATTGGTTCGTTGTGTTAAATGAAAGCTGTTTGAGCAGATGGGTATGAGATGTGAAAAAGTACGTCTCACAAGTGATTTTGTATATATAGAAGAAGCCCTGAGTACAGAAAATCAAGTTTGCAGCGGTGCGGCCCCCGCAACAGGTTATTAAACATGAAATATCACACCGGGTGGGGGGTGGGCAGTTGGGTCAGTTGTACCTGTCCTCCCAATTCACACGCAACCATATAACATACGTTTTCCAAGAAATAATCACTTTTTAATGTTGTTCTCATTTATTAGTACTGAAAATTGTATTTACTTTCACAACTTCAAACCCCATTGATATCCTTCACCTTTCTACTTCCTCCCGTGCGTTTCCTCACCCTTTACTGCTTCTGGTTTGTGTCTTCTGCCATTCCATTGCTGTCATCTTTCCTTTCCGCATCAAATTTGGCCCTTTGGTTCAGAACATCTCATCCTTATGTGATGTGTAGGAGGTGTGTGTCTTCTGAATGACAGCACTATAAACAATGCAGCATTACCCTCAACAATATACTGGAATGTTATCTCGGACCACCGTATCCTAAATCTATCGTTAAAGCGGGAAGCATTGTAATAATAATAATCCTTGCATTTGATATAGTGCTTTTCACCTCTTCTCGACTTCTCAAAGCGCGTCATAGAATAGACTGTAAAGTGAATTGACCATATTTGTGGGTGAAACGTGGCAGCCAATTGCACACAGCAGCGTCCCACAAACAGTCGTGGATTGAAAATGACCATTTTTTTTGTTTTGGAGGGATTATCAGGTGTGTGGAGTAAGGAAACTTGCCGAAGGTTTCGCCCTGCCTGGAGTTGAACCCAGGTATCTCACTTGCAAGGCGAGTGCTCTAACAATGAATAATTGTATCATGAGTTGCATTATTAATAGGAAATAAGAAAACAGGCCCACCGAATCTATGTGTGAAAGAATAGTGTCGGACAACTTAACAGAAGTGATTGGAGTTCAAAGTGAACCCACTGTTGAGTCCAATATAGGGCACAGATAATAAAAGAGAACATGTGCAGAAGATGTACAGAATGAGTTCATTATTGAATTGTCAGCACCTGTTATTGATTGCATTAATCATGAAACATTAGGCTTGAAATTCCATTTAGATTTACATTAACGTTCAAGGTTTTTCAATGCAGTCTTGGAAGATTGTTTCCAGTAATCCTCAACAAGAAACGACTTTCAAATTAAAACTGATTATGTGTCACATTGTCTACACATTGTAATGCACATTAATCTTACATTGTAAGAATATATTAGTCTTAAGGATTGACAATAGGTAGAATTCAGGCCTGATAGCTGCAGCCGCCTACATGCTGAATAATGCAGAAACCGCTCATGGTGGAGAAAAGTTCATAAAACCACACTCTACATTCAGCCCAAGAGTGTGAGACACTTGTAATGGAATCATTTAGTGTCAGTATCATAAACCACAAAAATAACAGTAAAGCCTAATTACTTCATGTCACGTACATTTTAGCAGATACTTCACGGGTAGAACACCCACACCTCAATCATTTTACTGCTGAAGAATGAATTGAGCAATTTTTAGCTATTTTGATATTTTATTAAACAGATTTCAAGCGAGCACACACCCCACTTGGTGAATATTGAAAAAAACACAATGTGATTAATGCAGAAATCACACATGTTGTGCTTGGGAATTGTTCCTTATTGAAAAATTCACAAAAATGATACAGCATTACTTTGAAAAAGGTGATAAAACATGATACAACACCAAACTTATTTAAATTGATTATAGTTTATGAATGATGCTAAACTTATTTAAATGGATTATAGTTTGAATTAAAGAATTTACTCGTTAGGTCTAATGACATTATCAGATAAATATAAAACATCACACATTAGTACTTAAATCCAAAAATAAATTTGTCCAGGACTACATTTCTACAAGAAACTTCCTAAAATATTTAAAAGACCACAAATAACTACAGTTATGTTTGACGGATGCAATTGATTTGCAACGTGGGTCATTAGTCCACGTTGTATGGAATGATTAACATTGTATTGTACTCTAATCAGTTTTTGCACTTATCATTGTAACATTATGTGAATCCTGTTCTGTTGAGATGGCCTCTATTGCTCCTTTCTGTTTTCTCACCGGTATCTTGGTATACTCTGTATTCTTGTGATTGTGTTTAGGTTTTTCTGCTTTCTTGGATGCAGAAAATTCTAAAGCTGCGTATGTCAGCTTGTTAGCGGATGCCCCTTGCTTGGCCTGTAAAGCCAATTTTTGGTAACGTTGTTAGCTTATCCATTTGTCCAACTTTGAAAAACTACTGATAATTTTCTACATATAGTTCTAGGTAAAGGTCAAGGTTGTGGAGCAAGCAGGAGAATTGCATTTACTTGGTTGTGTGGAGAAAGACACAGCTGTGAGTTAGTAGAGGGCATAAATTTAAGATAATCACAAAAATTGAAAATTGAAGGATCGGTGTGAGAAAAATTCTTTATGCAAAGGAAGGACAAGAAGGTCAAAATCTATGTAAACCAAGAAAAAGGAAGGACAGATTCTTAAAGAGGGAAAAGCTGTATGGATTGGAGAATGAATGGAAATTTTAGATTGGGTTAATTGGTGTGAAAATACATTCACATAGCTTTGTTTGGTAAGAATGGTCTATTTATCTTCTCTCGAATGGTTGTATGATTCTTGAACTGTAGTTTCCTCTGGGAATAATGATGATGGACTAGCAGCACAATAGTAGCGTGAGTGGACTGGGTGTCCATGACAGAGAATATAACCAATATACTAAGAATTGGTTTATTAAATTGTGACATTAGATCTTAGTTTCCTGTAGATTACTTTGCTATACTTTCTCACCTGTATCTCGGCATACACTGCATTCACATCACTGCGGTTAGGTTTTTGTGTTGTCTTGGAGTCAGAAAAATCAAGAGTAGCATATGTGAGGTTGTTACTGACTGCAGCTTGCTTGGTCTGTGAAAGAGAAGGATTGGTAAATTAGTTAATTCCCTCTGTATGTAAAAAGTTCAGAAATATCATAGAAACATTCACCAATATAAATCTCCACCTTGGTTAGTCCCATAATGCAGTTGATAAAGCCAACTGTTCCATGCCATAAGCATTATGATGTACCTGGCTCCATCCATGATTGATAGGGAGGCAGCTGTAATTGAGCTCAGCGTCCATTGATATGCGTGTGGGGGTGGGTGCAGGAGTGTGTGGGGTTGGAAATCATCTGTGGACTATTTTGTACATTACTTTATATGGTAGGGAACCTCCCATCACTTTGCTCTAAGAATCAGCTCCCACAGCTAACCATTCAATGCATCATTGATTTTGGTTCCCCAGAAATCGCTTCCAATGTCCTTCACGATTCCTCACCTGCACCGCGGCATACACTGTATTGCGTTCACTTCTCTTAGGTTTTCCTGCTTTCTCCAGGCCAGAAAACTCCAAAGAAGCATATATCTGCTTGTTATTTTCCACCTTTTGCTTGATCTATAAAAGTCAAGGTATTGGAATTTAATTCATTCAGTCTTTATATGAAAATTCAAACACAGTAAAAGAAATACTCACTGGAATCTCCTACATGGTATTTCCTATAGCTCAACTGTAAAGACAACTGTGCTGTTCCAAACCAATCTGTAAGAAACCAGTGGTGCTCAGCTCCCTCCCAGAGTTGTCCAGGGAGGGTGGCCAATGACCTGAATGCCCCTTTTCTGGGGAGGGGAAGGGGGAAATCTGAGGTGCTGTGCGATGCGCCAATTGTCTGTTCGAAAGAGGTGCATGAAACAGTTTCCAGTCAGCTGTGATGTCTGTCGAGTAGCCTAGTTTGCTGCACTCACTATCTAGGCTCACGAATAAAAAAAATGATAAATGGGATAAGTTGCAGTGTTCCTGTATAATCGAACTAGAGGCCCATTTAAGTATATATTCCATATCCCTATGTACTTACCTCTTGAAACTCATGATAGAATCTGCTTCTACCGCCTTACCAAAACACCACCTTGTGTGAAAACAATCTGCTAAAGTTTCCTTTCGCTCCTTGTGACAATCGTATACATGTCCTCTATTTGATGATCCCCTTAACAAAGGAAATAGTTTATTTCTATATACACTGTCAAAATAATTACTAATTTGGTAAACTTCCATCAGATCCCCTCTTGACCGTCTAGCTCCAATGAAAACAAACCATGCTTTGGAAATCTTTTCTGCAGGAATTGACATCTACCCTGAAGTGAGATGGCCAAAATGAGGCACGTGGGCTTCAATCCATTACGGTTAGAATAATACGATTGCAAGTGTCGATGTCATGCTTTTCAGCTGTACCTTGGCGTAAACTGTCCTGTCTTCCTGATGTCTCGGTCTTGAAAATTTATTGGAACTTTTCATATCCAGTGTGACATAAGTCACTGTCTCAGCTTCTCCTCCATACATTGCCTGTGAATCACAAACTGCGACTCTCAATGTTTAACTCAATGTACAGGAATGTTTTCTCAAGCCTGGTTGGCCTGAACATTATGTCACCTATGTTGCATTGGTGCCTTATATTGGTGTGAACACAATTTGAATGACATAGTGAAGCGGGCAATCAGGTAAGTAATATTTTGAAAACATCCTCATATAATTATAAACAACACAATCCTTTTCAATGTTATCAATCACCTTTAGGTATGAAACACCATGTGGGATGGTTATTACCTGCTGGTTAAGATTGTTCGAATCATTCTGTTTCCTGTGTAATCCTAAAATGAATGAAATATCATAAATGAAATTTTTGTTGAATCGCCAATGGAGAATGAAAAGTGTGAGAAATTATTGGACCCTTAGAGTGTCTAGGTCGATTTTTCTATAACAAGCAGTCTCTGGGTTACTGGAGGAATATCACACTTGCACACTTACGTGTACTAAAATCAAGCATTCATTATTAACCGGAACAAAATTATTTAATTCTTACCTTTCGTTTTCTTTAATTTGGATCGCTTTCTAAAGTACACTAACAGCACCAACAAAGCCAACCCCACTGCAGGTCCAACGATCTGTAACCACTTTCGAAGTTTATTTTCCTCTGTAGGAAAGATCATAATAATGATACAATGATCCATATATTATATTGTCAAGACATCTCAAATCGCTTTATACAATGACTGTAAAATATTGTGATCGTGTACTTTTGTGCAATCCCGGCATCCAATTTTTGCACAGTAATGCCCCACAGTCATAGGGTAAGCCACCAGTTTGGGGATAAAAACAGAAGTCTGTGGGAACACTCAGCAGTCAGGCAGCGTCTATAGAGAAAGGAAAGTTAGTCAACTTTTCAGGTCCACAACCCATCGTCAGAACAGGACTCACTTTCTTTCTCCATATATACTGCCTGATCTGCTGAGTGTTCCCAACGACTTCTGTTTTTGTTTTCAGATTTGCAGCATCTGGATTTTTTGATTTGGGAGACTGTTTGGTCTGGAAACCGGGAGATGAGAGATGGAGCTGCACATTATGAGCTTATGGTTTAGAGTTTCAGCAATTACACAATCCTCTTGAAAAAAAAGTGTTTAAGGGCAAATTACGATGTTATGTTTTTCCATTTAAAAAATGGAAACCGGGATGTCTCATGTGACTTGTCTCCTGCTTCGCCATCGGATTACGTTTTAAAAAAATGTATTCGATCATTTTTATTGAACAATAGGGGAAATGAGAAAGCAAGTTAATTATTTTGTGGAGAAAAAGCTGTAGACAATGAAACCTCCAGGGAATAATAATAAATAATAAGTATTGCATTGTTATAATGCCTCATTACATAATGCTGGTGTCTCAAAGTGCTTTGTAGGAAATTATATTTTTGATTCTATATTTTGTGGGTGAATATATTTATTATTAGTAAGGAGAACGGGGGCAGGTATCTCAGTTATTTTGCAGGGAGACAGCTGGAGAGAGAGACATCTATTTTACTGAAGTTATTTAATATAATGGCGATATTGAAGACAGGTCTTGAAGTGAAACAGAGGGGACATAAAGCAACTCCTAGTTATGAAATGGGGTGGAAATTCATATTTCATATCGCATTCTTGAATACAATATATTGTAAATGAAAGGTTTGAAATCTGAATTGTGAATATTTTCAAGGGCAAGTGATACTTTGCATTCATAGCAATTCAAATGTTATGCATTAAAAGGTGAAAGTGGTTTATATTTTACATGAAGGAAATTATATGGCTGTCGTTCATGGTGTGAATTAAAAGAAGAAAATTCTCTTGCGAAGACCCTTAACGCTAATTGACACTGAGACTGCTGTATTCCTACCTTTGTCAGGAAGGTAAACCGTGCAAATGGTGTAGTTGCGAATTCCTGGAGTCTGGAGGCTGATGTGAGACACACAACAGGTATAAACTGTCCCATTCTGGACAGACTGTGTCTCCTCCACAGAGCTGGAAGCTTCAAACAGTCCCTCAGTGTTCTGTCGTTTAGTGGTATGTATCCCAGTTGTAATTTCTGTGCCGTTTTTAAACCATGTGAAGGTGAGATTCTCGGGTAAAACGCTGCTGTTTTACACACGAGAGTCGAAACACAGAAGGATGTCTTTGAGGATCTTTGCACGAATTATTCAGAGGAATTGGGGGCACTGCAATAAAAATCTTTGATATAACGCCTTATCACGTCTCAAATCGCTTCGCAGGTTTAACTATGAAGTGTATTGCGTGTATTTGTTTTCCTACGCGACAGACAATTTTGTGCACAATAATATCTCACGACAGCTATCAAGTGAATTATGAAACTCAACAGCTATTAGTGTAATTTTCTAAGTCAACTCCCACTAACCTATAATATTTCGCAACATTATTTAATCTTGAGTATGGTATATGGGGGATAGTTTCGAAGTTTACAAGACTCACAAAATAAATAACAATGTAGAACTTGCATTTGGTTATTGCAAAAAGATTGTAAGCGCCTTCAGCGAGAGGGAGACAGATGAGTGGATTAGGCATAGAAATGGCACACGAAATGTAATGCATACGAATTTGAGCTTACACTCGACAGACTGTGGTGAATAATAAGAACCAATATATTTTAGATGATAAATCATTATAAACTCCTTCCCGAAATCCATCCTTCTCGCCCTTCCCTCTCTCCTCGCAAATCCCACCTGAAGACACACCAGTTTGACTGTCCTTGTGGCCATCTCCCCTCCCAGCTCGGTCTCAGCTCCGGCAGCCCCTCAGCCTTTGTAAAGCGCTTTAAGATTCTCCCCCAACAATGAGAGACTTTTCATAAATGTAAATGACTGATCGAGTAAACATTTTCGTGAGTCAGTCTGCATTGCACAGTGATAGGCTCCAGAATCCCGGTGGCGTGAGTAAATAGTTAAGCTCTCTGCCTTATAATGACACTCATCATATACCGTTAAATGTGATCCAGTCCCATTTACTGTTGTTTTTCCCGGAGTCACCGCTGCACAGTAATAGATTCCAGAATCCTGGTGGTGCACATCCAAGAGTTTGAGGAAGGCTCTTCCTGTACTTTCCTGACCAAATTCTTTCTTAGGATCATTTCTCAGGTATTCACTCTCTCCCTGTTATTACAATCTTAGTGTCGGGGAAGTTACAGGAGAACTTCATACTTTCACCAATGTTTACAGCGACGTGTTCGGGATGTTGAGTTACTTGGATCGATGTCCCGTCAGCAACTGTCAGAAATAAATTCAAATATTGTTTTGAAAGAAAAGTACTGCGACAAAGAGATAAACACAGAGTAAGTTAGAGATACGATACACTGCATAAATGGATACAACTAGAATAAGAACTTTATCCTTGTCCTTTTTCAGCAAACTGTGATATTGAATAAGGACAAACCTTTAGGAATGATCCACATGAGAGACAGACACTGAAACACAACACTCGCCAACATCCTGATCTCTGACTGAGACAAACCCTAAAGCGGTCACTGATCTGTTACAAGGGGTTGCAGTCAGTTGAGATGAGATGTGTGAGAGTGATGTTGACTTCCTGTCCCTGTGGCGCAGTTGGGCTCCAATTCTGGTTTTATAAAATGCTTTCAGACTATCGCCTTATGTGAACGGTGTTATATTAGTGAGACCCCGAGAGACCCGAATGAGTCGCCTTCTCACAAATCTGGAGAGCACAGCTTGTCCATTCC
>NW_024704755.1:15530561-15842775 GCF_018977255.1 Callorhinchus milii | reverse complement strand
TGTTGATAGATCGTTCCTCTAACCCTTGGGATGATTCTTGTTGCTTCTCTCTCCTTCCTTCTCTGGACTGTCTCTAGGGCAGCCCCTATGTTGCGGTGACAGCTACTGTACACAGTGACTTATAAGGTTTTGAATCTCAATAGTATCATTCAACCAAAAATTAATGCAGAGATTTAAACTTTGTATTGCCATCCCAGGAGTCCTTGCCAGACTACACTGGCTCCTTATCACAGAATCGATTGACTTCAAGATCCTCATACTGGTTTACATAACCACGCATTCCCTGACTGTCCCCCACAATCTCTCCGACCTGTTTACTCTCCACACCGCTCCCCGCCGCCTCCCCTCGAATGGCTTTGGCCTCCTGCTGGTTTCTCGTCCCCTCCTTTCCAACATCGGTGGCCGAGCTTTCATCCATTCCTGGTGATGGGCGCAAGTTGTTTCATTGCATAACAGTATGAGCACAAGTTGGTCTTCAAATTAATTGTAAAGAGCATCTTCCAGACAGACAAATGTGAATAACACAAACCATTTGAAGGTCGAAGAGATGAAATTAAATAGTTGTAAATAAAATGATACTGAAATTGCCATAGCATCAACTTGACATTAGAGTCCCAGCTGTTTGTTCAGACAAACAAATGTGAATAACAATGACCCGCTCTGTTCTTCTCCACCTCTGTCTAACACCTTAGGCTGCCTAAAACTTTCATACACGCAATCATAACATCGAGGCCTGATGTTTGCAGGACAACTGGACAATGTTTGAAAGTGCGAATGCCTTACAGATGTGTTTCACTCGCTTGTTTACCAGCGTTGTTTAATGAGGCGAGAATGGAACCCGAGCCCCTCCTTACTCCATTCATACCTAATGACCACACAATCCGACACCACAGTAAAGAGCCCAGAAAACAAAGTTTGGCTCCATAAAGTAAACTTTTATTGACAAACGAACAAAAATATGATATATTTCACATTTTACAACTGCAAGCATTAATAATAATAGTAATAACAGTAATAATAATACTAATATGGTCCTTTGAAGATACACTGCGAGATATAATATCACAATATAATATAACAAAAACAAAAATATTACAACAATAATGTAATCACCATAATAATAGCAATCATAATATTAATAGCAAGAATAATTGTAAACATGAGAAACTAACCCCACCAAAATCCAACAATAGGAATAATAATAATAATAATAACAATAATAACAAGAATAATACTAATAACAATAATAAAGATAATAACAATTAAAAATAATAATAACATGATCTTCCAAGGAGAGGAGCAGAGGAGCCATGATCCAGCCAGACGAGAGGAGAGGGGAGGAGTGTTCGTTGCTCTCAGTCATTAGTTCTTTTCCTCCAGGGAAAACAACACCAGCAGCAGGTCCTGTGTGTACGAAAGAAAACAACAGTGATTCCCGGAAACAACTGGAAACAGCTGAATATTAACAGGATCACAACAGTATTCGACTCCCACCGACAGTCTCCGCATCACAGAATCCAGCCGTTTCTTCAGTGAATGCAACGTCCTGTGCTCAACCAGCCTTCCTGGCAACCCAGAGAGTCTCACTGAGAGAGCATCACTGAGAGCGCATCACTGTACCTTTTCCTCTTTTTCTTCTTCTTCTCGGCTTCTGCTGCTGCTGCTCCTGGTGGGAACATAAAAAGACACTTTGACAATGACCCTCCCACACGCGAGTATCCCTCCAGACCGACCTCTCTGCAAACTCTAAGGTCTCACTCAGCCACGAGAGGGATTGGAGGATTAGGAGCAAAGTCTTTGAAGCAACGAGACTCGGGTGGAATTAAACAAGGAGCGAGACCAGGCTTGTGATCCAGGCAGCCCAACGAGTGCAAGATCCTTTCCCCTCCCCTCCAGACATGGTGCTCGTTCATATTCCCTGTAAAGGGTAACAGGCTGAGGGGATCTGCTGGAATGTGAAGACAGAATTCCTGTTCCCATTTCCAGTTTCTAGCCCCTGAGCTGATTGGCAGAGACATGACCTGCCCCAAATGGGTGACTGAGAGGAACTCACACTCTCCAGGAAACGGACAGAGACTTTTGCTTACCCCTGGAGAGTTCCTTCACTCCCACTTCGACCGATGTCTGTGGGGACAGAATTTGCTAGAGATTAGACAGTCACTGAAAATCAGCAGCTTGAATATAGACTGGAGCTCCTCCACCTTCTCCACTTCTCTTGCGATCGCAGCATTTCTTGCATTACCTGCTCTCTCTGGCTGCCCTGAACTTCTTCCTCTTTCTGTTCTTCTTTGTCCTAAAGACAAAGTGAAAGATTCAGGCACTCGCTCAGATCTTGTGTCATCCTGGTTCAGTGGTAGCGCCCTACTCTAAGACAGAAGGTTTTGGGTTCAAATCCCACATCGGGACTTAGAATCACTTAGTCTAAGGTGACACTCCAATGCATTGCTGGGGGAGTGCTGCTTTGCTGGAGGCACCAATCTTCGGATGAGATGCTAATATGAAGTCCCATCTGCCTGTTCAGGTGATGTTAAAGATCTCGTGGTACAATTTGAAAAGAGAAGGGAGCTTCTCTCTCCCAGTGCCCTGGCCAACAATGCCACAGGTAAAATTGGTCACTCATTCCACACAGTTTGTCGGACAATGCTGTGCGTAAATTGGCTGCCGCGCTTCTCCCACAAAGAAACAGTCACTACACTTTACAGCATATCCTGTGAAGAGCTTTGAGATGCCTCAATGACACGATAAGGCACTGTATCAAATGCAAGGATTACTATGGTAATAAGTATTATGAGACTCCTGATAGCGAGGCGACAGGTGATAGGGATGCGGGTGGGAAAGCTCTGCTGCACTGTATGTTACCAGCCGCCACCGTCTACACTGTAAAGCATCTGCTCCCTTGGCCCATTAGTTACACAGCGACTTGCCTCCCTGGGCTCACTCACTGACTGTGGAACGTCCACTTTTACAACAGTTTTATTCTTGGGTTCCTCCATGTGTTCGTTTTTCTTCAGCCTAACAAACAACAACAACAACAATTTGCACAATGCCACTCACATTTCAAAAGCTTCACACAGACATCAGGAGCTCTGAGCAGCCAGGGGAAGGGCAGGGTTTGAGGATAGGAATGGCCAAAGTGATTCATTTCTGAGAGGAGTTTGAAGGCAGAAACAGACAATGCGAGGTGAAGGGAATTGGGGGCAGTTCATGAAGTGCGGGTGCGTAGCAAAAAGCTTACCTGCTCCTCGCCTCATCCCTCTCTGCCGTGATGTTCTTGACCTGGAAAGTTGACAGAAAGAAGAGGATTATCTGCTGGCAAAGCCCTGGCTGAAGACATTGCCAGATTGTGCTGGAGAATATCAAGTCTCCAATCCCGACCGCTCGGTGACTCTATGGGTCTGACACTCACCACTTTGGCATGCCGCTCCTGAGCCTCTTGTGCCATCGCCAGCTCCAGGTCAAGGGGGGAAAGCAGTCCTTTTTCCTGAAATACAAAGCTGCTGTTAGTGTGCGCTGACTTAGTTTCTTGATTCTAACTACCCTTAACTATCCAGATCCTTGGGACGTCCTCACATTGCAGGGGTGTGGGAGGCTCAAGTTTCCTATTTGATTTCTGTATGTGTTGGCTGGGAATTAACTGGAGTTTGTCCTCGCCCCTCCGACCCCTGTGTGTGAGAGTAGCTTCGTAGATCAGGGACATCACCAGACTTCTTGTCCATTATCCTGGTATCTCAGTCGGGAGCTCAAAGCCACCTGTCATGGACATACCAGCCTCCCACTAACTGGGATGGTTTCTTGCCATGTCCAAAGATGCAGTTGGATTGGGAATTGCCGTGTGCTGGATGCCGGAATGGCTCCATAGCTTTTTGTGGCAAACTTCTGTGTGAAACTGGCTTCCGCGTTTTGTCCGCAAAACACACAATCACTACACTTTCCAGTATGTCCTGTCAAATGCTTTGAGATGTCAGGATGACATAAGAAGCTGCTGTATCAAATGCAAGAATTATTATAATTATTGTTACCTGATTGGAGGAGTTTGAAAGAAGAAATTCCATGCACCGTTGTGTCATTATTTCTTCTTCCTGAGAAAAAAATGGGTTGTCATTGAGATTGGCTCCGGGTTAGGCAGTCAGGCACATGGCCCTACTCACCCAGCAGACAACAACAACGACAACAACAATTTACATTTGTATAGTGCCTTTCCCATCAGGAGGAGGTCCCAACCATGGAAGACGGTGAGATTACTTTGGGAAATGCTTTACAGAATCTCCGGTGAAGCGCTTTGAGATGTATGAATGACATTATAAGGAATCAAATGGAAGCATTATTGTTATAATAAATATTATCCAGAGATTGTATGGGTGGGGACACAGAGCTGCACTGGATGTGAATGGGACGTAATCAGCTGCCACCACCTATGCTGCTCTGTAAAATGCCCGCTCCCTCATCACATTAATTACACAAAGACTTGCCCGCCTGCGCTCACTCACGGTCTGTGGGAATTGTTCTGTTCCAAACTCATTATTCTCCTCCCTTGTCTTCTTGCCGTTTTGCTGCCTAACAAACAACAACAACAACAACTTAACCTATAGATGATGCTGCTCACATTAGACTCAAGTCTCAAAGAGCTGCACACAGACACTGGGAACTCTGATCAGCTGTGGGAAGGGCAGGGTTTGAGGATGCCGCCAAAAGGAACGGCCAAAGTGATTATTTCTGAACTCGATTTGAAGGTTGGAAGAGACGGTTCGAGCTGAAGGGATTTAGGGGAATTTGCAGACAGCTGTGCGAGTAGCAAAACCCTTACCTGCTCCTTTCCTCCTCCCTCTCGGCTGAGATGTTCTTGACCTGTAGCAGAGACACAAAGCAGAGGATTAGCTGCTGGCAAGGCCCTGGCAGCCATGACTGTCTGAAGACATTGTAGGACTTGGCTGGAGAATGTCAAGTCTCCAAACCTGGTTGCACTGTAACTCGGTGAGTCTCCGGGTCTGACACTCACCAGGTTGGCTGGACGCTCCAAATCCTGTTGAGCCCATGCCAGCGCCAGGTCACGATATGCCACTTGATCTTCTTCCTAAGAAACAAACCTGCCATTGGTGTGTGCAGAACCCATGTCTTAATACAAACCCTGTTACACCGCTCAGTGGGCACTGGCCTGCTTCATGTCTCCCACCCTGCCAGCTCTTGATTCCATACCACAGCTTCAGTGTAAACCCTTAATTGTCCAAGGCTTTGGGACGTCCTCCCAAAGGGAAATGCGCTTTTGTTGTTGTTGTTGTTGTTGTGTTGTTGTGGTGCCGAGCAGCCGTGATCCAGCGAGCAGGCAGTTGGTGTAGTCCAACATGTATCCTGTATGGTATTTGTATGTTGTGGGTGTGAATTAAGTGGGGACTGACCTCTCCCTTCCTTTCTCTTGTGTGTGAGAGGAAGCTCTCAGATCAGGGACAACTCCACTTGCCAGCTTCTCACTGACTGGAATTGGCGCTGTCCATGTCTGGCAGTGCAAGTCAGATCGGGAATTGCCATGTGCTGGATGCTGGAGTGCGATTCCCAACTGGGGATTGATGCATGTTTCCCAATGCCTTTCTCTCATTGATTCCACGGCTCTTTGTGGGAAACTTCAGAGTGCAACTGGCTGCCGCATTTAGTCCCCAAAATGTAGTCTCTTCACTTCAAAGTATGTCCTGTAAAGTGGCTTGATATGTGTCAATAAAATGATAAGGCGATGTATCAAATGCGGTTATTATGATAATTATTATTATTACCTCATTGCATGTGTCAGAGAACATAAAATCCATGAATAATTCCTTTGCACTTGTCTGGTCCTGAGAAAGAAATGGATTGTTATTCAGACTGGCCCCAGTCAGGCCGTCAGGCACACGGCCCTCCTCACACAGCAGGCAGTTGCAATACTTTGGGAAATGTTTTTAACATTGATTTTTGCTGATTTTAACCCAACCTGTAGTGTCACTCAACTGGTCACTCGTCTTGGACATTCCCAGGCTCACAGGCTGTGTACAGAGGCAATGAGAGGGTCATGTCTCCTGTACGTTGGTCCGTGTGTTGTGGCTGTGAATTGTGTGGAGATTGTCCTTCTCCTCCCACACCTCTCGCACGTGTGAGAGGAGCCTCTGAGATCAGGGACATCTCCACACTCCACAAGCCTCGCCCACACACTCACCTCTGGCCGTGGCTCCTCCTCCTCATCCCCCCGCGGAATGTCCTTCACCTTCATCGCCGTAGCTTCCAGGTTCCTAAGGCTGAAGTGAGATTATAATAATAATAATTCTTGCATTTGATATCGCGCCTCACCATGTTGTCGAAATGTCTGAAAGCGCTTCACAGGATATACTGTAAATGGTGGTGACTGTGTGTTTTGTGGAGTGGACTATATGTGGCTGAAGTGGCTACAAGGTCACAAGCCTGGCACAGAATATGGAAATCAATCCTGTCCTCTATGTGAGTCTCAGTAATCCGGTTCCTGAGCCGGGCGGGTCCACAGGGCACTGCTGATGACAGCCGGGCTCATGGACAGAACTTGGAAAGGCCGACCAGCCACTGTGGGCAGAGAGACATTCACACTCAGCTCCTGTTAACACTAAAAGCCAAAGCCCTAACGGATAGGCTCGTCCGAGCTGGAAAAGCAATGGGAAACCTTGCCAGACAGCAACATCAATGGTAAGCTATGCGGTTTTAGCTGGTTACACTCCAGCCGTATCCCAACGCATAATCTGGGGCGCGAACACTTGGCTCTTGCCAACCTGCACCTAATAATTTCTCGAATTAGTTAAGCAGGTTGTATCCCTCCAGGGAGAGAGTGTGCATTCCCTTCCATCTCTGGAATTTCCATGTGTAGGGGGGATGAATGAAAACTTCAGCTTGGTTTAGATCAAATGAGACACTGGATACCCCCCCCCCCCCCCCCCCCCCCCCCCGCTGCCCTCCACAACATGAGGATAATCATTAAAGAAGCAGATCAGAGGGCTTAGGGTTTAAATGTGGATAAATCTTACTGTGGGAAGTCAACGTGAAAAAAGCTCTCAAAAAAATCAAGTGGAAATCTAGGATTTATAAATATAAATCACAGGGTTAATGGTTGATATATATAAATCGATAGTTACACCTTATTTTGAATATGGTGTCCAGTGTTTTATGTCACCCCACTTTAGGGAATATTCATGTGTAGGGAACGTTCAGCCAGATTGCCCCAAACTTCTAGAATTCCTTATAGAAATCCATCCTTCTCGCCCGTCCCTCTCTCCTATCGAATCCCACCTGAAAATGCACCTCTTTGACTGTCCTTTTCGCCACTCTCCCCTCCCACCTCGGTTTCAGCTCCGGCAGCCCTCAGCCTTTGTAAAGAGCTTTAAGATGCTCTCCCAACAGTGAGAGACGTTACATAAATAAATTATGGTTTGAGCCAATGTAATAGTTACGATCTCTGACTTATTATGACACTTACCATATACAGTTAAATGTGATCCAGATCCATTTACTGTTATATTTCCCTGAAACACCATTGTACAGTAATAGGTTCCAGAATCCTGAAGTTCTGCATCCAGGAGCTTGAGGGTGGCTCTTTCAGAAGCTTCGAGGTGAGATGTTTTCTTGTGACTGCTTCCCATGTATTCGCTCGCTCCCTGCTTCCACCAGTAAATTTTCACTCTCTGGTTGCGAGAGAAGTTGCAGGAGAATGTCACATCTTCACCTCTGTTGATAGCGATGTGTTTGGGTCGTTGCATTACTTGGATCAACGTAACGTCAGCAACTGTCAGAAATAAATTCAAACATTGTTTTGAAACAAAATACTATAAGAGATAAACACTTTCTTTTTCCGAACACTTGGATATTGAATATGCACAAACCTTTAGAAATTATCCACAGGAGAGACAGACACTGAAACACAACACTCGCCAACATTGTGATCTCTGACTGAGACGAACTCTGAATCTGTCACTGCTTTGTAACAAGGGGTTGCATTTGCTTGAGATGAGATGTGAGAGTGATGCTTGGCTTCCTGTCCCTGAGGGCGTAGATGGCCTCCCACTCTGATATTATAAAATGTTTTCAGACTTTCGCTGTACGTGAAAGGTGTTATATTAGTGAGACCTTATGAGTCGCCAATGAATTGTTTTGTCACAAGATTGGAGAGCCCAGCTTGCCTATTCCTTGTTGATAGCTCATTCCTCTAACAATTGGGATTATTCTCATTGCTTTTGTCTCCTTCCTCCTCTGGGTTGGCTCTCGGACAGCCTCTCTGTTGGAGTGACCAAAACTGTACACATTGATTTACCAGGTTCTGAAGCCTCAATAGTATCATTCAAAACAATGATTAATGCAGAGATTTAAAGTGTGCATCGCCAACTCACCAATCTTTGCCAGGCTACACTGGCTCCTTAACAATGAATGGATCGACTTCAAAATTCTCACACAACCCTATATTTCCAGTGGTTAGATTGGTAGCTCATTGGTTTGAGCACTCGCCTTGTAAGCGAGAGACCTGGGTTCGATTCCCGGCAGGGCGAAACCTTGGGCGAGATTCCTTACTCCACATGCCTGATGATAATCCCTCATGAAAAAAAAACAATAATAAATTGGTCACTTGAATTCAGGATGTTCTGGGATACTGCTCTGCACAATCAGTTGCCTTGTTTCGACCACAAATATGCAGTCAATTCACTTTATAGAATATTTTGTGAAGCACTTTGAGACATCTAGAAGATGTGAAAAGTGCTATATCAAAAGCAAGGATTATTATTTATTATAAATGAATTGTGAAGCGCACCTTTCAGACATACATCTATAAATAAAGTTAACCATTTATAGCTTGAAGAGATACTGTTAAATAGTTCTAAATAAAATGATGTTGACATTGTCTCAATTTGGTAATAGAGCTCCCAGCTCATATATACTCAAGGCGCTGTAGCAACATATGGCCGAGTCCATTACATTCCACTGTTACCCGAACAGAAGATCACTTTTAATCTATGGATTTGGGGAGTATTTTCCAATTAATGTCAAAATCTGTGTGCTAAATATTGTTTTGAATGATATTGTTGAATCGACTGTGCATTTTCTGTGCCACTCTTGCTTCCAAACACAGTCATTAACTTAACAGCAATGTGTTTTAAAACGTTTTCATTTCATAAAGGCAGCAGGTGAATTGCAAGGATGAGCAATAGGTGTCAGCTTGTCTTAGCATTCTAGCTATTGAGTCAGAAGATTATGAGTTCAATGTTGACAAGAGTATTTTAAGAACATTCTCTAATGGGGGTGCTATCCTTCGAGTGAAATGTTTACTTGAGGTCCAGTTTGTCTTTTCAGCTGGGTGTAAAATACCCTACATCGCTACTGGAAAACAGAAGAGATTTTTTCCTGGTGTCCTGGCCAGACATCGCTAATTAAAAATGATAATTTATTTAATATCTGTTTGTGGACATTTCTGTCAAATTGGCTACCGTGTTCACCTACTGTAATGTAGTGCTGCACTGTTCAATATGAAATAGTATAATCTTTACATTTGAAATAGTGCATTTCACTCATGGAGGACGTCTCGAAGCACTTCACAGGATACACACTAATTACAGTAGACAATATTTGCCTTTGAACCGCTTTAACATTACAGCTCTGTTTCGAATCCCAAGTTTATTATAACCATCAAATAACCCTTCAATATTAGATATCATAACTGATTTTTTCTAAATTTGGTAAATGTGTGGGGTGCCATGTTTCTGTGTTTTGCTAATTCTCTTTATACTATCATATAACATGAGCTCACTCCTCTTCTTCATCTATATGCTTCCTCTTGCGCTTCCGCTTTCCATACGCAAAAATGTTGATGTGTACGTGAGATACATGGAACTCTCATTTTGGTTTGGATACTTCCAAACATGGTGCTGTATTCCAGCAGATGTCAGACATCAGCCAAGCCCAAAAATGCAACTATTCAGGTTTCCAGCACCTTCACAACATCACCTGAATCAATCAATATTGCTCTCCCTGGTGCATTCATCACGTCCAGGCTTGATCATTTCAATTCCCTACTCATGGGACTCCCAGCATCTCACTACGCAAGCTGCAGACCCTCCTGTGCTCTGCAGCCCTTCTCCAGAACCAGACTCTTAACACCTCCAACAAAAACAGAAGTCGCTGGGAATACTCAGCATGTCAGGCAGCATCTATGGAGAAATGAAAGTGAGTCAAAGTTTCGGGTCCATGTCCCTTGGTCTGAACTGGGGTATGTTTTGAGGGAGAGGCTTTTAAAGACTAACAGAGAGGGGAGAGGCAGGCCAAGGAAGGCAAAGGAGAAAATAGCGTAGAGGACAGGGGATGACGGGTTAAAGAGGTGTTAATGATACAAAACATAGCAGTTTGGTGGTAGGGGGAGGGGGTTGTTATTGCAACAAAGCAGGGGAGTAGAGGTGTTAATAATCCAAAAGAAATGAGGGGAAAGATGCAGATCAGATGACATTGTAATGATAATAACAATAATAATAATAATCCTTGCATTTGATATTGCGCTTTTCACGTCGGGAGGACCTCCCAAAGGTCTTCACAGAACATACTGTAAAGTGAATTGACTGTACATTTGTGGGCGAACGCGGCAGCGAATTGCGCACAGCAGTGTCCCACAAACAGTTGTAGATTGAAAATGACCAATTTATTATTGTTTTTGGTTTTGGAGGGATTATTATTAGGCTCTGTGTGGAGTAAGGAAACTTGTCCAAGGTTTCGCCCTGACCTGCTTGGAATTGAACTCAGGTCTCTCACTTGCAAAGCGAGTGCTCTAACCACTGAGCTACAGGACTGCACTGCCATCACTCCCACTTTGAAAAAGCCCTCCCTTGGTGCATCGCAGCTATCAAGCTACCGGCCCATCTCCAACCTCCGCTTCCTGTCCAAGTTCCTTGAAAGAGTTGTCGCCTCCCAGCTGCGCTCTTTCCTCTCCACCCATGCATTATTCGAACCCCTTCAGTCGGGTTTCCATGCTGCCCGGAAACCATCCTGGTCAAGGTCACAAATAACATCTTGACCATCTGCGACCAGGGCTCCCTCTGCCTCCTCGTCCTCCTCGACCTATTGGCAGCATTCGATACGGTCAACCACTCTATCCTCCTGCATCGCTTGTCCTCCCACCTCAACCTTCAAGGCCCTGTCCTTGAGTGGTTTAGGTTGTACCTCTCCCACCGTCTCCATTTTGTTTCCACAATCGGCTTTTCCTCCAGCCCCCGCACTGTCTCGTGCGGTGTCCCTCAGGGCTCTGTCCTCAGTCCCCTCCTCTTCACCCTCTATATGCTCCCCCTTGGTGATATCATCCGCAGACATGGGGTTAACTTCCACATGTATGCGGATGACACCCAACTCTGCATTCTTCCTCTACCCTCAACTCCACGACCACCGATGTCCTGACAGCCTGCCTGTCCGACATCGAGTCCTGGACGAGAGACAACTTTCTTCAGCTCAACGTGCGCAAAACTGAGGCCCTCCTGATTGGCTCACATCGGTGCCTCCGCACCTCAAACGCTGACAGCATCAGCATCCAAGGCTGCACTCTCCACCTCTCAAAGCCATCAGGAACCTCGGCGTTCTGTTCAACCCTGAGCTGTTCTTTCTTCCTCATATCCACTCCACAACTTGCACCGCCTTCCATCATCTCCAAAATATCGCCAGACTACGGCACTACCTCACCCCTTATGCTGCTGAAACTCTGGTCCATGCCTTTATCACCTCAAGGCTGGACTACGGGATCTGTCTCCTCGCCGGCCTTTCCGGCACATCCCTCCACAAGCTGCAGGTCATTCAGAACTCTGCAGCTCCTGTAGAGTCCCGCACCAGGCTTTGTGACCACATCACTCCCACCCTCGCTCACCTCCACTGCTCCCCATCCCCCAGAGGATTGAATTCAAGACCCTCATCCTCACCTACAAGGCCATTCACGGCCTTGCTCCCTCCTACCTCTCCGACCTACTATCCCCCTACCTACCTGCCCATACTCTCCGTTCCTCTGCCTCCGGTCTACTCCACATCCCCCGTCCCAACTGCCCTACCATCATTGGCCGGGCCTTCAGCCTCTCAGCCCCTGGGCTCTGGAACTCCATCCCCCAGTGCCTTTGTCTTGCTTCCTCCCTTTCCTCCTTCAAGGCCGGTCTCAAGACCTTTCTCTTTGACCGCGCCTTCAGCTCCCCTCTCGACTCTCTACCCATTCCTCGCTCCCTCGCTCCCCTCCCCTCACCCTGACCATATCCCCCCTGCTTGAGTCCTGACCCAACTGACCAGCGCCTTGGGACGTCCTTCCGACGTGAAAGGCGCTCTATAAATGGAATCTTGTTGTTGTTGTTGAAAGGAAATGTGAGGGGAAGATTTGTTTAGTGGTTGGATCACGCTGGAGGTGCCGGAAATGGTGGAGAATTATTTGTTGGAAGTTGATGCTGGTGCGGTGGAAAGTGAGGACAAGGGGGACCCTATCACATTTCTGTGAAAAGAAGGGAGGGGTGGGCGCAGAGGTGTGGGAAATAGGGAGGACACCCTGCCTACTACATTGGATGGGAATCCTCGGCTAAGGAAAAAGGAAGACAATTCAGATGCTCTGGTGTGAAAGGTGGCATTGTCAGAACAGATGCAGCAGAAGCAGAGGAATGGGAAAAGGGAATGGAGCCTTTACAGAAGGTGGGAGGAGGTGTAGTCCTTGTCACTATGGGAATTGGTAGACTTGTAAAATATATCTGTTGATAATTTATGCCTGAGATGGATATGGTGAGGTAGAGGAAGTGGAAGAGTCAGAGATGGACCATGTGAATGTTATGGAGGGTTGAAATTTGGTTGTGTTATTGGTGAATTTTTCCAGCTCACTGCTAGAGCAGTAAGTAGCCACAGCACAGTCGTCAATGTATCTGAGGAGCAGGTCAGGGAGAGGACCTGAGTCCTTAGCCTGCAACAATTTAGCCTGTATCCATCTGAGAGTGCTCCACCATTGGCAGTCTGCTTTTGAGGATTCTCCCCGAAACCTTGCAACACACGCCTTCATTCCCTCCATCTGGCTCCTCCTTCTATCGTCCTCCGCCACAGTCAAGCGCTCTCAGACGCTACTTTGCTTGAGGAGCGCTATATAAATGCAAGTTGTTGTTGTTGCTCCTTCTTCCCCATTCACATCTTCTTGTTCGACAGTGACGACCGTTAGACAACCCCTTCGCTGGGCGTCAGGTTCTTACACTGTTAAGCGCTCCAAGACTCGATCCTGCAGGAAATAATAATCCTTGCATTTGATATAGCGCTTTTTCACATCTTCTCGTCTTCTCAAAGCGCTTCACAGAATAGACTATAAAGTGAATTGACCGTATATTTGTGGGCGAATCAACTGTGCATTTTCTCTGCAAATGAAAATCAGTTTGCTTGCAAATAGTGTCAAATTAGCTTGCTTGCTTGCAAATAGTGTCATTCAACTTGACAGCAATGCGTTTTGAAACGTTTCAACACCATAAAGGCACAATATTAAATGCAAGGATGGGGAATAAGCGTCAGCTTGGCTCAGCACTCTGGCCGCTGAGTCAGAAGATGATGGGTTCAACCTTGTCATGAGTACTTTCAGAACATCCTCTTATGGGAGAAAGTTTTACCCGATGTTCTGTTTGCCTGTCCATGTGGGCGTAAAGTATCCTACGTCCCTACCGCAGAAAAAAACGATTTTCTCAGTGTCCTTGCCAAACATCCCGAGGTAAATATGATAATTTATTATAGATCTGTTTGTGGGATTTTGCTGTGCGCAAATTGGCTAAAGTGTCATCACATTAAATCCAGTGAAGCGCTTTGTCCGCATGATAAAACATTGATCAAATGGGAGGATTATGATCATTGCTATCACTATTGGGCAGCTGGTGATGGGACGAATTAATGCAGAACTGAAACTTTCTGCAGATTAAACAATTCTGTAGTAGTATTCTATAGCTTTGCAGTCCTCCTGCAGTTCATTATTGAAGTGAAAGAAACATTAACATAAATCAACAAAATAAATCTAGATATGAAGTTGAAAGCTGCATACGCTCTTGATGAGAGGAACACATAGACAATAATTATAATCAATAACTGTGATACTGGGCAACCAAGATATCGTGACCATTGTTCGGTGGAGTGTTCAGGGCCGAATGGAAATAAATAGATGGGGAGTGGGAGAGCATTGTGATAATATTGTGATAAATGAATGGTAACAATTGAGGTTTAAGAGTAAACTCAGTTCAGTTGATCAGTTGTCTCTGCAGCAACAGATTGCGGTTTCCAAACTCGTATCTCAATTAACCTCATAGACAAGGTGAACACGGCATAAGAGTTAACGGAATTCATTGATCGCAAATGTTTTTTGCTTCAGAGACAAATGGGTTTCAGTGGACGAAACCTTAAGCCAATGGCGAGGACAGTCCATGTGGTTGTAAGAAAAGCGTCAGCCGCTATGGTTCCGTTTCAATTTCCTGCTCTATGTTTAGGAGCTCAATCATTAGGTTCAGACTGAACACCAACTGCAAATGTTAACATATTAAAATAAGTTGAGAACGCGGCAGAAATATGTTTAAATTATAGAATCAGTTTTCCGGTAAAGGCTTCTGTAAAACAATACTCATTGTAAAACTTTTTAAAATTACTAAACTTATTGCAATGTCTCCTCAGGTGGAAAATTCCCAGTCGGGAACACGTAAAACAGGAGAAGAATAACATATGTTCAGCCGCAATGAATGGTCAGTTTGCGATGTATTTGCTGATACCCAAAGAGCTGTAACCCAACACTGTGTCGCGTGTTCAGTAGAGGATGCGAATAAATAGGTGACAACATGAAGGATGTTACAAGAAAAGGTTTCAGAGTACTTAATTGTACATTTTAATAACATATTATTAATGGTTATTTCACTTTGGTTTTTGTGTGCAGCGCTGCGTTTCTCTCTGTTCTGCTAATTCCGCGCTCTCTTAATTCGGAGTATTTCTGCTTCTGTTCAGCTTTTCATCTGCTTTACAAACGCTCTCTCTGTACCAGAGACATCAACATGTTTCCAAATGTTCCTCACGTGGTCTGTAAAGCTGCGTGTTATACGATTGGTTCGTTGTGTTAAATGAAAGCTGTTTGAGCAGATGGGTATGAGATGCGAAAAAAGTACGTTTCACAAGTGGTTTTGTATACATAGAAGAAGCCCTGAATACTGAAAATCAAGTTCACAGCTGTGCGGCCCCCGCAACAGGTTATTAAACATGAAATATCACACGGGACACAAAATACTTCAGATGCTGGAAATCCGAAAACAAAAACAGAAGTCGCTGGGATCACTCAGCAGGTCAGGCAGCATCTATGGAGAAAGGAACGTGAGTCAACGTTTCGTGTCCACGACCCTTCGTCAGAACTCCGTCAGGCCCCAATTCTGATGAAGGGTCGTGGACCCGAAAGTTTGACTCATTTTCCTTTCTCCATAGGTGCTGCCTGACCCGCCCAATATCACATGGGCGTGTTGTACCTTTCCTCCCAACTATGTAGCATAGGTCTTCATAGAAATAATCACATTTTAATGTTTTTCTTTGCTTATTAGTACTAAAAATTGTATTTATTTCAACAACTTTAAACCGTGTCGATATCCTTCACCTTTCTACTTTCTCCCCTGCGTTTCCTCACCCTTTTCTGTTTCTGGTTTGTGCGAGAGTCACACACCATTCCATTGCTGTCTCCTTTTCTTTCCCTATCAAATTTGGCCCTTTGGTTTAGAACATCTCATCCTTATGTGGGGCGTAGGAGGGGGAGATATTGCTTACGCAGAAAAAACACTTTCCTTTTTATAGCAGCTATGGAGTCGACAAGCCACAAAGGATTTACACGAATTAATGTTAAATATAGTGACTGTATTTTGTAAACACATGTGACAGCAATTTTGTGCACAGCAAAATTCTACAAACAGCCATAAGATGATTGACAACTAAGCAGAAGCTTCTTTTTTTCAGGAATGAAGTAATAAGATCATTAACTTGCAGAATCGACAGAGTAAACTTCCTAGAGTCTCATCCGAATGACGTCACCTTAATGCTGCATTATTGCAGCATTCCCCCCCCCCCAGCAATATACTGGAATGTTATCCAGGACCATTGTGTCCTAAATCTACTGCTAAAGCAGGAAGCATTTCAATAATAATAATAATAATAATAATCCTTGCATTTGATATAGCGGTTTTCACGTCCGGAGGACGTCCCAAAATGCTTCACAGAACACACTGTAAAGTGAATTGACTGTATATTTGTGGGCGAACGCGGCAGCCAATTGCGCACAGCGATGTCCCACAAACAGTCGTAGATTGAAAATGACCAATTTATTATTGTTTTTGGTTTTGGAGGGATTATTATTAGGCTCTGTGTGGAGTAAGGAAACTTGCTCAAGGTTTCGCCCTCTGCCTGGAATTGAACTCAGGTCTCTCGCTTGCAAAGCGAGTGCTCTAACCACTGAGCTACAGGACTCCACACAGTAGCACAGGTAATAGGTAATACAAAACCAGGCCCACTGTATTTAGATCTGAAAGAAGTGTCAGACAACTTAACAGAAGGGATTTGAGTTCAAAGTGAACCCACTGTGGAGTCCAGTATAGTGCACAGATAATGAAAGAGAACACGTGCAGAAGATGTGCAGAATGAGTTGATTATTGAAGTGTCAGCACTTGTCATTGATTATGTTAATCCTGAAACTTTAGGTTTGAAATTCCACTTAGATTGATATTAACATTCAAGATTCTTCAATACAGTAATGGAAGATAGTTTCCAGTAATCCTTAACAAGAAATGACTTTCACATTAAAACTGATTATGTGTCGCAATGTCTACACGTTGTAATGCATATTAATCTTACATTGTAAAAATATATTAGTCTTAAAGATTGACAATAGGTAGAATTCAGGCCTGATAGCTGCAGCCGCCTACATGCTGAATAATGCAGAAACCGCTAATGGTGGAGAAAAGTTCATAAAACCACACTCTACATTCAGTCCGAGAGCATGAGACACTTGTAATGGAATCATTTAGTGTGAATATCACAAACCACAAAAACAACAGGTTGAAAGCCCAATTACTTCCTGTCCAGTACATTTTAACAGATACTTCATGGGTAGAACACCCACACCTCAATCTTTCCACTGCTGAAGGATGAATTGATCAATTTTGAGCCACTTTGATATTTTATTCACCAGATTTGAAGCTAACTCATACCACCCTTGCTGAATATTGAAAAAACAATGTGATTAATGGAGAAATCACACGACTTCTGCTTCAGATTGTTCTTTATTGAAAAGGTTCACAAAAAATGATACGGCATATCTTTAAAAAAGGTGATAAAGCGCGATACAATATGACGCCAAACTTATTTAAGCTGATTATGGTTTGTGTTTTTGAGGATTGTTTATTGTGGTATAAATGACCATTTCTGAATTAAAAAATTCGCCAGATAGGTCTAATGACATTATCAGATAAATATAAAACATCATTAGTACTTAAATCCAAAAATAAATTTAAGAAGGATTACTTTTCTACAAGAAACCACCTAAAATATTTAAAGCCCACATGTAACTACAGTTGTGTTTGACGGATGCAATTCATTACTCCACATTGTATGGAATGACTAACATTGTACTGTACACTAATCAGCTTCCAAACATATCATTGTGGATCCTGTTTCATCAAGATGGCCTCTATTGCTCCTTTCGATTTTCTTGCCCATGACTTGGCTTACTCTGTATTCTTGTCATCGTGTTCAGATTTTCCTGTTTTCTTGGAGGCAGAAAATTCTAAAGCATCATATGTCAGCTGCTAAGCTGCCCCTTGATTAGCCTGTAAAGCCAATGTTCGGGAACATTGTTAGTTTATCCTTTTGTCCAACTTTGATAAAATACTGATAGTTTTGTAAGTGTAGTTCTAGGTAAAAGTCAAGGCATGGGGTTGGGGAGCAAGCAGGAAAATTAGATTGGCTTAACTGTGTGGAGCAAAACACAGCTGGTCAGTTAGTAGAGGGAACAAATTTAGGATAATCATAAAAATTGAAAACTGAAAAATTGGTGTTAGAAAAATTCTTCACGCAAAGTATGGGCACAAAGTTTTATTTCTCTGTAAACGAAGAAATGGGAAGGACAGATTCTTAAAGAGTGAGAAACTCAGTGGATTGGTGAGCGAATAGAAGTTTTAGATTGGGCTAATTGGTGTGGAAAAAGCATTCACACAGCTTGGTTTGGGAAGAATGGTCTGTTTTGCTTCTCTGGCATTATTCTATGATTCTTGAACTGCAATTTTCTCTGGAAATACTGGTGATGTACTAGCAGCACAATATTGGTGTGAGTGAGCTGAGTCGCTATGACAGAGAATATAACCAATATACTAAAATTGGTTTATAAAATTGTGACATTAGGTCTTAGCTCCCCGTAGATTACTCTGAGTTCTTTCTCACCTGTATCTCGGTATACACTGCATTTACTTCACGGTGAATATTTTTTGTGTTGTCTTGGAGTCAGAAAAATGAAGAGTAGCATATGTGAGGTTGTTACCAGCTGCCCCTTGCATGGTCTGTAACAGGCAAGGATTGGTAATTTAGTTAGTTTGCTCTCTTTGCAAAAAAATCAGAAATATCATTGAAAATACCCATATAAGAACATAAGAACATAAGAATTAGGAGCAGGAGTAGGCCATTCGGCCCCTTGAGCCTGTGCCCCGCCATTCGATAAGATCATGGCTAATCTTCAGACCTCACTCTTATTACCTGCCCTATCCCCATATCCCCTAATCCCTATTTTTTAAAAATCTATCAGTCTCAGCCTTGAAGATGTTCAAGGACTGAGCATCTACACACTTCTGGGGGAGTGAATTCCATAAATTCACTACCCTCTGAGTGAAGAAATGTTTCCTCAACTCTGTTCTAAAAGGCTGACCCTTAATCTTAAGACTGTGACCCCTGGTTATAGATTCTCCTACCAGGGGAAACAAACCCTCAGTGTCTACTTTATTCCACCCTTTAAGAATCTTATATGTTTCAATAAGATCTCCCCTAATTCTTCTGTACTCTAGAGAATACAGCCCTAGTTTATTCAGCCTATCCTCATAGGTCAATCCCCTCATCCCAGGAACTAACCGAATGAATCTACTCTGCACCCCCTCCAGGGCAAGTATGTCCTTTTTTAAATAAGGAAACCAAAACTGCACACAATACTCTCGGTGCGGTCTCACCAAGGCCCTATACAATTGCAGCAAGACTTCCCTACTCTTGTACTCTAAACCTTTTACAATGAATGCTAACATGCCGTTCGCCTTCTTAGTTGCTGCTGCACCTGCAAACTAACTTTTTGAGATTGGTGTACAAGGACACCCAAATCCCTCTGCACTCTAACACTATCTAATCTCTCCCTCTCTAGAAAATAATCTGTTTTCCTATTTTTGCTACCTAGCTGAATAACTTCACACTTTCCCATATTAAATTCCATCTGTCACCTACTTGCCCACTCCCCTCGCCTATCTATATCCCGTTGCAATCTTTTTGCATCATCCTCAGAGCTTACTCTCCCACCGAGTTTAGTGTCATCCGCGAATTTAGATATGTTACATTCAATGTCCTCGTCTAGATCATTGATGTAAATTGTAAATAGCTGAGGCCCAAGCACTGATCCTTGTGGCACTCCACTAGTCACATCCTGCCAATTCGAGAATGACCCGTTTATCCCTACTCTCTGTTTTCTACCCATTAGCCACTCTTCAATCCATGCTAATATGTTCCCATTAATCCCATGGGCCTTAACCTTGTGCAATAGCCTTTTGTGTGGCACTTTGTCAAATGCCTTTTTAAAATCTAAATATACTACATCTACTGGTTCTCCCCTATCTAACCTGCAGATACATCTTCAAAAAACTCTAAAAGATTAGTTAAGCATGACTTCCCTTTTGTAAAGCCATGTTGACTCTGCCTAATCTTGTTATGGTCTTCCAGGAATCCCATAACGACATCTTTAATTAAGGACTCAAGAATTTTCCCTACTACTGATGTCAGACTAACTGGTCTATAGTTCCCCATCTTTTCTCTCCCACCCTTCTTAAATAGTGGTGTTACGTTTGCAATCTTCCAATCAATGGGAACCGTTCCAGAATCCAGAGAATTTTGGAAGATCAAAGACAAGCCATCCACTATCTCAGTAGCCACCTCTTTTAAAACCCTAGGATGTAGGCCATCAGGTCCAGGAGATTTATCAGTTTTAAGACCTGATAATTTACCTAAAACCATTTCTTTACTAATATTAATTCCTCCAAGTTGCTCGCTAACATTGTCTTCTTGGTTCCCCTCTATTCTTGGTAGGTTTTCAGTGTCTTCTAAGGTGAAGACAGTAGCAAAGTACTTGTTTAATGACTCTGTCATGTCTTTGTTCCCTACTATAATTCCGCCCGTCTCTGCCTGTAGCGAACCCACATTTACCCTTGACAGCCTCTTCCTCTTTATATATTTGTAAAAACTCTTACAGTCTGTCTTTATGTTCTTCGCTAGTTTGCCCTCATATTCCATTTTCTCCCTCTTAATCACTTTTTTGGTTCTCCTTTGTTGATCCCTAAAGTTCTCCCAATCCTCGGGTTTACTACTTATCTTAGCTGTTTTATAGGCTTCTTCCTTTAACTTTATACTTTCCCTAACTGCTCCAGTTAGCCACGGTTGGGCCACCTTTCCCGTGGCATTCTTATTCCTCAAAGGAATACGTGCTCGCTGGGGATTTTGCACTATCTCCTTAAACGTCTGCCATTGCTGGTCTACTGTCAAATCCTTTAGTCTAACTTATTTTGGCTAAATTCTTTCTCATACCAGCAAAATTGGCTCTACTTAAATTTAAAACTTTTGCTTCGGACTTAACTATTTCTCTCTTTAACTTAATGCTAAATTCCATCATATTATGATCACTTTGCCCTCGAGGAGCCTTAATTTCCAGTTTGCTGATCAGCCCTGCTTCATTGCACAAAACAAGGTCTAATATGGCCTGTTCCTTGGTTGGTTCTTCGGCATACTGATACAGATAATTATCCCTAATACATTCTATAAACTCTTCTTCTATCATATTTTTCCCAATTTGATTGTCGCAATTTATGTGCAGATTAAAATCACCCACAATTAATGTTTTTCCTTTACTACGTGCTCTGCTAATTTCCTGATTTATACCTTGAGAGATACTGTGACTGCTGTTCGGGGGGCTATAAACTACTCCCACTAGAGTTTTCTGCCCCTTGTTGATACGTATCTCCATCTTGTTTATTCCCATATCTCACTTGATAAAGCCAACTATTCAGTGCTATAAGTATCATAGATGTACCTGGCTCCAACCCCAATTTATATGGAGAAAGCTGCAATGAACTCAACATTCATTGATGTGTGTGTGTGTGTGTATGCGCGTGTATGTGGTGGTGGGGGTGGGTGGTGGCGTGTAGGTGGTGGGGTGGGAGTGGGGCTGATGGTAGGTTTCCTACCATGTATAGGCCCTACCATATTACTTTATATGTTAGAGAACCTACCATCACTTTGCTCTAATAATCAGCTCCTGCAGCTAACATTGCCACATATCATTGATTTTGGTTTCCTGTAAACGCCCTCCAATGTCCTTCGCGATTTCTCACCTGCACTGCGGTATACTCTATATTTGGGTTGCTTTTCTTAGGTTTTCCTACTGTCTCCGGGCCAGAAAACTCCAAAGTAGCATATACCTGCTTATCATCTTCTGCCTTTTGTTTGATCTAAAAAAGCCACGGAATTGGAATTTAATGAATTCAGTCTTTATACGAAAATTCAAACAGAAAAAAAAATAACCATTGGAATCTCTTTGATAGTTTCTTCTATAGCTCAATTGTAAAGACAACTGTTCAGTTCCAAACCCATCTGTAGGAACCCAGAGGTACCCAGCTCCCTCCCAGAGTTGTCCAGGCAGCGAGGCAAATAACCTCAACATCCCTTGCCTGGGAATGGAGAGGGGGGACCTCTCAGGTAGTGTGCAATTCGTCAATTGTCTGTCGGAAAGAGGTGCGTAAGACTGTTTCCATTAAGTAGTGATGTCTATCGAGGAGCCTAATTTGCTGCATGCACTGTCTAGGCTCACGAATAAAGAACAATATTTGGGATAAGTTGTTGAGGTCTTGGGGACTAGAGGCCCCGTTCAGTATATAATTCATGGGCCTATCGACTTCTTTATTGAAACTCACAATAGGCTCTGCTTTTACTACCTTACCAAAACAAGGCCCAGTGTGAAAACAATCTGCTGAACTTTCCTTTCGCTCTTTAGACTAACGTATACATGTCCTCTATTTTCTGACTCTCTTATCAGCGGGAATAGCTTCATTCTTCATACCATGTCAAAATCATTGCGAATTTGATACACCTTTATCAGATCCCCTCACAACTTTCTTTGCTCCAATGGAAGCAGATTTCTCCAGCTTCCTTATATAATTCTCACACATCTTCTTGGCAGATTTTAACATAATTTGTAATTTGGTGCATGTTGATCAGATCCCCTCTGAACAGTCTCGCTCCAATGAAAACAAACCACACTTCACAAATCTTCTCTGCAGGATTTAACATCCTCCCTGAAGTGAGGTGTCCAAAACAGAACACATGGGCTTCAATCTCTTTATTACGGTTAGAATAATATAATTGTATATTTTCAGCTGTACCTTGGCGTACACTGTCCTGTCCTCCTGATGTTTAGGTCTTGAAAGTTTATTGGAACTTTTCAAATCCAGTGTGATATAAGTCACCGTCTCAGCATCTCCTCCTTGCATTGCCTGTAAATCACAAACTGAAACTCTCAACTTTTGCCCTAATGTATGGGAATGTTTTCTCAAGACCGGTTGGCTTGTTTATTATGTTACCTGCATTGCTTTGGTGCCTCATATTGGTGTGAACCCAATTTGAATGACATAGTGAAACGGGTAATCAGGTAAGAAATATTTTGAAAACATCCTCATATAATTATAAACAACACAATCCTTTTCAATGCTATCAATCACCCTTTAGGTATGCATGGGATGTATGTTACCTGTTGGTTATGATGGTCTGGATCATTCTGTTTCCTGTGTACCCCTAAAATGAATGAAATACAATAACTGACATTTTTACTGAATCTCCAATTGAGAATGAAAACAATAATAATATAATAATAATAATAACCCTTGCATTTGATAAAGTGCTTTTCACATCTTCTAGATATCTCAAAGCAATTCACAGAATATATTGTAAAGTGATTGACTGTATGTTTTGTGGGCAAAACACTGCAGCCAATTGCGCACAGCAGTGTCCTTCAAACAGCCGTGGATTGAAGTGACCAATTTATAATTTTTTTTCTTGAGGGTTTATTATCAGGCATGTGGAGTAAGGAAATTTGCCTTAGGTTTCACCCTGCCAGCAATTTATGTGTGTGTGTATACATGTGTGTATGTGTGTGTTTATATATGCGTATGTGTGTGTATGTGTAAATATATGTATGTGTGTGTATATATGTGTATATGTGTATGTATGTGTGTATATATATATATATATATCTGTGTATATGTGTATGTATATATGTGTGTGCATATGTATTTGTGTGTATATGTGTGCATGTGTGAATCTATATATATTGATATGCGTGTCTATATATGTATGTATGTGTGTGTATATGTGTGTATACATAGGTGTGTGTGAGCATATATGTGTATGCGTATATGTATACGTGTATGTATGTGCATGTATATATGTGTGTGTGTATATGCTTGTGTGTATAGATACGTGTATGTGTATATATGTGTATTGGTGTATGCGTGTATATGTATGTGTATATGTATGAGTCTGTGTGTATATATGTATGTGTATCTATATATGTGTGTATGTGTATGTGCGTGCGTGTGTATATATATCTATGTGTTTGTGTGTGTGTGGATATGTGTGTGTGTTTATATATATATACGTGCATATGTGTGTGTACATGTGTGTGTATATATATATGTGTGTGTGTGTATATGTGCGTATGTGTGTGTATAAATGAGTATATGTGTGTATGTATGTTATAGAATAAAAAGCAATTGGGCAACTAGAGCTTCTAGGTCTATATTTCGATGCAAAACCGTCTTTCTGTGTCAACGGAGGACAATAGCACTTGCACACTTACATGTCTCAAAATCAAGCATCCAGAATTAATCAGAACAAAACAAATTGATTCTTACCTTTCATTTTCATAAATTTGGATCGATTTCCAAAGAATACTAAAAGCACCAAAAAAAACAGCCCCACTGTACATCCAGCGATCAGTGATAGATATAGCAACCGATCCTTTTCTTCTATCAAAATAATATAAGATCATAATAATGAAATAATAATCCTTGCATTTAACATAATGTCTTTTCACATCGTCAAGGCGCCTCAAAGCACTTCACATGATATACTGTAAACTGTTGGATTGTGTATTTTTGGGCAAAACACAGCAGCCAGTTTCCACACAGTAATGCCTTACAGTCGTTGTGAAACACAACACTTTTATTTGGGGGATTGTTGGCCTGGACACTGGGAGATGAGAGGTTAAACTGCACATTGTGATGCAATGGTTTACAATTTCAGTAATTGCACAATTCTCCAGAAAGTAAAGTGTTTTCAGGACAAATTACGATTTTCTGTTTATCCATTTTAAGTAAAATCTATATATTATATTAATAATAATAATCCTTGTATTTGATATAGCACCGTATCATGTCTCCAAGATGTCTCAAAGTGCCTCACAGAATATATTGCAACGTGAATTAACCGTATATTTTTGGGCATATAATGGATGTTTCAGGTGACTTGTTTTACCCATTGAAATTAAGATATTCGATTATATTTACTGTAGAATAAGAGAGATGAAACAGAAAGTTAATTATTTTATAGAGAGACAACTGCAGATAATGAAACATGTTGGCAGGGCACAAGTGATGATTGACGTTGAACAGAGTCAAATATTGCATACATTGTGCGCTAAATTACATTGGGATACGGGCTGCAGGGTCATTAGTCCTCAGGTTTAACTCCCGATTTCAGGCGAAATATGGTTGAGTTCTGACGAAAAACACAATTATTAATAATAAATAATAGTCCTTGCATTTGATGTAATACCTTAGTGTCTTTTGACTATATTTTGTGGGCGAAACGCAGCAGCTAGTTGCATCAATAATATCTCACAAACAGTGAGTGAACACTTTTATTTGTGGGATTATTGGCCAGACCACCAGGAGAGAGAATCTTCCTTCTCTTTTTGGATAGTTTCATGGGATTGATAGCGTCCACTTGAACAGGCAGACGGGATCTTGGTTTAATCTCTCATCCGAAGGATGTCACCTCTGACAATGCAACACTGCAACACTGGATTGGAGTGTCATCTTACTTAGACTATGTGAATCTAAGTCCCCAAATGAGGTTTGAACTCAAAATGTTCTGACTCAGAGGTGAGTGTGCCAGCACTCCGCCAGGCTGACACAGAATTATATGAAGCCTATGAACAGAGACTGTGATCTGGGAATAACAATAGTTAGCACAGTGAAACCAGGTCAGACAGAGCATTAAATATATTTCAGGGACAAAATATTAACTCATAAAAAATCGGAAATGTGATGAAAATTATAGATGTCGTGCTCAGATTCCTCATAGATTAGAAGGTAATCTTTTGAAACCCAAGGTTTTAATATTTCCAGGGGCAAGTGATATTATTTTACAACACCAATGGTTCAAATATTCTACGATGACTGTTGAATGTGATTCTATATGCATGAGGCAAACCACATGACAAGAGAAGATAGATATTCACAGTGTGAATTGGGAAACATTTGATATAGTAATAAGAACAATAATAATAATCATTGCATTTGATATAGTGCCTCATCACATTGTTGAGATGTTTAAAAGCATTTTACAGCATATATTGTAAAGTGAATTAGCTCTATATTTGGGGGCGAAATGCGGCAGTCAATTGCACCCAGTAGTGTGCCATAAACAGTCGTGGATTGAGTGACAAAATTATTATTATCTTCTGAAGGGATTATTCCCCCCCCACCTGTCCCCCTTCACGTAGGGAGGTGTCATGGAGTGCTTAAAGTAACAACAACAATAACAACTAGATTACATTAGTATAGCCCCTTTCACGTCAGGAGGCACTGGACAATGTGTAGCATTTCAGACCTGAGCTGGGGTCAGGGTGGGAGAAGGGAGGGGAGGGGAAGGGGGATGACCGATGGCATGGTCGAAGAGGAGGGTTTTGAGGCAAGACTTGAGGAGGCTAAGGAGGGGCCGAGGCGGAGTGATTGGGGACGGAATTCCAGAGATGGGGGCAGAGTGGCTGGAGGCTCTCCCGCCAATGGTGGGGCGGGTGGGTCGGGGGGACGTGGAGCAGGCCGGAGCCGGCTGAGCGGAGGGAACGGGTGGGTTGGTAGGGGGTTAGGAAGTCACTGAGGTAGGGTGGGGCGAGGCCATAGGCTTTGTAGGTGAGGACCAGAATCTTGAACTGGATCCTCTGAAGGAGAGGGAGCCAATGGAGTAAAGATGTAGACTGTGTGCTACTCATGGTAGCGTTTAACAGGCATGTTATCATTAAATAGATTAGATTGAGGAGTGGTACACTTTATAATTTTCAGTGTAGCACATGATCCAGTTTGGACTTTTCAGTAGCATCAACTTTCTGCAAAATAAAAAGTAAAACTAACCTACCCACTGACACAACCGAGAAAATCATTAAACATTTCTTATCGTTCAAAGATTCTTCATTTTAAGTAGAATGTTTTTACATGAAGCAAATTATGAAACTGTATGGCTGCCATTTCTCACGTGAATTAACAGAAGGAAATATTCTTGTAAAATACAGTTAACACTAATTAATACTGCAATTATTGGATTCCTACCTATGTTGGGAAGGTGAACCGTGTAGTTGCCAATTCCCGGAGTCTGGAGGCTGAGGTGAAACACCCGACAGGTATAAACAGTCCCATTCTGGACAGACTGTGTCTCCTCCATACAGCTGGAAGCTTCAAACAATCCCTCTGCATTCAATTGATTAGTGGTGATTATCCCAGTTGTAATTTCGGTGCTGTTTTTAGACCAAGTGAAGGTGACATTCTCTGGATAAAATGCGGTTGTTTCACACAAGAGAGTCAGAAATGGAGATGAATCTTTTTGAGGAGCATTAGAGGAAAGCTTCAGTACAATTGGGGGCACTGCAATAAAAAATCTTTGATATAGCATCTGATCACGTCTCAATTCACTTTGCAGGCTTTATTGTAAAAAGTGTTGCCTGCATTTGCTAGCAAACACAGCAGACAATTTTGTGCACAGAAATGTCTCACTATAGCCATGAAGCGACTGACCAAATTCACCAGCTATTAATAAAACTTTTTGAGTCACTTCCCACTAATCTAGAATAATTTGACATTTTTATGTGATCTGGATTCTGGTGTAAGAGGCACAATTTTCACGTTTGCAGAAAACACAAAAATATGGAAAATGAAGAAGGTGCATTCAGTTATTGCAAGAAGATGCTATCCAACTTCAGGGGGAATGTACAGATTCATTGAATGGGCAGAGAAATGACAAATTAAATTTAATGCAGACACGTGTGAAGTTTACAGTCTTTAAGGTGATGAGGGGTTTTGATATAATGAACCTCTGGTCAGAGAGTCGGTGACTAGATGACTTCAAATTACGATAGTTAGCAAAGGAGCAAATAAGGAAGTTTACGATTTTTTTTTCACACAGAGTGTTAGGATATAGATTGTCCTGCCGGATGCTGTGGTCGAGACACATTGTATGATCGTTACTACTTTTTAGAAGGGAACTGTAAAAATTCCTAAAAGGAACTTCAAAGATTCAGTATAGACAATATGAGCCAAATTGTCTTCTTTGCTATAAACTTGAGAAGTCACAGGTCTCTGATGGGATTCCAGATTGTTGAGGAAACCAGTGAAGAGACAGTAGAGGCTCTACCAATGATTTTCCAAATGTGTTGGAAACTGATAGGGTGCGGATGATTGAAGGGTGCCAGAAGGAGTGCCATTTTTCAAGAAAAGTGCAAAAGATAAACCAGGAACAAAACAGCTGGTTAGTCTCATTTCAGTTCTCAGTAAAAATTTGGAAGCAATAAGGGAGTGTTCCAGAGTTTTGGAGTGTAGTGGCTGAAAGCTTGACATCGATATTGGGGCGGAAGGTGAGAGGAATGAGCAAGAGGTCGGTGCCAATCGAGCGGAGGCGCCGGTTGGTGCATTGGGGTGTGAGGAGGTAGGAGAGGTAAAAGGAGGTGCCAAAGAGTGAAGGGATTTGAACACGAGTGTGAAGATCTTGAAGTCAATCCAATCGGTGATGGGAAGCCTGGCCAGAACTGGTGAGATGTGGGTACGGATGTTTGGTTCGAGTAAGACAGGCATGAGTTAATCACCACCCTCTGCCACCGCTCAGCTGGCTCCGGCCTCCAGTTCGTCCCTTGCCCCCTCCGCTCCACCATCAGTGGCCATGCCTTCAGCCACTACACCCCAAAGTCTGGAACTCTCTCTCTCAATCCCTCGGCCTTGTCCACAACCTCCTCACTTTCAAATCCCATCTAAAGACTTTCCTTTTTCATCCCGCTTACGGTCACCTCCCCTTTCTCTCTCCTCCTGGCTCAGGGTCAGACTCTCCCACTATAAAGCGCTCTGGGGCACTTCCCCTCGTGAAGGGCGCTGTATAAATGCAAGTTGTAGTAGTTGTGTTGTTGAGTATATATTGATGAAGATAGGGAGAAACTAAATATTCTTTTGTTGTAAAGGTTTAAACGGCACTGCTTAAACTATTTCTAACACTCAATTGTACTATAAAACATCTAATTTCAAATGTTCTTACTGCGCCCTATCTTCAGTCTTGTGAGAGCTGACTCGACCGGCTATTCCCTCGCCCGGGGCTGCACAGAGCGCCCACTGTGGCTGCACAATTCCTTCCCGAAATCAATCCTTTTCACCATTCCCTCTCTCCTTTCAAATACTTCCTGAAGTTGTAGTTCTTTGACTGTCCTTTTGGCTTCTCTCCCCTCCCAGCTTGGTCTCAGCTCCTGTTGCCCCTCAGCCTTTATAAAACATTTTAAGATGCTTTCCCAACAATGAGAGGCGATATATAACTGTAAACTATGGCTCTAGTAAAAATAATAGTTACAATCTCTGCCATATAGTGACACTTACCACAGACAGTTAAATGTGATCCAGCTCCATCTACTGTTATATTTCCCTGAGTCACGACTGTACAGTAATAAATTCCAGAGTCTTGGAGAGCTGCATCCAGGAGCTTGAAGAAGGCGCTTCCTGTATTTTCCAAACCAAATACTTTCTTGTGATCACCTGCCAGGTATTCACTCTCTCCCTGCTTCCACCAGTATATTCTCAAACTCGTGGTGAAAGACAAGGCGCAGGAGAACTTCACATTTTCACCTCTATTGATAGCGACGTGTTTGGGATGTTGAGTTACGTGGATCGACATCCCGTCAGCAACTGTCAGAAATTAATTCAAACATTGTTTTGAGACAAAAGTCCTGCAACAAAGAGACAAACCCGATACTCGGTACACTCGGCAAGATAGAGACTCGGTTGACTATATGAATGGATGCAACTAGAATAAGAACTTTATCCTTGTCTTTTTTCAGCAAACTAGGATATTGAATAAGGACAAACCTTTAGTAATGATCCACATGAGAGACAGACACTGAAACGCAACACTCGCCAACATCCTGATCTCTGACTGAGACAAACCCTGTAAAGCTGTCACTGATCTGCAACAAGGGGTTGTAAGTCAGTTGAGATAAAATGTGTGAAAGTGATGCTTAACTTCCTGTCCCTGTGGGCGCAGTGGGGCTCCCACTCTGATTTTATAAAACGTTTTCAGACTTCCGTACCTGAAATGTGATGTTGTGATTGTCTCCTATAAAATCTATGATATTTTACGTCAGACTAAACCAATATATTTGGTAGTCTAGTTCCTACTCTGTCAAGTAGTATTGCACAGAGCCTATACAGAGATACAAAGGGTAAAGATTTCAAGCAGTTTAAAGTTCATCTCTTTCAAGCACTTATTACATCTGTGTATATTTCTTTGCAAAGTTATATTTACATATATATTACTGAGATGAAGTGATGGCAGTTGGTTAAGTACTGCTTGAACCAGGAGATTGCAGTCCCACTATGATGGATGCAGGAATAGAGGCAGTGGAGGGGGAAGTGATGATCTACTGTGCAACTTAGTTCATAAAAACCTTTGTAAAATGAAAACGTTCAAAATGAAAATGTTTGTAATAACGTACTTTTTACTCTCCTACATTAACATTTCGAATAGGAGCAACAGCTACTTTGCATCATTTGATAATTTCAATGCACTGGTGAACTTGAAGGAAATTTGTTTCATATCCATGCATTACTCACGCATTTGGAGATAAAGAACAATATTGTGACCATCACTAATATTATGCATAACTTTGTTGTTTTCACACTATTTGTTCCTTTCTCTTTCAACTGCACATAAATATACACCATGCACAATCTATCGGATTTATAATCATTTGTGTCTTACAGTTAATATATATTTCCACAATCATTCTCACCATATATTGTTAATATTAATAATGCATTGTTGAATACCAATAGTGCTAATTGTGTAATCCTACGATTGATTGTACTGAGTTCTACTTTTGAGGCAATACATTGTTGATTTTAAATAAAGTGCATTTACAATTGCTAGTTTCACTGTCTTTTGACGCAATATTATCGCTGATTAAAATTCAGATTTTTTATTGTACCAAACATGACACTTTTAAAGCATTGATTCAGCATGTATAAGAATGTTAGTTCTAACAAAATCTGCAAGGATAAAGCTTAACTTTCATGGTTATTTTATAACCTCAGAGACAGATAAGATTAAAAAGAATTACAATTTAAGTTTTTAAAAAAGACAGAAGTTAGCAATAAAAACAATAAATGGTGCCCACAAAAAAAAACAGAGCAGTAACTGGAGAAAACATTGTTAGAGATACCATTCTTTGGAGCTATTAAACCAAGGTCCCATCTACCTGTTCAGGTGAACGTTAAAGATTGCATGACTCTATCCAAAAAAGAAAAAGGAGTTGATACAAGGCTCCTGGCCAACAATCCTCCAAAAGAAAATTGGTCATTTACTTCAAGACTGTTTGTGTGATAATGCTGCGAGCAAATTGAATACTGGGTACCTACAGAAAAATCCAAGTAAAATGCTGCTTCCCAGTAAAATCCTTTGATGATTTTGAGGCACCTCAATGAAGTGACAAAGCCCTACACCAGATATAAGGATATTAAAGTAATGATTAGATTTGACTTAATCTTGGGACTGTATCTGGTTCCGTTTTGTCCGACTAAGTAACGGCAAAATCCTTAGGTTCTCTGATATGTATAGAGTTGTTCAACTGAATGGCATTTAATAACTGCAGTAGAATGAGAATGGCACAGGTTTATTTATTGCACAATAGCATGAGCTTGTGCTTAATTTTATGCTTCGAAAATATTTTTTATATTGTCAGGTGGGCACCTGACACAAAGATTGTCATGCAAACACCCATCATCATGCTTCAGTCAGATCAAGCCATAGCCACCATTGTGACTATATTGCTGATGCCACCATCTTGAACACAGGATCACAGTGGGACAAGATGGTAGTTGCCCACAAGTGCAGAACCATGTTTCTGTATGGCCGAAGAGGCTTTTGATTGGAAGACACAAAGCAGGCATGTCTATTTGACAAGTCCCTTTGCATGAGGCCCTGGATTAAGCAGCTGGTGCAGAACGTGTCTGGTGCATAGCATTGGAGATGGACCGAGGCAGCTGGCAAATCACAAGTTGTACAGGACCTGTAAAGGTCCTTCCACCACACCAAAGGCATATGTCCATCAGATTGTTGATGAGGAAATGCTGAGGTATGGGGAGAGACAGCTGCTTGGAGGGACAATGGTGCTTCCTGGATCTGAATTGGTAACACAGGTTCATATATCCAGGGCTTGGAATCAACCTTGATTGTTATGCAGAGACATATACATGTGCTGCTCAAACTCAGCACCTTCAACTTCCCATTGCTCAATGGGAAGGGATCTGTGTCCTAGCTATGGCAGGAAGATGGTGGCAATGTTATCACAAATGTAATGCTTAGCTGGGTTGCCCATGAGGAAACTTGCAGGGTGTTCCTGGTAGATGCCATCCACCTACTGAGGGCTCAAACCTGTGCTTCTTGGATATCAACTGACCACTATCCTCCTTGGGGGGAGGTAAGCAAGATCTCCTTAGAGCTGCAGTAGCTGCAAGATGACATGCTGTGAAGCAACCTGTGCCTGAACACACCAAATTCAGCGGACTTCAGAAGATAATCTTTTGTCTACGGATTTTGGGAGTACTTTCTAATTAATGTTAGAATATGCACTAAATAGTGGTCTACATGGTTCTGTTGATTTAACTGGGAGCAATTTATCAAGGAACATATACAAACTTGCCTTCAAATACACACATAACAGTAATTTCTGCAGAGCGCTTTGAGAGTTTATGACTTAACCTTCCTCTTCGACCGTGCTTATGGCTACCTTCCCCCAACCCCGCACCCTCAGCTCAGAGTCAAGCCCCACCATTGTTAAGCGCTCTAAGACACTACCCCATATGGAGGGCACTATACAAGTGCAAGTTGTTGTTGTTGTAATGATGCATAAGAGGATTATTATTAATACAACTGACCAGCTGGTGATTGAAGGAAATAATGTGGGGTTTGAACGTACATCCACCACAAATGCTCCTTTTCCCTCGAAATACCACAGGTTGGCGCTGCAGACCCTGCCACAGCATCAGTCGTTTTATGAATTGTCAGTACTTCCTTTAAACTTCAGTATTCGTTTTTTCAATGAGGTATCCACAATTCTAAGAAGGAAGAGTGGCAATGCAATTATAGACAACAAATCTAACTCACTTGTTGTAGTTTGTAGTTTGCCAACCTCTATAGTTCATTTATTGCACTGTGAAAGAAACATAAATTCACCAATAAAAATCGTTGTTCTGATGTGACTTCCGAAACAGAGTTGGTCTTGTAGAGAAGAACAGGCAATGTACATGCACTCATGTGGTGACCACCGCAGGGTGGAGAGTAGAATTACATTTGTGTCAAGAGGGAAAGTGATAATTTGGAGATAGATAAAGTTGTGATTTAAGTATAAGCTTAGCTCAGTTTGAAGCATTCCTCTCTCTGGAGGAGCAGGTTGGCTGTTCAAATACAATGCTTGGACCTGAGCTCATACTCTGCAGCTAAAATGATAAATTGATTTCTGTCAGGTGCACTCTACGATTCTGTTTCAATGAAGATCTTTTTCCCAATATGTTGACCAACAATCTTCTTAACATATTGAATACTCGTGATATCCTACTGTGGGAAATATGATTCCGGAGGTGCCCTACAACTGCACAATGCACTTGACAATAATTGCCTTTGAACCATTTATTGTGTTATTGGTACTGTATCAAATTATATGATTATTATAAAATTGAAAGAATTCTTCAACAGTAATTTCAATAATCTAAATTATAATTGTTTCTTTTCTTCTGTATTAAGAACCGCCTTTCTCTCTTTTATTAATTCTATCCCCTCTTTAGACTTTGCATCTTTCACTTGGTTATGGTTTGCAACTGTCTTAATAACCATCCTTCCTAGAATGGAGCATGTCAGCATTTTTTCTTTAAAACAGCAGGGTCTTATACAAGGTGTTATACGAGTGGCTCAATGTCTTCAACGATCTTATATAATGCTGTCTGAGCAGACTGTTGAGCTGTGAAGTATTAGATTGCAAAGTTATTTGCAGAGAAAATAAAGAGGCTGATAACTGAATGTCTGGTTAATCGTTTCCCCTTCCCACAGCAGAGGGCGGAGCTTATTTCTTTTCTGAGGTGGACACTTCCATTTCTTTATTGACGTGGTGGAAACCATAAATATTAGTGTTTCAACACTTAATAAATCAGCAGATAGCAGTGTAAATCAGTAAATCAACTGGTATTTATTTTACACATTTGAAATGCAGTTGCACCACTTCACATCTATTCACTCCCTCTTGGCAAAGCCATCTGCAAACATGGGGTAAACCTCCACATGCATGTGGATGACAAACAAATCTACTTTGCCTCCTCCAGTATCGACTCCAGGTCCGCAGATGTTCTACAAGCATGTCTGGTAGGCATCAGGGCATGGATGAGCGCAAACTTCCTGCAGCTTAACGTGGACAGTACAGAAACCTTGTTGGCTCCTGTCAAAGTCTTCACTCCTGTGGAGTGAACTCTGAACTCCTCAACCTCCCTGGGTTCTCCCTCAGACTCTCTGAGCCATTGCGCAATCTAGGCATCTGGTACGACCCCCAGCTGTCCTTCATCCCCCACATACCATACATAGCCAGGCTCCACTGGCTCCCCAACACCGAACAGATCAACTTCAAGATCCTCACACTCATGTTCAAATCCCTTAACTGCCTGGAACCTCCCTATCTCTCCGACATCCTCACTCCCCAATCCGCCACCTCCGCTTGACTGGCACTGGCCTACTGCTTGTCCCTCGCACCCTCCGCTCCACCATTGGAGGTTGCACTTTCAGCCGCTCTGCCCCAAAATTCTGGAACACTCTCCCTCAATCCTTCCGGCTTGCTCCCTCTCTCACCTTTTTGAAGTCGTGCCTCAAAACCTTCCTTTTCGCCCGTGCTTATGATCACCTCCTCCTCCACTAAACTTAATAACCACACGATATTCAGGGTGAGCTCTCACATGAACTGTGAGCAGGTATCCATTGTTATATTGATAGTATAGCTACTGATCAAAGCTGAGCAACAATTATTGCAAAAGCTAGGGGAACAATAAACCACACTTTATATTCAGTCTGAGAGAGGGCGAGAGATTGTAATGGAATTATTTAGTATTACTGTCATAAGCCGCAGAAACAACAAAGGTGAAATCTCATTTGTTTCCTGTTCGGTACACTTTAGTAGATGTGTGAACAGTAGAACGCCCACACTTTAACATTTTCACTGCAAAAGAAGAATTCCGCCATATTTTGTTAATTGAGTTTGAAGTTAACCCATACTAATTGTTACTTTGTGAATATTGAAAGGGCACTAAAGGAGAAAAATACAATCTTCATAATTGTTCTTCATTAAAAAGTTGGCAAATACGATATAGCATTTTGTCAAACACATATAAACAGATTATTTTTGTATAAGTATGGTTGTTGCGTAATAACGACTATGTGTAATTAAAGAAAGCACTTGTTAATAATAATAATCCTTGCATTTTGATATAGTGCTTTTAATGTCTTCAAGACTTCGCAAACCGCTTAACAGAATATACTGTAAAGTGAATTGACTGCATATTTTGTGGGTGAAATGCTGCAGCCGATTGCACACAGCAGTATCCCACAAACAGTCATGGATTGAGTGACCAAATTATCATTATTGTTTTCTTCTTGAAGGGTTATTATCAAGCGTGTAGAGTAAGGAAACTTTCCCAAAGTTTCGCCCTGCCCGGAATCGAACCCAGGTCTCTCGCTTGTGAGGCGAGTGTTCTAACCACTGAGCTACAGGACTCCGAGTATCAATTTAAGTTTAAAGACCTCGGGTTAATATTATACACAGTAATAGAAGGAATATAAGTAAGATGCTTTTTTCTACAAGAAGCGTCTTAAAATACTTAAAATAATAATAACTACGGTTGTGCTTGAGAGATGCTAATGGATTAGCAACACAGGGCTACTATAGTCATTTCTCCATACAGTAGGGAACTACAACTATTTTGCTTGAACAATCAGAATCTGCACAAAGATTGGAACATTTTGGGGCATTTGGTTCTCTATGGATGTTTCTGCTCCGCTGCTGTTCCTCATCTGTACCTCGGCATACTATTCTTGTCGATAAGGCTTTCCTATTTTCTTGGAGTGGGGCAAATTTACATCACATCAGCCTGTTACTGGATGCCCCTCGATTGACCTGTAAAAAAAAATGTGCCATGTTTAGGCATAATGATATTATTTGGTAGGTGCTAAATATATATTCATATGAAATGGTGGGTGTTAATCAAATGTTAAGTAAAGCAGGGAAACTTTTTAATTTTAAGTATTTTGTTGAATGGACACTGATACATTTTTTCCCCAATAGTCAGCCAATGATTAGGTAGCGGGCACAACCTTAAACTAATCACAGAAAATTAAAGAGGGTTGTTGGATAATTTCTGAATGCATAGACTGGTAAAAATGTGAATTGTTCTGCAATCAAACAAACAAAAGGGGATAGATCTCAGATTTCAGCCCTAGCTGAGAGTACTAACAACTGAGCCAGGCTGAAATAAACAATGGTACGCAAGTAGGATAACAGTGGAAGACAGACATACATGTGAAACCAGTCTCTATGAAAGATACACTAAATGTGACTTCCATTATTGTGTCAGCGTGCGCCTTGTGACATCTCCCCTGTCCTTCTGTAGTTTCTCACCTGTATTTCAGCATACTGGGTATCCTTGTCGATACGTTTGAATTTTCCTGTTTTCTTGGATTCCGAAAATTCTAGAGCAGCATATGTCAGCTTGTTTGGAGCAACCCCTTGCTTGATCTGCAATGATTGGTTTTGTTCACTCTTGATGGGAAACTTGAAAACAACCTACAAAATACTAACTAGAATCTCCATCTCAGATTCATGCGGAGAGAGCTGCATTTGTACTCTGCAGCCGTCTGCCACAACACAGTACAATTTTATTTTAAATAGCACTATTCACATCGGGAGAATGCCTCAAAATGCTTGACAATGCTGGTGAAGGGAGTGGCCCAAACAAAGGGAGCAAATTTCATAGATTTATAACTGGTACGGCTATTCCAGTGTAGCTGGTGTTTAAGGTCCCATATGAGCGTTGATCCAAGATCCTATCTCTGATCTCATATTCTGTTTCCCCCCATATTGTATATATAGTATTTCGCGTACATTTCCAATATGCTCAATTTTATTGTCTCTTAACCATTTGCCCATTCTTGTTTGAAGGTGTACTTATTTGCCACCCCAAAAAATGAGTGGTAGATAATTCCACATTCCCAACACTTTCTATACCAAAATGTTTTTCCTTATCTCTGTTCAGGACCGCCCAACTCTGATTCTAAAACCATGCCCTCCAGTTCCAAAGTGCGCAGTAATATTTTTTCCTTCTCCACCCTGTCAAAGTCTCCCATCATCTTATATTCCTCTGTCCTATTGAAGAGGTAGGGATTTTAACGTCTATTTAAAGATAGACCAGTTCAAGGTAGAGAGAGGGTCAGTGGAGTGTAGCGAGGATTGGTATGCGGAGTTTGGTGTGGGAGAGAAGGCAGAATTAATCAGTGTGGCCATTGTTAATTGTCCTGCTCAAAAGGGATACACTAAAAGGGGTTCCACTCGGCCGTCCATTGAGACGCAACTGTTGCTCTATTCATTGCCTGGGCTCCAGGATCACACATCAATCTGTGTAACCGTATGTGAGGTCTGTTCAGTGCTGGATAGGATGCTCGAAGATTTGAGGAGGGAAATTACTGAATGCAGCAATACATAAAAAAAACTTAAACTTATCAACTGAAGCAATTTTAACTATTTACTTTGGTAATAATTGATGTTGGATAAATTATTTATATCTGGAGTTTGTGTTTTTCAGCTCTACCTGTGCATACACTGTACTCTCCTCTTGATGTTTAGGTCTTGAATGTTTCTTGGATCTTTTCAAATCCAGTGTGACATAAGCCACCGTCTCAGCATCTGATCCCTGCACCCCCTGTAAATCGCAATATGCAACTTTCAATTTTTACGCAAATATTTGGGAATGTTTTTCAAGAAGTTTTCCAGTTTCCTTGCCTGTGATGCTGTGTGCAAATGATCGGTACATTGCACAGGTGCCTCGTGTCAGTGTGTACATAGTTTGAATTGCACAGTCAAAACGTAATGACTTGCAAGAAATACATTACAATATAATGATAATCCCCGCATTTGATATAGTGCCTTATCACATGGTTTAGCTGTCCCAAAGCGCTTCGCATAAGATTTTGTAAAGTGAATTGACTGTGTATATTATGAGCGAAACACGGCAATCAGTTACGCACAGCACATGCAGTCACTCACCTCACAAACAGTTGTGGATTGAGTGACCAATTTTTAAAAACATTTTGGAGCGATTATTACTCCCGGAAAGTAATCCGCCAGTCAAATAACAAGAGTGTTTACTTACTGCTAGGTAAACAGAGGACTGGAGTAACAAAACTTGCTTAAGGTTTCGCCCCTCCCGGGAATCAAACCCGTGCCTCTCGCTTGTAAGGTGAGTGCCTCTAACCACTGCGCTACGAGACCTTCAAAATATTCTCAATATTCTCAATTATAAAAAAAAGTTTTACTTTATTAATCACACTTCAGATATGAAACATCAAACTGGATAAATATTATAATTACCTGCTCGCCACGATGGTCCAATACATTATGTTTCCTGTGCAACCCTAAAAAGAAATGAAATTTATTGAATAAAATATTTACTACTCTCCTATTTCTAAATATATTTTAGTAAGTAATTCAACGCCCTTCATAATTAAACATACAAGCACTTAAAACCTAACCCAATCTATCTGGCTCTCTTTCTGTTTCTCCTATCAACAAAGTATGCAGCACTATGAACCTTAGTGCTTCACCTCACCTTCTCAATGTAAAAAGGCATGATATTTACAGTTACATTTTGCAATAATGGTTTCAAAATATCACGCCTACCATTGATGAAAAAGCTTTCTAATATGGGCGGACCTGTCTATACATGCCTCAAGAGTAGATTCCATACATCTGTTGTAAACTACAAACTGCGAACTGTAAAAATGCAGCTGATTTGATTTACCAATCTTAATATGAGGAGTTTTGTATTTCTGAATACTCGGCAGTATTCTATAAATCTTAACGCAGTTTTACGAAAAAACAAACAACTTCGCCGAGCCGAAGAAAATTTTACTCCTCAATTTTTTTAATTCTGCGTCATCGTTTCAATTACTCATTCAAATGTTATATTACAATTAAACACTTACGACTAACCGGAACAAAAAGTTTCAAACTCTTACCTTTCATTTTCCCAATGATTATTAAAAGCACTAAAAATGCAAGTCCACCTACAACACAACCAGCAATCCTTAAATAATTATTGGGATTCCCTACAAAAAAAGATGAGAGTTGAGAATTATTCATAATCTCCATAAGTACACACATCACCAGAAAAGAAACAGTTCAGGAGATTTCACGATCATGTTTGTTCTATTATGGTAACCGGGACATTTCAGTGATTTGTCTCTTCCTTCACCCGCAGAGTACGGTTTACTTGTTTAAAATAAGTCATTAATTTATTGTTACCGAAGTGTAAAGGACAGGGACAGGCAGATACGTTGTTAATTGTATTGTTAATATTCCATAAACTGTGTCATGGTAATGTGAAATACAGCTCCTGTGTGTGTAACCCATAGACTCAACTCCCGAACTCAGCTCTGGCTTCAGGGGAAATACTGAGTTCAGTTCTGAACTAAGCATAATTGTGATAAGCCTGCGAGCAGATATACTTTGAGGGCAATTTACAAATAACTGTATTTAGCCCATTGAGAGAAAACATACATGATACATAATATTAACTCGTACAAATAGCATAGGATGGAAATAAACAATTCCTACTCACATTCATTACAAGTTAAATCTTTCAAGGATGAGATTTTAACATTTCCAGAGGCAAATTATATTGTTTTACATTCCCTGCAGTTAATGTATTCTCCATTAAAACATGAGTATTTTATATTTATATATACCGTCCTTAGGATGGATGTTAATTCGAGCTCATATTTCCTAAGTGGATGATAGATACCGTGACACTATTTTAAAAGAGAAGAGAATTCTCCTGTTACATGACCAACAATCCCCCATCTATAATTTGTAATTTATTTATTGTTGTTTGTGGGACATTGTTGTCCGCTGTGTTCACTTAAAAAATACAATCATTACACTTTACAGTACATCATGCGAAGCGCTATGAGCCATCCTCCTATCTTGAAAGCCACTTCTATCCAATATGAGGATTATTGTTTATTATCATAGGGAGTTTAAATGAAGCAAACATTATGCCTATAATTTATGGTGCGGATTAATAGAAGGTTATAAAAATAGTTTTTAACTAAGAATAGTTAACTAATTCACTTGCCATGGCACGATTCGAAAAGAGAAGTTGCTCTGGTTAACAATCCCCCAAATTAACTTGGTCGTTCGATTCATGGCTATTTATGGAACATTGTTGTGGGCAAATTATTTGCTGTGTTGGCCTACAAAATACAATATAACCTGTAAATATTGAGATGTTCTCCGGACGTGAAAGTCTTTATATCAAATGTAGCATTATTAATTGTTATTATAGGTATTTTACATGAAGTAAATTGTATGGCTATATTTTAAGATGCAGAATAAAAGAAGGAAACATTCCAGTAAGAATAGTTAACTCTAATCCACTTGCCTTTACTTTCTGCTTCTGGAGGAGGAACAATATAAGCAATTTCTGCAGTCTGCTTAATAAGATGGGACACTCGACAGGTATAAACAAGTCCACTCTGGACAGGCTGCGTCTCCTCCAAAGAGCTGGAAACTTCATAAAGCCCATCCGTATTCTGTTGCTTTGTGGTAATTATCCCAGTTGTAATTTCAGTGCCATTTTTATACCAAGTGAGGGTCAGATTCTCCGGATAAAATGCAGCTGTTTTGCACACAAGGGTCAGAGTTGCGGATGAATTTTTCTGAGGAGCTGTGCGGTCTATCTTCAGCGGATCTGGAGGAACTGTAGAACAAATAACGGAGAAACGTCTGGTTACATGGGTTCAGTTATGGGATTAAACTGTACTCTGTTTTTGATGCCACTATAATTGTGTCTTATCTGTATTTTATATTTTTATACTATATTGTCGAAGGTGTTGTTTGCGGATGAAATGTTAACCAAGACTATGATTGCCTTTTTAGTTGACACCAAATATAGTAAATGTAACGGGGCATTACTGGAAACAGAAGGAAGTTTTTACTGGTGTCCAACTGGCCAACTGGCCTCCAAAATACATATCTATTATTTACCTGGTTCTGTGCATATGACTACCTCGTTTGCATCTGTAAAATATTCACTGTACATCATAATAAAGGCACTGAAGAGTTTTGAGATTTTTACACTTGAAACAACTTGTATTCTCACTTACCACATACAGTTAGCTGTGATCCAGTTCCATTTCCTGCCATTTCCCCCTGAATACTCAGTGTGCAGTGATAGACTCCAGAGTCCTGGAGAGTGGCATCAAGGAGTTGAAATAGACCACATGCTTTACTGTCAAAACCAAATATTTTCCTCTTATCGGGCCTCCTGTGCAGGTATTGACTCTCGCCTTGCTTCCACCAGTGCACTTTAGCATATGAGTTGGGGTCAGGGAAAGGGAAGGCACAGTACAACTTGACATCTGTACCTCTGCTTACAGCCTGGTGCTCGGGGTATTGGGTCACTTCGATCAAAGCTCTACCAGCTACTGCCAGAAATAAATTAAAACATTGATTACAAACAAAAACACAATGATGAGATATATACACACAGAGCAAGATAGAGACAGAATTAATCATCTTTGATTTAGCGTCCTTAATATTGCAAACACCTCTCCAAGTGCTTTGCGGAATATACTGCAAAATGTTTAACTGTATATTTAAATATGAGGCAGAAAATTTGCGTACAGCAATCTACCACAAACAACCATGATATGCATTACCAACCTTATTTGAGGGAAACACCCTTCTCTTTATGAAAAGGCCAAGGGATTTGTAAATATCCACCTGAACAGGCAGACGGAAACTCCATTGTTAACATCTCTTCACGGCACTTCTTATGGTCCAAGCATTGCAATGGAATGTCAGCCTCGGTTATATGAGTTCTAAGTCCTGACGTAGGGCTTGAACCCATAATCTTTCAGGCTCGAGTATGCGAGTATCATCAACTGAGCAAGGCTGACAGTGGATTTTATATAAATGGATATAACTAGAAGAAATACATTATCTTTGTTATTTATCAGAAAATTGAGTTGTTCAACCACAAACCTTTAGAAATTATTCCTATTAGACATAGACGGTGAAACACGAGAATCGCCAACATTCTGATTTTCCACTGAGACTAACTGAAGCTGTTGCTGATCTGTAAAAAGTAATTGCTGTTGCTTAAGATGAGATAAGTGGCAGTGACGTTTGATTTCCTGTGTGCATCGGCTCATGAGATTGGTTCGTTGGGTTGGATGACATTTGCAAAGACATTTGTCTGGCTTTATAAATAGAGTCATAGAGTACAAAAGTGAGAAAGTACTACAAAACCTTTATAAATCATTGGTTAGAATGTCTGTTGGACATCAAGTCCTGGATGAGAGCTAATTTTCTTCAGTTGAACGTCAACAAGACCGAGGCTCTCCTGATTGGCTCCGGTCAGCGCTTCCTCACCTCAGGCGCTGACAGCACCATCCACCTTGCTAAGCCAGTCCAGAACCTTCGCATTTTGTTTGACCATCAACTATCCTTTCTACCCCACATCCGTTCCATGACCCACTCCGCCTTCCCCCTCCTCTGCCACATCACTCGGCTCTGCCACTGTCTCACACCGCAGGTCGCCGAAACCCTCATACATACTTTCATTAAATGTTGTTGTTAGGTCTCAGCTGGAGTATTGTGTCTAATTCTAGGCATTATGCTTCAGGAAGGATATCAAGTACTTGGGGAGTGTCAAAGGAGATTTACCAGAACGGTACCAGGGATGGGGGACCTTAGTTATGTGGAGAGACTAGAGAAACTGGGAGTGTTCTCCTAAGAGCAGAGAAGGTTAAGGGGAGATTCAAAAGAGATGTTCAAAATTATGAGAGATTTTGATAGAGTAGATTGGGATTAAGTGTCTCCATTGGCCCAGGGCATTGATTTTCTCAGTTTTCCCACAATCTCTCCTTTTCAGGTGCAGCATATGATGGTGTTTTAAGCAAATAAAACACATGTACTGCCAAACAACTTTCCCTTTCACCTACAGGAGTGGTACATTAGAAAAGGAAAAGGGAAGACTGGAATATTTGGTATTAGCAAAGCACATATTACTGGTAAAAAAAATGTCATCCTTAATGAAGAGAGAACATTCAGTTTTGAATAAATTGAAACGTCTAGTTAGCTAATACATTTTTTATCATAATTCATGATAATTAATAAAAAACGAGATGGACCGTACAACATCTGCAATATTAGATATCACACTCCACGGATGTTTATAAGTAATCTTTACATTTTTTTGAACAATCGTTACACATTTGCAAACATGTTTCTCTTTGACACGCAGTATTGCACAGAGCTTAGAAAAACATTCAAAAGACAGAGTTCACCAAAAGATGCACTTGAACTACCCTTCACATTACATCCTATGCAGCACTGTGAGACATTCTCCCAACATGAAAAGCGTTATATCATATATCAGGATTATCAGATGCAGTTTAAGTAAATAGAAGATGAGTAGCAATAATGATGGCTTGCTGCCATTCAGACTATTTGTTCCGCCTTTTTTCTCGATTCGTTTTCAATACTTTCCCTCAGTTTTTCTGTCTTCTTACAGTCAGGCACTTTTCATCTCTTTCCCTATAATAAAAGAATGTAGTTATGAATCTTGCTAATCTATTAATCCTAATATTGGATTCACAAATTACTGCTTTCATATAAAGTCAGACAAGGACATCATTTATCTGGGCTGTGCTATAAATTAATTGAATTATTATCAAACACAATTACATTAAGAAAATGTCTTTTGAGTTTCCGCAACAATTTCTGTTTCATTGGTCATATTGCTACTTCATTGAAAATATGTTAGAATTTCAATTCTGGCAAGATCTGATAAGATAAATGTTACTTGTAAATGATTATGACTTGTCTTCAAATGATAGGCAGGCAGGACAGACAAGCAAAAATAAATCAAAAATAAAAACGGAGAATAACGTCAAAGAATAACCATCAGACAAACACCATCTAAACAGACAGAGGATACCTCAGTCTCGCATAACTCATTCGAATGATGACATTTCCAATAATGTAAACACCCCCTGACCCCCACCCAGAATTGCATTGTATCATCTGAGACTTCAAAGTCCCGACGTGAGGCTTCGATTCTGTTTCCGACTCAGTGGCTTGCCAGCACTTGCTGAGCCACATTAATACCTAAGGTATCCATACTCTAGCTGACTCTAAAATAAAGTCACAGAATATTTTAACAACGATGATCATATACTTCTCATTTCTGAACCGACAGTTATTCTACCTACTGCAAATACTTTGAAATTACACCAAATGGTTACTTAAAGCAATGAATGTGTTACCTTTAAAGAGGGTTTTTTCTGAAATGGTCCACAATGATGATGGCCAAGATCAGGATTAGTAACATGCTCAATGTAAATCGGATATTGCAATAGCATAAGGTTTATCATCAAAACCTACAAAGTAACGATAGAACAACAACAAACACAAAATTACATTTGTATAGCGTCTTTCACAGCGGGAAGACATCCCACCGTGGTGGACAATCAGTGTTTCGAACAGTGAGACTTATGTTCTTGTAATCCTGACATATGATATAGCGCCTTTCACGTTGGGAGAGTGTCTCACAGTGCTGCATAGGATTTAATGCAAAGGGTAGTTCCAAAGACCATTTCAGAAGTAAAGGAAGTTACAAATACAGATTAGATAGTTTTCCTTTAGGAAATAACATTATGGGATATAGTACATAGGTAGTTCGGGACATATGTGCATGCGACCGCCAGGAAAGTGGAAGGCAAACTAGATGGATCTTGGTCTTTTTCTGTCTAGCATTTCTTATGTTCTTATGTACTTCGCGCTTATCGTGAAGGCGTTCAACTAAAACATAGCTGAATGCCTAGACTGAGAGGTGAATAATTTATGATGTGTTCCTGCAAAACAGCATGAAGGCATGCACCATTTTGGATTTTGAACTAAATGTGACAGTTAAAGAAAAATATTTTAGACACAAGAACTCCAACAGCACCAACTTTATATGAAATAAAGTCAAAAATGTACCTGTCCATTTAGTAAACCAATAATTTTGCTGTGGACTGAAAACAGTTTACAAGTTACTTTGCGGAGAGTCTGGCAGCTGTATTTTATGACACCTTTCAGCAACTCTCACGATCAGGCAAACCGCAAGTGCAGATTAAATAATTTAAATGAGTTAATTGGAATGTAATTCCATGGAAGTTTAACATTATATAAAAAAACTTTCATTTGATACAGCTTCTTGTCATTTTGTTGCGACGTCTCAAAGTGTTTCATAGAATATATTTTCAAGCGGATTGACTATGCATTACTTGCATGACTGATTTGCAATGTTAATTAAAATTAGGAATTGTTTCTTTATGAGTAGTTAAAATTATTTGAGACTAAGACCACTGGCGAATAGCTTCAGGAAAGGAAGTCATGTAGATAAGTCTTTAAAACTTAATTATTTTCCAGATTATTTTCCAGATTTATAGTGAATTTTCATGAAACAAATTATATAACTAATTTGATGAATATATGGAAATATTCCTGTGAAAATGTAGCAGACAATGAGATTGTTGGTTTCCTACCTGCATCAAACAAGTTAACCGTATAGTTGGCAATTCCTGGACTCTGGAGGCTGGGGTGAGATACTTGACAAGTATATACTGTCTCTGTTCTGACAGTCTGTGTCTCTGTTATAGAGCTGGAGGCTTCATACAGTCCTTCGGCATTCTGCTGCTTAGTGATAGTTATTCCAGATGATATCTCAATGCCATTTTTGTACCATGAGAGATTGAGATTCTCTGGGTAAAACATGGCAGTTTCACACACAAGTACCAGAAAGGCAGATGAAAATCTTTCGGGAACCCTGGAGAAAATCTTCAGTGGAGTGGGCAGAGCTGTAGGATGGATAATGGACCAGAATCAAGTCACTTCCGCTCAGTTGGGGGCACTAACATTAGGAATTTAGGAACATAGTTTGTTTATCATAGAATCATAGAATTATACAGCACAGGAGGAGGCATTTGGCTCATCGTGTCTCTTTGAAAATTCAATTCAATCCCACTCCCCACTCTCTCCCCATAGCCCTACAAACTTGTCTTCCCCAAATATTAATCCACTTCTCTCTTAAAAGTTGTTATTGAATTGGCTTCCACCGGCCTTTCAGGCAATACATTCCAGATCTCAACAACTCGCTGTGTGAAAACATTTCTCCTCATCTCCACTCTGTTTCTTTTAACAACTATTTTAAATCAGTGTCCTCGGGTTACCGATCCACCCGCCAGTGTTCCTTACTGTTTACTACTTTTTCTAGTATATCATATTGCACATCATATAATTTGATAGGTATCCAATTCATTTCTCTGCAACACTTTTAATTCTGGTTTATTCATTTATATTTTCCAAACTATTATTTGGTTAACTTATAACTTTGGCACCGGAATCTATCAACGTTTTCAATTGTGAATGAGTTATTATCAGGGAGTGGCAAATGGTAACACAAAGAGCTTGTGCGTATCAATCCTCTCTGAAGTACAATGTTTGAATTACCACTCAGTAAAATATTTTTTTCCATAATTTAGAAGAGGGCTGCTAATTTTTATTGCTTCTGAATATATATATTTATTGCTTCTGAATATATAATCGAATCATTCAGGTACATATAACTGAGAACGATGGAAATAGTAATAAACCAGCTGGGCCTGTAGTTGCAGATTGAAAGTCGGGAAAGAAAATCAATTCCATTGCTACAGAGACATTCACAGATAAATATAGCTACTGCAGATAAGCTTCATTCTATCAGACCTTAGTAAACGGGAGAAATATTTTGAAGTTGATATTACATTTAATGGGAACTAAATAGACAATAGTGAGGGGGATATGTTGAACCTGTCTATGAGGTAATAACATTTGCCTTTCAAACCAATCACCATGTAGATCCTTAATTGTAAATTTCTGGAATCTTTATTGTAGTATGTGCCAAACCTGTATTTCAATGATCCTGACAGAATAAAATAGAGACACAGTCTCTCAGTCAACTGCATGTCAATGCTGGTGACTATGCATAACATTTTAATACAACACATTATAAATGTAATCTCCAAAATATAATCCTGTAAATAAGAAATAGACACTGCATATGGACCTTCAGCTCAACCTTTTAACAAACGCAAATTAATTGAGCTAAGTTGATAAAATAAGTTGAATTGAAATATATGTGTGTTTTGCATGTGACATTATAATTGGTATGCAGGTAATTAAATACTGATGCAATAATAATAATAATCCTTGCATTTGATGTAGCGCTTTTCACGTCTTTTAGGCATCTCAAAGCGCTTCACAGAATATACTGTAAAGTGAATTGACTGTATATTTGTGGGTGAAATGCGGCAGCCAATTACACACAGCAGTGTCCCACACACAGTCCTGTTTTGAAAGACAAATTTATTATTGTCTTTTTTTGAGAGATTATTATCAGGGGTGTGGAAGTAAGGAAACTTGCCCAAGGTTTCACCCTGCCGGGAATCGACCCAGGTCTCTCGCTTGCAAAGCGAATGCTCTAACCACTGAGCTACAGGACTATATAGTTAAAAAGCATCAAAGTAAAGGCTTCATATTCTCAAATAATTGCAAAATATTCTCCGCCGTTTTTAGATTCTTAGTTTCATGTTGAAATTTGAGAAATTTGAAACTTGTGCATCAGCACTTACCGAGTACAGCTAGACATGATCCAGGTCCGCTTCCTGCCAGTTTTCCTTGAAGTACAGGAGCACAGTAATACACACCAGAGTCATGGAAACTCACATTAAGAAGTTGGAAGAAGCCTCTTTGTTTATTTTCCAATCCAAATATTTTTCTTTTATCACTCCTTGTTTGCAGGTATTCATCATTTCCGTGCTTCCACCAGTACACTTTTAAACGCGGATTGGGTTGATCGATAGGAAAGATACAGTAGAAGGTAATGTTTGTACCTCTGGTTGCCTCAACATGTTTAGGGAGTTGGATCACTCTGATCGCAGTACCGTCAACAGCTAACAGAAATAAATATAAACCCTGATTAGAAAGAGACAAAAAAAGCTACACAGAGCAAATCTTGATAAATAGACCAGTCCTCTCTATGTAAATGGATAAAACTACATAAAAACGACTTCCTCCATGTCCTTTTCCAGAACATCGGGTATATTATAGACACGCACCTGTGAACATCATCCCTATCAGAGACGCTTGCTGAAGCAGAAAAATCACCAACATCTTGAACCTCAATCTGATGCTTGTCTGTAACAAGGCATAGCAAAAGCTCAAGTTAAAAAACATGTGGTGGTGACATTAGACTTCCTGTCTCTGTATTTCAGGAGTTTGGATTCACCTCTTTCTTTTGTGGGGGGAGGGGGGAGTATTGCAAATACATTTGTTTACCTAGCACTAACAGAATCTTGTGTCTTCTATTTCTTAGCAAATACAGTAAAATGAGCTTGAAAGTAACCGTCAAAGCTGACAATATCTTTGATGAATTGATTATTTTCTCTCTTGAAAGTTCTGGCGAAGCTTAGCTGTTTCCAGTCTCCAAGAGTCATTTATGTGTCATCAGCAACCAGGGTTAATTCTGTGAGATCTGTTCTCATGTAGGCAATCTTACTTAAAGTCTATCATATCAGATCGGTGTAAGATAACCATTTATTTCAGGGACTTTTCCCACATGAAGACCAACATTCATAATCAATTTTCATACGTAACACCAAGATAAAACAAACTCTTTACTTAAGATCAACATTCAGTTCATTGAATAAATAGATGCATAACTAATATTTTAGTTCGTAGTCTGGATAAAATGCATCGAAGTTATCACTTCTTATACACCAAGGAACATCTTGAAGGATAAGATAATCCCAAACTCGTCTTCATCTCCCATGCTCCCTACATCCTCGACTCCGAAACCACATATGAGTTAATTGGATTTCCCGGTGTCCAAATCATCTCTACTGCTTGGACTTCCTCTTCCCACCTCTTCCAATTCTGCTGACTCCACAACCTTAACAACGCACATCTTTGACCTCCAACTTGATCACAAAATATACAGTCAATCCACTTTACAGTATATTCTGTGAAGCGCTTTCAGACATCTCAATGCTGTGGTAAGGAACTGTATGAAATATCTTCCTCATCTCTGCCTCTCTCATCTCCCACATGAAAAAGACCACTGGTTCTTTGGCCCCCGTTTACAAACAGCTGCTCTACAACCAGCTGCTGCTTCTCTTCCCTTGCTATCTGAAGTCACCAACATCTTTTTTCATCTTGAATTCTTCACCTACACCTCGTCCGTGATACAAATGCATGTGTTCGTGATATTCTGTGCCTTGATAACACCCTCAGCTCTAGAACCCCTGTTGGTCTGACAAAGTTCCTGTCAGACATCAATTCCAGGATGAGCTTTACTTTTTTCCAACCCAATGTTGAAAAAACTGAGGATATCCTGCTCGGCCCCTCCCTCCCAGCACTAACTCACTGCGGGCACCCCTGGGTCAACATTCACAATTTTTTATTCCAACTCACCGTGTCCTCGCGGAACAAAAATATAGTGACACAGAGTCGCAAACAAAATCTCAAACTAAGTCAGAAGCAACAGGTTGTGTGCTGTTCTTATTCAATGAAAAACATTTAATAAAACAACTGGAGTGTGAAGCGCTACTTATTTTGATGTTTCATTGGTATTTAAGGTGATAGCATGACCACATGGTTAATTTTGGACTTCAACTTAATTGTGAAATGTAAAGAACACCTGTCAGACAAACAAATGTCTATAGTGGAAACTCTCTGTAATTTGACTTGCCACAAGTTCAAAACTGCTCTAAGTCAGTGCTGTCCAGCCCAGATTGACAAGTGGTCATGTGTCAATCATATCAGGTCAGTGTAAGCGAACCATTTATAACAACAACAATACATTACATTTGTTTAGCGCCTTTCACTTTGGGAGAACGTCCCCAGGTGCTGGACAGTCAAGGATTGGACCGCAGCTGGGGGTTGGCATTATGGAGAGTGGAGGGTTAGGAGGATAGAGGTAAAGAGGGCGACCGAAGGCACAGACGAAGAGGAGGGTCTTGAGTTATTGAAGTTAAATGTAGTAAAACATTGATACAGTGCCTTTCATGTTGAAGTGGTTCACAGGTAATTGTTGTCAAGTGTAAACAGAGAAGTCTGCTCATTGGGAGCCTCATCTTTGGGGGCATGGATTCTTCCCACTCAACTCCTGTTAAGTCTGGAAGCCCAAGCATGCTATGCGATATAAACGGTCAGACGAGAAATCATGAATTTGAAATACCACCATATTTTGTACTGTAGATCCCACATACATTCAAGAAGTTAATGACCAATTGGTATCGAAGGATATTGGCCTGGAAAATATTTTTTGGTCGAATGGTATCATGTCATCCATTGGAACAGACATTGAACAGACCATGGTTTCAGCTCAAGGATTGCACATTGGACAGTGCTGCATTCCCTCAAAACTGTGCTGCAGCTCAACAGTGCTACAGAATAATCTTGCATTTGAAATAGTGCCTTACCACGTCTTTGAAACGACTCACAGAGCTTCACAGAATATACTGTAAAGTTGACTATATATTTTGTGGGTGAAACACGGCAGCCAATTTTACACAGCAGTGTCCCACAAACAGTTGTTTATTGGTGAGCAATTTATTATGTTTATTTAAGGAATTATTACCCTCGGAAAAGTGATCTGACAATCGACTAACAACCGAGTTCCTACTTATTGCGAGGTAACCAGAGGCGTGTGGAGTAAGGAAACTTAGCCAACATTTTGTCCTGCCAGGAATCAACTCCAGGTCTCTTGCTTGTGAGGCGAGTGCTCTAACCACTGAGCTACAGGTCTCCACTACATACCAGAACAGAGCACGTCAGAATGTTTTCAACATATAAACATATAACCTTGAAGCCACTTTACCTTTAGATAAGCCCGCTTTATCGAGGTTATTCTTATTCACTAATTGACTATTTGACACTTGATAAGCCCGGGTTTGAACCCTCATGAGTTGGATAGCAAGTATTAGAAGCTCCTTGGAAGCTTCCCGGTGAGCAGCACAGCTCAGTTAATTCATCAAAACATGTACATAGCGCCTTTCATGTTTGTTTGCAGTGATAGGGTAGTGCGAGATGATAGAGGGAATTAAATGCGAGAATGAGGACTTTAGGGGTGGACCCTGAGGGATGGGGAGACAGTGGAAACAGGCAAGAATGGGAGTGATAGGCTCGTGGAGTCTGGTAGGGACAGGCAGATTTCTGAGTAAACTACAAGCTCTGCAGGCAAGATTGGGCAGTCCGGCAAGCACTTAATGAAGCCTGGATGCAATAAAGGCATGGATAAGCATCCAGGGGAGAGGGAGACAGGCATAAATTATTGCAGAGGTAAGGGAAACGTGAGTGAATGAGATCATCTGTGAATGAGAGCAAGGTTTGAACGACAGTCAAGGTTCAAACAAGATGAGATTTTGGACTGGCTCTGCAAGAGTACATGTCTCTGAAGGTTGATGCTATCGGTGCTTAGCGTGAGAAGGAGCTGACCAGAGACAAGGAAGAGAGCATATATCTTGTGACATGGGCTGAACTGGGAAGAGTGCTTTTTTTGTAATTTTTATTTTATTGAATGAAAACTAAAATAGGGAGTAAACATAATAATAGTAGTAATAATAATAATAGTAATCCTTGCATTTGATATAGCACTTTTCATGTCTTCTAGATGTCTCAAAACGCTTCACAGAATATACTGCAAAGTGAATTGACTGTATACTTGTGGGCGAATCGCGGCAGCCAATTGCGCACAGCACTGTCCCACAAACAGTCGTGGATTGAAAATGACCAATTTATTATTGTTTTGTTTTGGAGGGATTATTATTAGGCGTGTGGAGTAAGGAAACTTGCCCAAGGTTTCGCCCTGCCTGCAACTGAACTCAGCTGTCTCGCTTGCAAGGTGAGTGCTCTAACCACTGAGCTACAGAACTCCACAATGAATACTTATTGCACTTCTTGATTCAGTCAGTGATGGGGGGACACCAATTTTAAATAAGTGTCAAACGAACGGATAGGAAGTTTACGCAGTTACGTGTAAATTTCTTTACGTAGTTGCCGAGAATGTGGCATTCTATGCAAACAAAAAAACGATAGATTCTTAGATTTTGAAGCGGAATGTTCAGGGGAGTGAACAGGACATGAGATTATTGGTTCATGTGGAGAAAAGCACCATGACAGATATGATTCACCGACAAGTCTGCCTTGTGCTGTGCTATTTTATGATTCAATAAACTACAGTTGCACATGAGTATACCCAGACTCTGACAGGCAATGAAAACAATATAAAAATAGCTTGTGAGCCATCTATCGGGTATTTTGTGGCTCATGCTTCATTGTAGATCCTATTTTTCTCCTCTTATATTTCCTCAACTGTATCTCGTCATATTCTGCTTTTGTATCTCTTGTGGTTTTCAGTTTTCTTGAGAGTCTGAGAAGTTCAAAACAGAGTTCCTACAGAGTTACAGGTTTCCCATTGTTTTGTCTGTAATACCAAGGAATCTCAAACTTCGCTTCTGTTGGTAAAGGCCTGCTCAGTGCAAAATGCGTTATAGGCAACCCAGAGGTTCTAGGCCTAATGGCTGGTGTGTGGCTGGGAGGCTGCCCAGCTGTTACGTGAACTTATGTCCTTAAGAGTTATATAATTTGTGGCACTCAAGGCTCACACGTGGAGATAAATCTTTAACTAAGTGGTGGAGGGGTCTGTTTAATTGTGCTTGTGTTCAGGTCTGAAGGGAGGATAGGATATTGATGAAGACAAAAGATTAGATGTATTAAAAAGGCCGGATTAACCAATAAATAGGTAAACCATGCCTTACCGACCCGAGGTCTGAGGGGCCCCGGCTATGATTGATACCTTTACCACCCTGCTGCACCACTGTCCCTGTCGCTGGGCGGAGAGTGGTACCTCCAGCTCTACCCCTCAAGGTTGCTCGACGCACGAGGCAGCGCTTAGAAGCGAGAAGAGGGGCAGAGTTGGACTTATGACTCCAGCTCCGCCCCTCTTGCCATCACTCACCGGTTAAGGCTGGTGCACGTGAGTGATGGCAAAAGGGGCAGAGCTAGAGATATGAGTCGTATCTCCAGGAGGTCTGTTGATGTAATAGGCAGCCTGTGGGGAGCAGATGTCATGTCCTGCAGCAATAGAGCTTATCATAGTAGTGCTGTTTTTTTTGATGTCGATGGTGTTGATCAGATTGTGCACTTTCTGGGTTGCATATAAAAAGCGTGAGAAAACTCCACGAGAAATGCTAAAGTATATTAAATAGAATCACTTGGTGGAATCAACATTTCCAAATAGGGCAGTTGTTTTCGTATGTTCTTAACATTACCAGTAACCATCTGTGAAGGTGAACGCTCGTTCTCAAAGATGAGTCTCATCAAAAACTCACCCGAATCAACAGTGATCCAGGATAGCGTGAATGGACTCGCACTAGTGTCCATTGAGCACATGAAGTTTTGATCATGTAGCTGACATCTTTGCAAGAATGAAGTCACCCAAGAACGTATCTTAAAAAGGTATTGTTACATGTTTTGCATGTGTAGTTCAAAGGGCCCCCAAAAGTGGTCTGATTTAACCCTTAATCTGGCCTTGAGTGTCAGCCTGGCTGAGTTGGTAGCACTCTCGATTCTGCATCAGACGATTAGCAGAGAATATATGAGTTACAAGTTCCAGGACTTGGAACCCATATATTCTATGCTAACTCTCCATTGCAGTGTTGTTTTGATGAAAGTCTCATCCTGTAGATGAAGCATTAAACCGAGGCCCAGTTGTGTGTTCATTAAAGATCCCATTTCACTCTTCGAAAAGGTGTCCTAACCAACCACTCCCAAATAAAATGGGTTGCCATGTTTGCCCATGAAATACACAATCACTTCACTTTGCAGTATATTCAAAGAAACATCTGAGAATTTTACCGAAATGTATCATATCAAGGATTGTTATTTTTAGTATGATTAAGATTATTATTAATAGCAGCAATCTACAAAGAAGCTCATAGTTATTAATTCAATATTAACTCTATTAATATGGTAAGAATTGATAGCAAATAAAATCATTTATATCTCAATGTTGTGTGTTTCAACTTTACTGATTTCTACTGTCTTCTCCTCTTAGAAATTTTTTCAAATCCAGTGTGATATAAATACCGAAACAGTTGGCAAACCTCGATCACTTATAAATTACAGAATCCAAATTTCAAATTTATACCTTATTCTTCCAAATGTATTTTCGAGGAAACCCACTTGATTTGTGTCTGATGTGACAGTGCACTAAAGCTACATATTAGGATGAATATAATGTGAAAGGCATAACGAGGCATTTGATTAATTGTATACAAAATGCATTCAGAACATTCTCGAATAATTATTTTTAAAAATTTTTTTTACATTCAAACAATCACCCTTCAGAAATGTGCGACCAGCTGTTTTGAAAGTTGTTACCTACCTTTCATGGAAGTGCAATATTTGGGAACACCTGAAATAAATGGACTAAACAAAATATTTGCTAAATTTTATTTCTAAGACGTGTTTGGGTTAGGGAACACAAAGTTGTTGTACAGAAGCTTCTGGGGACTGATTTTTCTATGTAACAGTCTTCCAGAAGTGTTAACACACTGGCAATCTGCTCTTCATCATTAAATCACGTTTCCGATTTGCACATTTGTGGGACATTGCTGTGCACAACTGGCTATCGCATTTCACTCACGAAATACACAGTCATTTCACTTTACAGTATATTATCTGAAGCACTTTGAGACCTCTCAATAACGTGATAAGGAGCTATATCAAATGCAAGGATTATTATTGTTATTACATGTACAACTATAAAAAACAATGTTAAATGTCATATCACTGTTACTTCTCAATCAGTATGTTATTCTCTTTCTGATTCTTTTTCAACCAAGTTTTCTGCTTTGTGAACATTGGTCCTTCACTTTGGTTTTTCCATTTTTTAAAAAAAATCATCTTCAAGGTCACATTTTATCAGAATAGTTGAAATCTTCATTTTCTCCACTGATAATTGTGCTAAAACGTAGTGTGCTAATATGATCGTAGCATGTTTGACATCAATTCAGAGAATTCTATATTCACATTTCTATCACTATTCAGGCGGGTTGCATTTTTGAATATCGCAATATTGAATAATAATTGGTGCATCTTTACGGAACTTTGCTAGTCAAACTTATTTCCCCTTGTGTCACCCAGGAATGTTTCATATACTCATTGAAATGTATCCAATGTAAACGTTTGCAGTACATCTGAACAAAAATACAAGAGTTCTTACTTTAATTTACAGTTGGTGATTTGTACTTTCAGTAAGCATACATAAGGGAGAATGGAATAAAGGTGTTTTGAGAAGAGATTGAAGCGCATATAGAGCATAAACACCGGTACCAACAAGTTGGGTTCAATGCCCTGTTTTATACTTCATTATTCTATGTAATTATATGTAACTGTGTCAGAAAAAAGGTGTTAGGGGAATTTACAATATTAAGTTCTTCTTTTCAAAATAATTGTTATGACAACTGGAAATTGTTTGAGATCTTGAGACTGTTTAATGTATTAAAAATGGAAACCTTGACATTTTATAAAACCACATCTGTAGTTATAATACTGTATAACACCGCTGATGTCAATAATAACTATTTTGCATCATTTGGTAATTTGGTAATGCACTGGTGAATTTCACAGTAGTGATTTTCTCTCCATGTATACAACGCATTCTATCTATTCCCCTGCTGTACTGGAACATGCAATGTGCATTCTCCATTGATTCTGATTTCTTGTAGTCAGTAATTTCTCACTGCTTCTGCCTATGAGAAAGGAAAACATTTCTGATTATTACTAAATAATTATTCCCATAATTGATTTCATTAATTCCTACATTTGACACAAATTACTGTTTTATGTCAGGTCTGTTTTAAATGGCAGGATCTTATATATTTCTTCATGCGTCAAGAACGTTGCTAATTAATTGAATTTTTATCACGCTAAATAAAAAATAGTCTTTTTTTAAATATATTTTGAGCATCCACAACAATTATTGTTTTATTGTTTTCTCACTAACAGATTTCAGTTCACTGATTCCATCAAGATCTGAAATGATAAAGCTGCTTTGTAAAATGAGAACATGATGTTAAGTGATCAATGCCGAAAACACAAATCAGAAATGAAAACAGAAATTACATTGCATAAAAGATCAGAACCCGAAAGAATATTGTCAGTTAACATTTCAATGTAACTCTTAATGTTGCATCTTTGACTTAATTTGCTCATTTATTCCAATCATCCGCTGTACAGATACTTGAGGAAGTTCAAATTTAAAATTGTTTTTATGATGCTGATAGTTACATTAATTTCAACTGAACTCCATATGAAGAAATTCATTTTTCAAATTTGCAGAACTGTACCACACAATTGGAAATGCTTCAACATCACAACTTCAATACCTTTCACAAAGTCTCAGAATATCTTAATGACTATGAACATATATTTCTCACTTGAGCTCCTGCTGTTATTCAGCAAATATTTTAAAATCAAAGCATTTGCAGTCACTAAAGTTAATAACTGTCTCACGTTTAAAGATGAAAAAATCTGAAATGGTCCACAATGACGACGGCCAACAGTAGTATTATGAATACGCCAAAGGCAAGCCGAGAAATTGCCATTACATCGTAAGAAGCTGCAAAATAAAGCAACCACATGAAGCAGTGTTCTCTGCTCAATGTCATTAAGTGATTAATATTAATTAATATAGTAATTAGGTGGTTTAAGCACCGGCAAGAAAATATGATGGTCAAATACAGAGAAGCATGGGCGCGTAGTCGACTTTAGCCTTCTGTGCAAAACTTTACAAGAAATAAGAAATCAACATTATGGGAGGAAATAATTATATATCGTGGACATAGTATTAGCGTATAACAAAAATGGGAATGGGATACAAAAATAGAATCCATTCTCACATTCATCATGCGTTATACATTAAATGTTTGAAAGCTGAGATTTTAATATTTTCAGGGGCAAGTGTCATTAATTTGCAATCTCTAGAGTTCAAATATTCTCCATTGAATGTTGAGCCTGCGTCAAATATTTGGGTGCCATCCTTCAGATGAGATTATGAACCCAGATCATGTCTTCCTGTTGAGGTGGATGTTAAAGAGCCTGTGGCACTGTTGGAAAAGAAAAGCTGCTCTGGTACTCTGGTCCCCAAATTGGTGGTTCACTTCATGGTCATTGATGGAACATTGCTGTGTGCAAGTTGGCTGCTGCCTTCGCCTACAAAATGCAGTCATTACACTTTACAGTATAACCTGTAAATCGTTTTGAGAACTGCTCCGGAGGTGAAAGTCTTTATATGATTATCAGTTGTTATTATAGTCATTTTAGGTGAAGCAAATTGTATGGCTAGAATTTAAAGTGCAGAATAAAAGAAGGAAACATTCTAGTAAGAATAGTTAATCCCAACTTGAAAGCTATTATTTATTATTGAAGGGAGTTTAAATGAATCAAACATTATGCCTATTATATATGGTGCGGCTTAATAGAAGGATATATTCCTGTAAAAATAGTTAACTAATTCACTTGCCATGCCATGATTTGAAAAGAATAGCTGCTCTGGTTAACAATCCCCCAAATTAACTCAAATGTTAACTTCATGGCAATTTAAGGAACATTGTTGTGTGCAAATTACCTGCCGCATTGGTCTACAAAATACAACATAACCCGTAAAGTGTGTTGAGACGTTCTCCGGACGTGAAAGTCTTTATATCGAATGTAGGATTATTAATTGTTATTATAGGTATTTTACATGAAGTAAATTGTATGGCTATATTTTAAGATGCAGAATAAAAGAAGGAAACATTCCAGTAAGAATAGTTAACTCTAATCCACTTGCCTTTACTTTCTGCTTCTGGAGGAGGAACAATATAAGCAATTTCTGCAGTCTGCTTAATAAGATGGGACACTCGACAGGTATAAACAAGTCCACTCTGGACAGGCTGCGTCTCCTCCAAAGAGCTGGAAACTTCATAAAGCCCATCCGTATTCTGTTGCTTTGTGGTAATTATCCCAGTTGTAATTTCAGTGCCATTTTTATACCAAGTGAGGGTCAGATTCTCCGGATAAAATGCAGCTGTTTTGCACACAAGGGTCAGAGTTGCGGATGAATTTTTCTGAGGAGCTGTGCGGTCTATCTTCAGCGGATCTGGAGGAACTGTAGAACAAATAACGGAGAAGAGTCTGGTTACATGGATTCAGTTATGGGATTAAACTGTACTCTGTTTTTGATGCCACTATAATTGTGTCTTATCTGTATTTTATATTTTTATACTATATTGTCGAAGGTGTTGTTTGCGGATGAAATGTTAACCAAGACTATGATTGCCTTTTTAGTTGACACCAAATATAGTAAATGTAACGGGGCATTACTGGAAACAGAAGGAAGTTTTTACTGGTGTCCAACTGGCCAACTGGCCTCCAAAATACATATCTATTATTTACCTGGTTCTGTGCATATGACTACCTCGTTTGCATCTGTAAAAATATTCACTGTACATCATAATAAAGGCACTGAAGAGTTTTGAGATTTTTACGCTTGAAACAACTTGTATTCTCACTTACCACATACAGTTAGCTGTGATCCAGTTCCATTTCCTGCCATTTCCCCCTGAATACTCAGTGTGCAGTGATAGACTCCAGAGTCCTGGAGAGTGGCATCAAGGAGTTGAAATAGACCACATGCTTTACTGTCAAAACCGAATATTTTCCTCTTATCGGGCCTCCTGTGCAGGTATTGACTCTCGCCTTGCTTCCACCAGTGCACTTTAGCATATGAGTTGGGGTCAGGGAGAGGGAAGGCACAGTACAACTTGACATCTGTACCTCTGCTTACAGCCTGGTGTTCGGGGTATTGGGTCACTTCGATCAAAGCTCTACCAGCTACTGCCAGAAATAAATTAAAACATTTAACACAATATATTAAAGAGATATACACACAGAGCAAGATAGACACAGTTAATAATTGTTACATTTGATACAGTGCCCTTAATATTGCAAACACCTCTCAAAGTGCTTCATGACATGGGTTGTAACTGCATATATAGTTGGCAAATGAGACAGCAAATTTGTGTGTAACAGTGTCCTATAAGCAGCCATGATATAAATGGCCAACCTTATTTGGGGGATTGTTGGCAAACTGCGAGAAACCCCTTTCTCTTTTCGAAAAGCTCCAAGGGATGTTTAAACATCCTCCTGAACAGGCAGACGGAACCTCTGTTATCACAGATCTTTAATGGAATGGTCAGCCTCGACAATATGAGTTCCAAGTCCTTAGGTGCGTCTTGAACCCACAACCATTGGATTCAGGGGCAATAGTACGATCAACAAACACGTAAATTGGGATCAGTGAGAGGTGCAACAGAACTTGACTTCTGCATCTCTGATGAAAGACTGTTGTTCGAGGTATTGGGTCACTTTAATCAAAGCACCACCAACAACTATCAGAAAGAAATTCAAACATCGATTATAAATAACATGGTGAAGACAGATATATAGAGCAAGATAGAGACATAATTAAAATTCCTTACATTTGATGTAGTATATTTAACATTGGAAAGTCCCCTCAAAACCCTTCACAGCATATACTCTAAAATGTAATCAGTGTGTATTTCGTTGGGGAATGAGGCAACCAGACAATTTGCTCCGCAAACAGCTGTAAAGTGAATGATCAGTTTTACCCGGAGAGATGATGGTCAGGACATCGGACATATTTTTCCAACATTTCCATGCCACACGGATTCTCGATTTGAAGTCTAATTTGAAAGCCTGCACCTCCAACAATGCAATAGGATCCAAACATTACCTTGCAGTGCAATCCCAGACTGTACAGGTTTAAAGCCTTAAGAGTGTTACCAACTGAACTAGGCTGACAAACAGACTTTATATGATGAATATAAGTTAAATAAATACTTTTTCAGAAAACGGGAAAATAGAATAAGCACAAACCTTTAGAGAATATTCCTATCAGAGACAGGTGATGTAACATGAGACTCGCCAACATTCTGATCTCTGGTGAAAGTCTGGTGTTTGAGGTATTGGGTCACGCCAGATGAGCCCTGAAGCTGTCACTAGTTTGTAACATAGAGTTGAAGTTCCTTGAGATGAGATATGCGGCAGTGACGTTTGACATCCAGTCTGTGGACTCAGGAGTTTGGTTTCTTGTGTTGAGTGACATTTGATTGATATTTGACATTTGTCTGATTAAAGGGTACTGGAATTGTATATCTTATGGGGAGCAATGCTGAAAAGTAAAATATATGTGAAATAAATGATTTAGAGAAAGATTACAATGAATGTTCTGAAACATGATTGGGTCTCTTACACCGAGTGATTAGATGGTTTAAGTAGAAAAGCTAGGGCACCATTTTTGAATTATAAGCACATGTTTAATCTTGTGGAAAATCTGCCAAGAGGATATAGCAAAGCACTTCTCCGAATAAACTATAAAGAGAAATGCCTTTAGGCGGTCTCGGCAGCCCATTTGCACATTTGGCCTGATTGTTGGCATGAATTATCATCAAACACAAGTATTGTTGGCCCGAATTATCATCAATCACAAGTTTATTGAATTGTATTACATTTCTGTTTCAATTGTTCAAATTGTTATTCATTTGAACATATTTCATTAGGTCAATTATAAATATATCTTATAATAATAACAATCCTTGCATCTTGGAAAGTAAATCTTAAGTGTAAACGATTATGACATGTCTTCAGATAATAGACACATAGGATAGACAGACAAATTAAAATCAGATACAAAACCAGAAAATAACTTCAAATCTTAAGTGTTTGATCAACGACTGGATGAAAGGATGCAATAACATTTGAGATTGATGCTTAATTTTCTGGCTCTGATTTAATTAATTTGCTCAAAAGTATAAGCGTTATATGCTAGATGGCAGTTCTCAAATTTGGGATTTTCATTCTAGAATAAATTGTGAAAATCATCAGTTTATATCATGCTGTATATATATATATTGTTTTTAACTATTTCTAACAAAATTGCTTCTTCAAATTTACTTAATCTGTACTCTACAACTAGGTTAGCTCCAACACCTCAACACAATTTCTTAATTTTGTCATTCTGTGAGACTTGTATACTTTAACAACAATTCTCAGATAATTCTCTCTTCTGATCCAATAGCGATTCAATAATAATAATAATAATCCTTGCATTTGATATAGCGCTTTTCACGTCGGGAGGACGTTCCAAAGCGCTTCACTGTAAAGTGAATTGACTGTATATTTGTGGGCGAACGCGGCAGCCAATTGCGCACAGCAATGTCCCACAAACAGTCATAGATTGAAAATGACCAATTTATTATTGTTTTTAGTTTTGGAGGGATTATTATTAGACGTGTGGAGTAAGGAAACTTGCCCAAGGTTTGGCCCTGACCTGCCGGGGATTGAACTCAGGTTTCTCACTTGCAAGGCGAGACACTGAGCTACAGGACTCCTGGTCTGTATAGAGATTCTCACTGTTAATATCAGATTATATAGAGGTCTCACTGTTTCTTTGTGTATTTGTGTGTGTCTGTGTTTGTGCGTCTGTGTGTCTGTGTGTGCATCTGTGTTTCTAACTCTGTGTGTGTGTTTGTGTGACTCTGTGTTTGTGTCTGTGCGTGCGTGTGTCTGTGCCTGTGTGTGTGCAAAGTGTAGTGACTGTGTGTTTTAATTGTTCTCACGGTTAATATCAGACTATATCGTGGTGTCACTGTGTCTGTGTGTGTGTGTCTGCGTCTGCGTGTGTGTTTGTCTGTGTGGGTGTGTTTGTGTTAGTACGGCTCAGTGTATGTATATCTGTGTGTATACGTATGCCTTTGTGCTTGTGTGTGTGTGTGTGTCTGTGTGTTTGTTTGTTTGCATATATGTATTTGTATGTCTTTGTGTGTGTGTTTCTGTCACACACACACCCTCTGTCACACACACCCTCTCACACACACACAGACCCTATCACACACACCCCCTCTGTCACACACACACATCCTCTCACACATACACACACACACCCTCTGTCACGTACACACACACCGCTGTGCCCCACGTGTTGGCGGCGGTGCTGAGGGGATGTGACCGTGAGAGGAGCTTTAATGGCGACTGATTGACTGATTCAAAGTCCTGTAAATTAAACCAAAACGGTTCCTAAAACTAATGAATATTTCACCATTGAAGAGGATTAATTCTGGTTGGAAAACTGATGAGGTTTAATGTTCTATCTTTTTTTAAAAAAATCTTAGTTTTACAATATCTATGAATCAAATACTTCCCAATGAAAAATTGACATCACATGTAGTACTCTAAATTGTGATATTAATTAATAGTTGCAATTATTTATTTGCTAGATTAGTCAATATTATTAATGAATAATTCTTGCATTTGATATAGAGCCTTAGCGCGCCGTTGAGACGTCTCCAGGTGATTCATATGTTTTTGTTTGAAGTGTAGTGACTGTATACCCTGTAGGCGAACTGACAGTAAGATTTTTGACAAACTACCTGTTGCAGGAAAGGGAGCCATGTAGATAAATCTTTAAAAATTGAACTGTATGACTAATTAACGCTATAAATAAATTCACAAAATATTTATGTGAAAATGTAGCTAATCCTAATTTACTGTAAATTTGTTGCATTCTCGTGTCCAGAAAGTTAATTTGCAATTCCTGGATTCCGGAGGCTTGGGGTGAGATACCAGACAAGTACTCTGGAGAACCGGTGTCTATTTCACAGAACTGGAAACTTCATTCAATCCCTGCAAATTCTGATGTTCAGTGAAATTTATTCCAATTGATAGTTCAGTGCCTTTTATACCAAATGGGGTGAAGGTTCTCCAGGTAACATGTGGTCGTTTCACACTGAAATTGCAGGTGAATCCCTTCCAGAAACTCTGGAGAAGATTCTCGGTAGAGTTGGGGGAACTGTAGAACAGATTTTCACCACAATCACATTGCTTAGGCTCATTAAGGGGCAATAGTCTTAATTCTGATAAGTAATCGATTCATTTTTCTGCAACACTTTGATTTTGGTAAATTTACTTTGCAATTTATGCATTATTATAATATAATTTTTGAGTTATTTGCCATCAATAACCATGGTTTCACATATGAATGAGTTATTATCGGTGGAATTATTGAAGAAATATGGACAGTAGGTATACCCCAAAGCGCTTGCACGCACCATTCCTCTCCAAAATACATTGCTTGTCAATGTCTCAATTATCACTTTAAAATAAAACTTTATTTAGAGTTGCATACGTTTATTATTTCTAAAGATCTAAAAGATTTATTTATGTAGGTGTAAATGGGGGCAATGGAACAAATAATCAAGCGTAAGTCTCTTGTAGTTACAGATTGAAATACAGATTATATATTGCCATTTATGGCCTTCCAACTATATGATAATATGTAGTCTATATAAGGCGTTATAAAAATGGAATTTTCTTCTTGTTGTTTAAGGTCGGAAGAAGAAAATCGCTTTTATGACAACCGAGAATCACAGCTGAAATATAGCTGAGAAGCTTTGTTCTATCGACTCTGCCTAAATTGGAGAAATAGTTTGAATCTGATATTCTATTTAATAGGAGCTAAAGAGAGGAATGAGTGAGTGGTTAATGTCGAGATTGTCTAACGATCTTCTTTAAGGTTTGATAGCACCTTCCATATAATGGGATCACCATGTAAATCCTTCAAGTAGAATCGTTATTGCAGAATCTGCTAAAATTTCCTGTCAGGCACAATGACAAAACAAAATCAGACTGATAATCAGACAGAACAAAACCCCATGTTGATGCGAGTGAATGTTCATAGCATTTTAATACAGGACTCTAGGAATGTATTTCCCAAAATGTAGCCCTTCGCGTGTCATACAGATAGAAAACAACTGACATTAACTTAGCGCATTTCACATGGCAGCACGTCTCAAATTGCTTCATACTGCTGATAAGGCACCCAAGTTAGCATGAAAGCCAAAGGGAGCAGGGATGGGAAAGATGATAAAATGCGCAGTCAAAGAGGTTCGTCTTGCGGAGGGATTTGATTTGTACCAGTCTCCACGACCATACATGCATGTGCAAGTTCAGATCATTCTAATTTCAAATGCATAATGCTTTAATTAAGTAATAGTGAGAAAAGTAAAATTTAAATATTTGTGCATTAAATTATGATTGGTATCTGTATGTAAACAGCAGAAAATTAAACATTTACTTATTCTGCATAGCTTCAAAGGGCAACAAAGTCAGGACTTCTTGTTCTCAAAAATGGAAAATATTCTGCAGCATTGTATCTAAATCTTTAACAGTCTGATGTCCACTAGTCCACATTTACTCCTTATACTACAACAACAAATGACATTTGTATAGCACCTTTCACGCCTTTCACATCCAAAGGCACTGGACAATCAAGTATCTGCACCCAAGCTGGTGGTTGGGATCAGGAGGGGTGGAAGGCTGGGAAGGTAGGGGTAGGAGGGTGACCGAAGGCATGGATGAAGAGAAGGGTCTTGACATGGTCTTGATAGAGGCAAGAGAGGGGGCGAGACAGAGGGACTATGGGATGGAGTTCAATAGAGCGGTGGTAGAGTGGCTGAAGGCTCACCTGTCAATGGTGGGGCGGGCAAGGCAAGGAACATGAAGCAGGCTGGAGCCCACAGAATGGAGGAAGCAGACAGGTTAGTAAAGGGTTCGGAGGTCACATAGGAAAGGAGAAACAAGGCCATGGAGTGCTTTGAAGGTGAGGACCAGGATCTTGAACTATAACTTCTGAGTGATGAGGAGCCAGTGGAGCCGGGCCAGGATGGGGATAATATGGTCATGGAGACTGGTGCGGGAGAGTATATGGACTGCAGAGTTCTGGATGATCTGTAGCCTGTGGAGAGAGGAGTTAGGAAGGCCAACAAGCAGGGAGCTTTCATAGTCGAGCCTGGGTGTCTTGGTGGTCCATGGTGTGAGATGGTGGTAGAGCTGGGCAATGTTGCAGAGATGGGGAATGGCGGAGTTGGTTATGGCACGGATGTGGGGGATGAAGGACAGTTGAGGGTTGACATTCCATCTTGGCTTCATAAGGTATAGAATACATCCATGAAGGGTGATGCTGTCAGCTCCCGAGGCATGGAGGTGCTGACAACAAAAATAACAACAAAATTATATTTATAGAGAGACTTTTATGTAGGGAGGACATCCCAAGGCGCTGTACAGTCAGGGGTCAGGACTGGAGCATGGGGGAGGGATAGGGTTGGGGTGAGGAAAGGCAGAAAGGTGGGAGGGTGACTGAAGGCACGATCGAAGAGAAGGTTCTTGAGACTGGGCTTGAAGGAGGCAAGGGAGGAAGTGAGGCAAAAGGACTGTGGGATGGAGTTCCAGAGTGTGGGGGCAGAGAGGCTGAAAGCCCAGTCACCGATGGTAGGGAGGGTCGTGAGACACGGAGCAGGAAGGAGCCCGCTGAACGGAGGGAGCGGGCAGGTTGGTAAGGAGTCAGCAAGTCAGAGAGGTAGGAGGCCATGGATGGCCTTGAAAGTGAGGACGCGGATCTTGAACTCGATCCTCTGGGGGATGGGGAGCCAGTGGAGTCGGGCGAGGGTGGGAGTAATGGGGTCGCGGAGCCTGGTGCGTGAGAGTACACGAGCTGCAGAGTTTGGATGATCTGCAGCTTGTGAAGTGAAGGCCGATGAGGAGGAAGCCAAGCAGGAGGGCCTCGGTCTATAGATAGATGCGATCGAGGTTCACTTCCTGCTATTTTCCCCTGATACAATCAGTGGTAGAGGTTGACATTCAGAAGCTGAAAGAAACCTCTATTTGTACTTTCGAACCAAAATAGTTTCCTTTTATCTGCCCTTGTTTTACATAAAACATAAAACTACTTCCTCTATGTTCTTTTTCAGAAAGTTGAAATATACTACAAACACATACCTATGAAAATCATCCCTATCAGATACATTTGCTGAAGCTCAAAATTCGCCAAAATTCTATCCTTGAACTTGTCTGCAACAAGGGATTGCAATTGCTCGACATAACAATGGTGGAGTGACGTACAATTTCCTGTTCAAGTTCAAGAGTTTAGATTTGTCTATTTTTGTTTTGAGAGTGGGTTGCAATAAAGGCTTAAAGAGTGACTAGAATCTCAGGTCTTATTGACAACAGAGATGAAAGGTAAATTGTATTCGTAAGTAATACTCAAAGTTTTGTTTACTAAACCATAATTGAAATGTTTAGGAGTCAGGGTCGTTTTAACTGATAGCTGCAACCAAGGATAATTTCATGAGAGCTATATCATTCTAACGTATACAATCTTAGGTCAATCGAGTTGCTACAAAAGAGCCATTTATACATTAGACATTTTTCCCCATGGAGCAACTTCATAAGTAATTTTTATATGAAACACTGAAGCTGATAAAAGAATAGAGTTTAATCTCGTGCAATTTGTACTGATAAAAGATAGAAACAACAAACCAGAAACATTCGGAGAAAGGAGCAAATCAAATGGATATATTTCACCCATCTTGCACCAGGATTGATGTTAGACTGGAACCCGCTGAAAGATTGTTTGTGCTTAACTCTAGTCAAGAGGAAATGACTATCAATGTAACCTATTTCGCAATATTTCATGACAACATCGGACATATTAATAACCCAGTTCCAAGAAAATATATTTAAAAACTGGCTCTTGAAGATCGTGTGTGAATAAATAGTGTAGGGCAATTTTCCAGTTGTTATGCATTAATTATACGGTCCAGGCTTCTATGAGATAACCAGTACACTCGAACATGGCCATAAGGAGCTTGCACTTGAAGTGTGAGCAAATATGTTGTTGCAATAATATTTGCGTAATAGCTACAACCGCTCACCACAGGCTCTATATTTAATGTGAAGAGCAAGACTTTGGTAAGTTTTTTTCATTGTCGCTGTCACAAACAACACGAGCGAGAGATTAGTTACATCCTGCTAGGTACGTTCTAGCAGATACGTGACAGACAGACCGACCACTATTTAGCTTATTCACTGGAGCAGATGAATTTTATTTATTTTATTTAAGCAGTTTCAAGCTAACCTGAGACAAATGGTTCTGCCTTCAATTTTATTGAAGAGGCAGGATGAATAAGGGAGAAAATATGATTTACATATTTTGTAAGTTGTTTAGGTGAAACAAACATAGTGATTGGACGTCTAGAGCTTCCAGCAACCATATTTTGAATTACATGTAAATTAAATGATGATATAAAATAGGTTTCCAGCAGTATTAGTGAACTGAAGATATGCTTTTCATCATTAAATATACCAATGTTAAACAGCCAAGCTTGGTATTGTATTAATATTCCAACCTAATTTGCTTTCTTTCTGTTATGCCTTTTTAATCAGGTTCCTTGTATTATGGTCATTGGTTTCCTAATTTTACATACNAAAAAACTCATGGTATTCAATGCCACATTTTGCATGATTTGAAATGTTTACGCCCAATATTGATAGAAAATTATGTACTAATGTGCTTGAGACTGCTCTGCTGTAAATGTGAGTTGATAAGGTTCTGTGAGAAGTTTTACTTTTCTGAATCTATTGAAAAAAAAATGAATGATCTGGGGATGGGGTTAAGCGGTATCTCATTGAAGCTGAACTGGCTCCAAGATAAAATGTTTTTTGCAACAGAATGTGGGAATTGAGCCAGGCTTCTATGGTGGGCTAGGTAGTGCGATTCCTGCACCAGGTGTGTCTCCAGTACTCCATGGGCATTGCTGATGACAGCACAGCCAACCTAGCTCATTGGCAGGACCTGGAGGAGCAGACCAGTCACTGGGGGCAGGGAATCATTCCATTCAGCTCCTGTAAACCCTGCAAGCCAAAGCCCTAATGGGTTGGGTGGGTCAAGCTGGACAAGCAGCAGGAAAACTTGCCAGATGGCAATATCAATGGCAAGCAATACATCTGAACCAAAACACAGTACATCTTATCCTTCCTTCCTGTAAAACAGAATAAAAATAATAATCCTTGCATTTGATATAGCGCTTTTCACGTTGGGAGGATGTCCCAAAGCGCTTCACAGAATACACTGTAAAGTGAATTCACTGTATATTTGTGGGCGAACGCGGCAGCCAATTGCGCACAGCAATGTCCCACAAACAGTCGTAGATTGAAAATGACCAATTTATTATTGTTTTTTGTTTTGGAGGGATTATTATTAGGCTCTGTGTGGAGTAAGGAAACTTGTCCAAGGTTTCGCCCTCTGCCTGGAATTGAACTCAGGTCTCTCACAGAATGTGTGAGTTACCCAAACTATGACTTATACTGTCGGTACAGCAATTCACCAGTAAAGAACTGATGAGGTGATTTTGTGTTTTAAAACATGTAATGGAACCAAAATCTTTCAGAAGCTTCTGCCCCCGGCTACGGAAAAAAAGCTTAAACTGCTTAAAATAACAAATTCCATTAAGAACGTCAATGAACAATAATTGTAGGCAGATTAATAATTATATTTTCTTCGTGCCCTGGCACTTCCCTACCTCTCTGACCTGCTTAATCCCAAACACACTACCCACTGCATCCGCTTGACGAGCTTTAGCTCCTGCTTTTCCCTCATGCCCTCCATTCCACTATCGTTGGCTGTGCTTTCAGCTACCCTGCCCCGAAACTCTGGAATACTCTTCCTCTATCTCGTCCCTTGCCCACTTCTTCCCAATCTTTAGATCACACCTCTCACTTTAACTGTGCCTATGGTCATCTGCCCCTCCCTCTGGATTGACCTCCTGCTTCACCATTGTCACTTCCCTGAGACACTACCCTGTGTGGAGGGGTAACATTAACGACTTGTAATATAAATGCAAGTTGTTATTGGTGTTGGACAGACACGTGTAAGATATTCACATAAAACAAGTGCATTGCCAAAACATTATCTCTGCTATGCACAGTATTGGTACACTCAAAACATCAAAACGTGAAAACCGGATTAGTTGATATTTTTGAAACATGTCATACATAGACACAATCCTTTGTGGAAGGCAAACATTTGGTTATTAAACAAACCGATGTATTAAATTCAGCTAATATTTTATTGAATACAATTCGAGATAATTGACAGAAAATATAATTTTCAATATAGTGATATAAGACATGTTTTTCTCATTGTCAGAAATGATTCCACTGTATTTAGGCAGAGATACACATATAGAGAGTCGACTTAATTTAAATTTGTCTCTTGAAATGCTGGATTTTTGTTTGCAAAGCTACTTTTGTGTTCACGACTTTATACATGCAATATCTCATCAATAACTATTCATTTCATGGCTGTTGGTAGTTCATGAATCTTTTGTGAAGAAATTGGTGCCCACATTCGCCTACAAATGATCCGTGCGCTGCTCATTAATTTCCTTGAAGCGCTTTGAAACATTTCAATGTGATAAGATGTTATAACAAAGGATATTATTATATATGATCACAGCAATAAATGTAACAATACCAATAATGCACAGGTGAATTCGAGGATTGTATTTTACTATTCATATATAACACACATTGTTTGCTTCTCTGATGCACTCAGATGTAAACTGTACATTCCCTCGATTCTTCAGTTGTACTGCAGTCAGACATTTCTTGGCACCTCTTTCTTTCATGATCTAACGGAACATAATTATAAATATTGCTGAATTATTCATTCTGTTATTGATTTCACTAATTGCAATGTTTGGCATAAAATTGGTCTTTTTTGTGATTTTGGACAATGGAGCTTCTTACATGATTTGCCACACGTCCTTCACCCAAATGTGAAACCATCAGTTTGTTGAATAATTTTATTCATATTGATTTAAATCGATTATAATGATATTCGTTTTTCAAGTTTGGTTAAATTTAGGATAGAAAGATTATTCAAACAACACATCAAAATATTTAATTTTCCCACTCTAAATGTAGCCTTAACATATTTAAGGATTTGTCCCAGGCAGGGCGAAACCTTAGGCAAGTTTCCTTACTTCACATGCTTCTATTTACCGAGCAGTAAGTAGGAACATGGTTGCTAGTCGATTGATGGATCGCTTTCTGGGTGTAATAATCCCTCAAAAAAATTGTCACTCAATCTCCAACTGTTTGTGGGACACTGCTGAGTGGTTCTGCATTTCACCCACAAAATATGCATTAAATTTACTTTACAATGTATTATGTGAAGCACCTTGAGACATCTCAATGATGACATGATAAGGTGCTATATCAAATGCAAGTTTTGTTATTATTATATTTAAACGATGGTGAAAGTATATTTCTGATTTCTTGTTCGACACCACAAACAATTTAATATTAAAACAATAGTAGTCTCAAAAAGTAATACATATTTTACCTTTGAAGGAGAATAATTCTGAAATGGTCTACAATGATGATGGTCAAGAGTAGTAATACCAGCACACTCAATATAAACCGGGAAATTATAATATAGCGGTTTCCATCAAAACCTATGAAGCAAAGACAGAACCGTTAGGCTGTGCGCTGTTCATACTAGCATTTAACTGAAATTAAGTGGATTAGATTGAGGAGTGGCACATGTCATGATGTGGCACAACAGAAGTATTAACACTTGGATGATTTTGAACAAAATGTGATATTAAAAAGATAAGGAAAAGACATAAACGATTTTCAAAAAGCAACAAATTTGTGTGACATAATATGTCAAAATTAACCTACCCATTTATGAAGCTTAAACATCACAGACAGTTTTACCTTACATCACCCCAAATGCCATTGAAACCCTCAACCACACCTTTTCCATCTCCCCTCAACGTCAAACAAATGCTTTACTGGTCTCCCCAGTTGCACTATCCAAAAGGTACAAATCATCCAAAATTGGGCCACTGGTGTCCTCACTGGTTCCAAAATCCGCATGCTGGCGATCCCTGACTCCGAAGGAATCGATTTCAAGACTCTCACATACACATCGCTTCACCGAGCAGCTTCCAATCTCTCTGACCTCACGCCTCTGCTCCCTTTGCTCAGCTGATATAGGCCTGCTGCGTTCCCCCCCTCCCGACCATCATCTTGGTCATGTTTTCAGATCTACCACCATAATCTCTGGAACTCCCTGCCTCAAATCTCTGCACCTGACACCTTTCTATTTTTTAAAAAAAATAAGATTTCCCTCTTTGACGGCGCCTATGGTCATCCCCTAGATTTGACTCAGACACTGCCCTGGGTGAAGGGCATTATATATATAAATCCACATATATAAAGGTTGTTAGTTTGGTGTAGTTCGTGGCATTTTCTAGCAATTTACTGCTGGTAAACTGTGATCAATGGGTCAAAATGCTCAATGCAGGTGATATTTAAGTCAAAATACACCATCAATCCACTTTTCAGTATATCCTGTGAAGCATTTTGAGACCTCTCGATGATGTGATCAGATGCTGTATCAAATGCAAAGATGAGTATTATTATTGTTATTATAAATGGATTGCTGGACGCATCCACAGAGTAATCTCCAGGTCTCAGCCAGGTTTCAGGGAAAATGAGCAGCCAAATCCCGACTGACGATGGCAACAGAAATAAAATATAGTTATGGGATCTATATCGCCACAAAAAAACATGCAGGAAATATAATCAGATAATAGGGAAATATTTGTGTGAAAAACAATTGCCATTAATTGACAGTAAGAATTTTGCCATCAAACCTGTGTCAGAAAAGTGAACTGTGTAGTACGCAGTGCCTGAAATTTGAAGACTGAGGTGAAAAACTTGACAGGTATAATTAGCTTTGCTCTGGACACCCTGTGTCTCTTCCACAAAGCTGGAAGCTTCATACAATCCCTCCGCATTCTGCTGTTCAGTGATATTTATTCCAGTTGTAATTTCGATGCCATTCTTATACCAAATCAAGGTGAGATTCTTCGGGTAATATGCAGCTGTTTGACACACAAGAGTCAGAGACACAGATGGATCACTTTTAGGAAACCTCGGGTGAATCTTCAGCGGCGTTGGTTGAACTATAGAACAGATAATGGAGCAGAATTACATAACTTCTATGTAACTTATTTTCTACAATACAGATCAACTCCCACAATTCATGTAAATCGGAAAGTTCCAGTTGAATGCACGTGTATCTGGGATTTTTAATAACTTATTATTTCTATTATTATATAGTCTTATAGTTGGAATTGAATTTGAGATGGAATCTCAGGACAAGAAAATACATTTCAAACCGTGTCACAATTCAGCTGAGAAGCTCTTTTATATTCCTCCTCAATTAACTGGAAAAATGGTTTGTGGCTGAAATGGTATTTAATGAAAGTGAAGATTCAGGTTGTCTGTACTAATAATATTAAACAAAATGATAAGCCTTGTATTCGGTCTATTGGTTTATTAGGTTCAAATACCTCAAAGCTCTTCACAGAGGTTTTCTGTCAAGTGCAGCACCTCTAATTGTAGAGGGACCCTGCAGTCAATCTTCTCATGCCAATGAGGCATAAATATTCAGGAGGTGAATTACTAATTTAAAATGGGAATGTTGATGAGAACCCAAGGAGAAACTTCCTTCTCTTTTCGAAAACTGTCATGGCTCTTTAGCATCCACCTGAACAAGTAGACTGGATCACAAACCTAATTAACAACAACAAAATTATATTTCTATAGCGCCTTTCATGTCAGGAAGATGTCCCATCAAGGATTAGCAAAGATGATAAGGAATGGTTACAGAAGGACTTGAAAATACTTGTGAATTGGGGAGATCGCTGTTAGATGAAACTTAATGTAGAGAAATGCAAAGTGCTTCACATGGGGACAAACAAAAATCCAGAAAGGGACTATTATTTAAATGGAAAGAAAATAAACTGGACTATGAGGAGCGATCAGCTGAACTGGGTATGTTAATGTTATGACTGCCAGGATGGTGGAAGGCGAACTGATAGACCTTGATCTTCTTTCACCTAGCAAATTCTTATGTTCTTATGTTTATGGTTTAGCGTTTCATTTGAAGGACAATACTTCTGACATTGAAAAAATACGAGGTTGAGGTGGGGGACTCTAGAACAGAAAAAAGAAGCAGATCACATAACCGGAGTTCAAATAAGTATTAAACTTTATTCAGTTTCGTACCCAATTTGTTTCGCTATAACGCTTTGATTCCTGTTCATTTGCTTTGCATTTCATGAATAGTTATAAATGTAATTCCTAAGAATAATTACTTCCAGCATATCATCTAGGGCACAATATCCATGTATACTAATTGTATTGTTATAATTAAATTATAGCTATATATTAAAAGTGACGAATTCGAAATCAATGAGAGTTATATTGTTACAGACTAAAAATAATCAGTTTGGAACGACAAACAATGTACAGCTGCTGCATTATTTATATTCGCCCGCATCTATATTGTTTTATAGCATTGGGCTTTCAGCCCGAAACTTTGGAATACTCTCCCTTAATCCCTCCGCCTTGCCCCTTCTCTCCCCTTTTTCAAGTCCTGCCTTAAGACCTTATTTTTCGACCCCCGGTTCAGAATCAGGCTCCATCAGTGTTTAAGTGCTCTGAGACGCACTTTATAAATGCAAGTTGTTGTTGTTGTTTTCACAGTAGCTAAATCTTGACAATTCCAGTCAATCTTATACTTGTAAATATCTAAGTTTCCATCAACAAAATTTTGCTGAACCTCGCCATCAGCGACTAGGAAGAACTTAAGAGTAAAATGCATTATTGATGCTGCTGGAGACTCATTCTCCTGCTATAGCTTTTCAATATATACACAATTTGATTTTATTCTGCTTCTTTTATCCACACGCGCTTGGTATGGACATGTTGCCTTTGCACATTCACATCAATTAAAGAAGAAATTTGTAACAATCATGCAGTTACATAACGCATTGATGTCATGCGTAGTGCTAGAATTGGTATATATAGAGGCAGAATTAAACATCAATTTACACAGTAAGTATTTTGCTTACTAAAAACAAAACTATAAAATATTCTGTACTGTTCGTCTGTGTTTTTTGTGCATTACACCAATATAACATCAATCAAGATCTGGGCTTTATGACACTTACCACAGACAGTTAGATGTGATCCAGATCCATTTCCTGCTATTTTTCCCTCACGGATCAGTGCACAGTGATAGACTCCAGAGTCTTCGACTCTCACATCTAGGAGATGGAAGAAGCCCCCGCCTCTTCCATGTTCTAGACCAAAATTTTTCCTTTTGTCCTCTTCTGTTTGTAGGTATCCACTCTCCCCGTGCTTCCACCAGTACACGTTTATACGTACATTGGTTGGAGCTACAGGAAAGATGCAGTGGAAGGTGATGTTTGTACCACTGATTGGAGTCTGGAGCTTGGGATATTGGGTCACTGTGATCAAAGTGCCGCCAATAACTATCAAAGATAAATTGGAACACAGATTAGTTAAATATGCTGATGGAAATTGGTACAGTAGAAATAAAATACGGTAAGACACGGAGAACACAGACAGAACAAGATAACTGCTTGGTTCACGCTACATGAATGGAATTGATTTCATGTTTTTTTTAGCAATCCAGGATACAGTGTATTAGAAACACATACCTGCAGAAATCAACCTAATGAGAGAGAGATATTGAAGCGCATCATTGGCCAACATACTGATCACTTGTCCTTGAAACCCCGGCTCAACTGTGACAAGGCTTTGTAGTTTCTTACAATTAAAACCGAGGCAGTGACGTTTGACTTACCGCCTCTTGGTTCAGATCGATTAACTTTGTTTGTTGGGTGGGATTTGTAGAGGAAGTTGTCGACTTAAATGATGACTAGGTTTGTGTAGTTAGCAACAAAGATGAATGTTAAATGTTGTCTGCAATGAAAACTAAAATCTTGCCATATGTTTACTGACGTAAACTGTTTTGAATCTTGCATTAGTTTACCTGCTATAACTGCAGCCTCCAGGAGTATCATTAAGTGCCAGCAACAATTTCCTCCAGAAGAATGCTCCTGTCCATAAACTTATATTGTAACCTTATAGCAGATTAACTAATGACAGAAGGTGATACAATGGAATGTTTTCCCATGAAGAAGATGGACTGTGTGAAACACTAAAAAAGTCGAAATGACAAACATCAACTTAAATTAATATTTAATTGAGTGGAATTTAAAATAAGTAATACAGACGTAATTTTGTCCATTAAATCTACAATGGTTAACACACTTATCATTAAAAAGTAGTTTTACAGTGACTTTACATTGTCAAAATACAATGGGCAATGCAATTTAACCTTGTCACCTGAAAATAGAAGTTTGTATTTTTGCAAAGCTATCTTCGTATTGATTACTTGACATAATTAACATGTCTAAGTGCAGCAATAGTTATATTTTGTTGCAGTGAAATCCTGAGAGTAGCAGCGGGCCAGAGTAGCTGGATAATTTACATCTGCTGGTAAAACCGAGGACAGAATATCAATCTATGAAATCCAACTACAAAAACAACAAGATTACATTTGTATAGCGCCTTTCACATCGGGAGGACATCCCAAGGCGCTGGGAGTCCTGGAGCTGAGTGGTTAGAGCACTCGTCTCAGAAGCGAGAGACCCAGGTTTGATTCCCGGCAGGGCAAAACCTTGGGCAAGTTTTCTAACCATACATGCCTGATAATAATCCCTCAAGAAAAAAAATAATAATATTGGTCACTTCAATCCACGACTGTTTGTGGGACACTGCTGTGCGCAATTGGCTGCTGCGTTATGCCCACAAATATACAGTCAATTCACTTTACAGTACATTCTGTGAAACGCTTTGAGACGTCTAGCAAGGATTATTATTATAAATCTAAACGCAGTGCACATGCATTTGGAGATGAACAATATTACTGTCATCTTTAAAATTATGCAATACTTATTCCCATTCAGAGTATTTGTTGCTCTCCATTTCTCAATTTCACTTGTTCACACATTGTGCATATTCTTGAACTCACATAGTCTAGAATGACATTCCAATGCGGTGTTGGGGGTATGATGCATTGTCAAAGGTGTGGTCTTTAGGATGAGATGTTAAACAAGATAATAATAATATAATAATAATCCTTGCCTTGATATAGAGCTTTTCATGTCTTCCAGATGTCTCAAACACTTCACTGAATTTACTGTAAAGTGAATTGACTGTATATTTGTGGGCAAAACTTGGCAGCCAATTGCACACAGCAGTGTCTCACAAACAGTCGTGGATTGAGTGACAAAATTATTATTTCTTTTGAAAGGATTATTATCCCCAGAAAAGTGAACCGCCAATTGACTAACAACTAGGTTGCTCCTTACTGCTAGGTAAGCAGAGGTGTGTGTGGAATAAGGAACTTTGCCCAACATTTTGCCCTGGCGGGAACAGAACCCAGATCTCTTGCTTTTGAGGCGAGTGCTTTAACGATTGTGCTACAGGACTCTACAGAGCTACAGGGATCTAGTCAATAAAGTTCCAAAGGCATACTCTAAAAGAGAAGGAAGGTTTGCACAGTGTCCTGGTCAACAATCCCTCAAATTAAAACTGGTCATTAATTTCATGCCGGTTGGTTGGACGTATCTAGGAATAATTGAGCTTCCGTGTTTGCCTAGAAATACAGTCATTACATTTGACAGTAACCATGTGAAGTACTTTGGGACTTCCTCCCAACAAGAAAGGCATTGTACCAAATGCAAGGATTATTGTTATTGTTATAATTATTATTACAAACTCCCTTGAATATCGTGTTCCCTGCAGTTAGTGTGTTTCCATCAGTTTTTCCTTCAGCTTTGCCTCTGAAAACAAACTAATGATTATTTAATACTATCTGTACCCATTGAAGCTACACTTGCAACCAAAAGATTCAATATCGAATGTAGATTTCCGTGATACCACTCACAAACCATCTAACATCCCATAAACACTGTGTGCACACCTTAAGCAAAACTGCCATACATGTACAATGAGCTTGTTTGGGTCATAGTTCATCAACAATAGAAGTTCCTATGTAAACTACACTAACCAAAAGGGATTACTGTGTGATCTGGCAGGTACTCGAATTATTGCAAGGCTTCCGTGTAGACAACATCTGCAGTTTTTTCTCCGTGGCCATGATGTACAGGTATTGAGGTGAATGCACATGTGAGCATCCAACATTCAAAATCCATTGGAAGAGCAGGGTGTATTCAAGAAAAGGTCAGCAACCTTTAAGCTCTGCCTCTGTGCCTTGTTAATTGACATGGTAAAGCACACTTGAACAAGGAATTAGAGCCTTTTGAACTCAAACTGGCTGTCATTTGTGAACAGTGGGATGCGAGGAATGAATATATTCTTCCCCTTTGACTGACCAGTCAGAATAGTTGCTTGTATAACCTGTGGCCTCAACTGGTTTACCACCTACCTTGTGCCATTGCATAGCTTTGGTGCATCTAGATTCCTTAGCAGCTATGAGTTTGTGCGGAGGCATACCGGATGGTTCCAAAGAGTTTAAAAACTCACTTGGGTAGTTGACAGCATTTTCGATGTAAGGAACAATATCTATGGACTTGTGCAACAATTTCTTGGGATGTCATTGAGTCGCTGGGAATTGATCTCACTGGCAGACTCATTTTTTGGAGCAAGGATTGCTCGTTCATATGAACACTTATGATTTGTGTAGTTATGGCTGTGGTTCGGGAAAACTTTGGTTTTGAGCTCTGCTATATCTTGTACAATGGACCCACAACCTTCGGGGCTCTCAATTTGGCCATCTGTTGCATCCACTGGAATTTTGCTATCCCCAATTTCCAGAAGGAGGTCAGCATATGCCCCATCTGTGGAACTGCCATGAAGATGGACTCACATGTTTGTCCTGAGGCTCATCTTCTCCACAAATACCCACAGCGTGGATGCCTTAAGACCTCTGAGTCGCTCTGGTTTTACCAGGCCAAGCAAGCAACACATGGAAGGAATTTCTTTTGCCCATTTCATGGCTCCACACAGGGCACATATGTTTAACACATTCCAAATTTGATGGGTAGTCTCTGCCTGGATCATAGTTGAGCACAGCTGCTGCTGGATGTCATGTTGCCGTGTTCTTGCATGCCTTTCTGCGTTCAAGTCCAGTCGAACTGTTGTTTGATGGGGCAACTTATTTTGCTGTGTTCTTACAGTTCTTTCTGCATCGAAGTCCTGCGGGCTGTTCTTTGAGTGGGCAACTCATTTTGCTGTGCTCTTGCAGTCCTTTCAGCAACGAAGTCCAGCTGCTGTATTTTGAGTGGGCCATTAATTTTGCTGGGTTCTTGTATGGCTTTCTGCGTCCAAGTCATACCATGCTGTTCTTTGTTCTTCCGTTTCATTTAATCGGCCTTCTCTCTTTCCCCTGGCATTTTTGATTTGTCCTTGAAAATTTGGATCTGCTTCTTGGGCATCTTGAGTAAATGTGCCATTTAAGTCGTACAGACAGTGTTGTATTTGACATGATGTAATTTTCATATTTTATAGCAAAACATATTTTGGTATAATCTTATCAACAATTACAGATACATGCCTGATAATAAAAATCCCACAAAAAAAAGAATAAGTTGTTCACTTCAATCCACGACTGTTTGTGGGACACTGCTGTGCACAATTGGCTGCTGCGTTTCACCCACAAAAATATGCAGTCAATTCACTTTACAGTATATTCTGTGAAGTGATTTAAGATGTCTAGAAGGCATGAAAAGCGCTATGTCAAATGTAAGGATTATTCTTATTATTATACTGATTGCATAATATTTTTATGATAGTTTTTAGTGCTGGCGTTTTTCAGTGATACCACTCACAAGCCATTTTACATGCCATAAATTCTGCATGAACACCTTCAGCAAAACTGCTATACATGAGTAATGAACTTGTTTAGGTCATCAAGATAGGAGTTAGGAGATCACACTAAAAAAAACGCCAAAGGCCTTTCCAATAAGGTATAAATTATGCCAATCTACTTGAATCAGTTATTGTGTCATTGGCAGACAGACACAGAGACAGACATTTCGTGTTTATTAGGATAGATTCAATTTAGAATTTTTTTGGGTTAAAATAACCATTTTTTAAATATTCATAGAAGCATAGAATTATGCAGCACAGAAGGTGGCCATTTGGCCCATCGAGTCTGCATCGGCTCTTTGAAAAGAGCTTTCCAATTTAATCCCACTCCACCGTTTTTCCCCAAAGCCAGCAAACTTGTCCTTCCCAAATAATTATCTACTTCTTTCTTAAAAGTTGTTATCAAATCGGCTTCCACAGCCCACTCAGGCAATGCATTCCAGATCCGAACAACTCCCTGTATGAAAAAATCCCCTCCCCTCTGTTTCTTTTAACAACTATTTTAAATCAGTGACCTCGGGTTACCAATCCACCCGCCATTGAAACAATTTCTCCTTGTTCACCCTATCGAATCCCCTCATAATTTTGAAAACTTCTATTAAGTCTCCTCTTAGCCGTCTCTGCTCCATAGAATAATCTTAGCTTCTCTAGCTTTTCCTGATAACTGCACCCATTCCACGATGTCCTCCTCACTGTTTATTATTTTTCCGAGCTTAGTATCATCTGCAAACTTGGAAATTGTACTCCCTATACCCAGGTCCAGCTTATTTATATAGATCGATCACAGCAGTGGTCCCAATACTGACCCCTGGGGGACACCACTAAACACTTTCCTCCAGTCATAAAGAGAACCGTTCACCAACGCTCTCTGCTTTCTGCCTCCCAGTCAGTTCTGTATCCATGCTGCCAATGTCCCTTTAATACCATGGGTTTCTATTTTGGTTACAAGTCTCTTATGAGGCACTTTATGAAACGCCTTTTGAAAATCCATATAAACCACATCAACTGCACTAGCTTCATCCACCCTCTCTGTTAATTCATCAAGAAATTCTATCAGGTTGGTTAGACATGATTTGCCTTTAACAAATCCATGTTGGCTGTCTTTTATTAACCCAGCTTTTTCCCTAGCTTCTGATACTCTATCTGTAGGATCTCAGCCTTTTTTTCCCTACGTCATGGATCTCAACCTGGAACATGACTTTTGGATGTTCCCCTTCCTCCTGTAGAACGTTTTGCACCCGTTCCATGATGTCTTCAACCCTGGCACTGGGGAGGCAACATACTATGTGAGAGTTACGTCTTTTTTTTGCAGAAATGCCTGTCCACTCCTTTCATATTGTGTCCCCAATGACAATTGCATTTCACAATTTTAATATAACTATTATATATTTTATAATTATGGACCTCTTTCCCCCTTTGCACCGAATTCCCACTTTCACTAAATTCCTGGAGAGAATTCTAACTCTGTCTCACCTCACTCAGGTGCCTCCTCACGGTGCTGGGCTCTCTGCTCCTATAATGAAGCAGAAATAGCACTAACTTTGTTAACAGTATTAAATATTTATACAATCTACATTGCATTATTTCATATTAACTTGTTATTAGCACTTTCACTCTGATGACCCTTTAAAAAACCAGACACAACATATATATTTCTCCTATCTTCTACTGAGAACTTCAGGCCTTAGGCTTTAGGCTTTTGTTTGAAAAATCCGTTATGTTCTTTTTATTTCGGTTGAAGATTGTGCACCCAGTATAAACAACAACTTCTGCGTGCGTTGCTCTGTGTGTAGCGATTTATTTTTGTTTCAATATCATGAGGAAAATGTTTTCTCAGAAACTCGTATCTTATTCGTTTATGACATTTTTATGACACCAAGTTAACAATAATCGATTTCACAACGATTGATATAAGAATGCATACCTGTTTGGAATATTAAACCGTGCAGTTGATAATTGCTGGAATCTCAATACCAACTTGAATTTTCTGACAGATATAAACAACATTGGGCAGTCCCTATCTTTTGCATAGAGTACAAAAAGCATCACATCAGTTCACCTGAATTCAATTATTTTAGTGGCAATTATCCAGTTGTATTTTGAAATACAATGATTTTCTGACTCAGTTAGTAGGACTGTCGCATCTCAGTCAGAAGGGTGTGGATTCAAGTGGCTGAAGGCACGGTTCAAGAGGAAGGTTTGTAAATGGAACTTGAAGGAGGGAAGAAAGAGCGTGGTGGAGGGATTGCGGGACAGAGTTCAGAGTGTGGAGGCAGAGATGCTGAATGCCCGACCGCAAATGGTGGAGCGGGAGGTGCGGGGGACCTGAAGCAGGCCAGTGTCCTCCAAGCACAGGAAGTGGACGGCCTGATATGGAATTAGGAGGTCCGTGAGGTGGGAGGAGCAAGATGTGTTAATAACAGTATTTCACCTTTGTCTCTGTGGACAGCACCACATTTCTCTGTTTTACTGATTCAGATATCTCTTTATGTACTGCATTACATTCTTCCTCAGTTTAGGTTTTCTAATTATCTTGCAATCCGGACACCTCGGCGAGGATTATGTGAGATGTAAAAAAGAAGCATGATATGGGATTTGCTGATTACTTTCATGTAGCTGTAGAATGCTGTGATGAGCCACAGAGGGAGAGAATAATAGGCAAGAGCTGAGAATGTGTGTTGTGGTAATGCTGGAGTTTAATCAGTTAAAATCACATTGCATTCAAATCAGCTGTCTCATCCTCATTCGTAATCCATTCTCTGTGATTTTCCTTTTCCCTTTTTGCTTTGTTTTGGATTGAATGTAACACCTTTCCATGTCAGTCTGAAATGCCCACATGCCACCCACTTCCATATTGAGCTGGAATCTATTGATGATAATATTTACAGAATTCTATACACTATCTGCTTTGCTAAATACAATAAGATGAAACACTAAACATTGGGAGGTGACATATATCTCGTGACAAATAGTTTGCACTGGCAATGATCATGGTTGTGGAAGTGGAAATACATCATTATAAAATATGTAGGAATATGATGCACTTCAAACGCATTTCTTTTGCTTCATTTTCTTTGTTTAGTTGACCTTAATAAGGTCAGATTTTAAGACAATAAAAATAGTACTGCAATGTTCTTATTTAACGTATGAGGAGAATAACTTCAGTGTAACCTTATTCAGCAATAAATAGAATCACTACATAATGAGTAACACTGAATGTTCACTGCTAATGGAAGGACAACAACAAGATTTCATTTATAGAGCGCCTTTCACGTCGGGAGGACGTCCCAAGGCGCTGGACAGTTGGGTCAGGACCCGAGCAGGGGGAAATGGTCAGGGTGAGGGGAGGGAAGGGAGGGAGTGAGGAGGGGGTAGAGAGTCGAGAGGGGAGCTGAAGGCTCGGTCAAAGAGAAAGGTCTTGAGACCAGGCTTGAAGGAGGAAAGGGAGGAAGCAAGGCAAAGTCACTGGAGGAACGGAGGGTACGGGCAGGTAGGTAGGGGGATAGTAGGTCGGAGAGATAGGAGGGAGCAAGGCCGTGAATGGCCTTGTAGGTGAGGATGAGAATCTTGAATTCGATCCTCTGGGGGATGGGAAGCCAGTGGAGGCGAGCGAGGGTAGGAGTGATGTGGTCCCGAAGCCTGGTGCGGGACAGTACACAAGCTGCAGAGTTCTGAATGACCTGCAGCTTGTGGAGGGAGGGCCGGGAAGGCCGGCGAGGAGAGAGTTCCCATAGTCCAGCCTTGAGGTGATAAAGGCGTGGACCAGAGTTTCAGCAGCGTGAGGGGTGAGGTAGTGCCGTAGTCTGGCGATGTTCCGGAGGTGATGGAAGGCGGTGCCAGTTGTGGCGCGGATATGAGGAAGAAAGGACAGCTCAGGTTCGAACAGAACGCCGAGGTTCCTGATGGCTTTGAGAGGTGGAGAGTGCAGCCTTGGATGCTGATGCTGTCAGCGCCTGAGGTGCGGAGGCACTGACGTGAGCCAATCAGGAGGGCCTCAGTTTTGCGCACGTTGAGCTGAAGAAAGTTGTCTCTCGTCCAGGACTCGATGTCGGACAGGCAGCTGTCAGGACGTCGGTGGTCGTGGAGTTGAGGGTAGAGGAGGAAAGGTAGAGTTGGGTGTCATCCGCATAGATGTGGAAGTTAACCCCATGTCTGCTGATGATGTCACCAAGGTGGAGCATATAGAGGGTTAACATAGGTTAACAAATCATGTTCCATATTTAATCACATGCAGCGAGACGGTTGCAGTGGAATTATATACGTCACTTGCAAGCACAGCAAAAATAGCACTTTTAGAAATTATGCTATAGCAAATTCATGACCTTTGGAACGCCCACTGTTTAAGCTTATCGCTGATTGCGATTAATTGTATTAACAAAGTCTGAAGCTAACTTATGTTACGTAATACTTTGTTACTATTTTAGGGTTGAAGTGTTTGAAAGCGCAAAATATGTTTTATGAATTATGATCGCTTTTTGGATGAGACATTAAACCGAGGTCCCGTCTACCTGTTTAAGTGGACCCTAAAGATTCCATGGCACTATTGGAATAGAGAATGGAGATTTCTCCAAATAGAATCAGTCACTAACTCCATGATTGTGGGACATTATTGTGCCCAGATTGGTGGTACTTTCACCCACAGAATAGAGGCACACCATTTTACAGAATCCTGCGAAATGCTTTGAGATGTCTGGACGATGTGATAAGGCACTACATCAAATGCAAGGATTATTATTCTTTATTAAATAGGTGATTGAAAAGTTGAACAGTTATTCCAATCTCTTTCAAACAGATTACATAGTTTTATTGGTATTTGTTTTGTGGTTTATCAGTTATTTTTGGTTAAATCATTCATACTTAGATTTAAAGACTAAAGTTAGGATTAGACATGGTGCTTTTATTTTAGCGATGAAGCAGCGTAATATTGCTCTAATCAGCAATATATACTTGCTTTTTTAAAAAAAAATCAACAGCAACAACAACTAGCATTTATATAGAACTTTTCAAGTTGGCGAGATGTCCCAAGGCATTGAACAGTCAAGGATTTGCGGCAGAGCTAGGGGTTAGATTCAGGAGGGATTGCTCCCGATGAAAGTGTGGGGTTAGATGACCGAAGGCCCGATCGAAGAGGAAGTCTTGAGATGGACCTTGAATGAGGTGAGAGAAGGCAAATGGCACAAGGCAAATGGGCTTCAGGTTGGAGTTTCAGAGAGGGTGAGCAGCCTGACTGCTGATGGTGTGACAGGGAATGTGAAGCAGGTCAGTGCTCGCTGAACAGAGGGAAGGGTGGATTTTTAGGGTTGACGAAGGTTGCAGAGGTAGGATGGGCATGACAGTGGAGAGATTTAAAATAGAGGAGAAGTATCTGGAACTCCTCTGGGGAATGGGGGCTGGGTGACCATGGGCAGAAAAGGTAAAGACACAAATAAGTACAGATATATTTGAGATATGTTTAATAGAATAGCAAAACAGGCCTGATATGCAATTTTCTCTGCATCACAGACCAATACCAACATACAGCAATCAGCTGTCAGCCTCTATTTGCAGCATTATGCTAATGTTGATTCCTGTAGGTGGTCTGATCTGCTGCTCTATGGTTTCTCACGTGTATCTGGGCATACTCTGTTTTTGTGTCACTGCATTTCGGATTTCCCTTTCCCTTTGTTTTGGAGCCAGACAGGTTCAAATTTGCATACGTCAGCACGTTACCGTCTGCCACTTGTTTGGTCTGTAAAGGTAATGATTGAGACTTCAGTTACTAATTCATTTCGTCAGCATTTAGAAATCTCCAAAAGTAACTATTTGAATCTTCAGATCCTGTTTCTCATCTGGTAAAGCATCACTTAATGCTGAACTCAGACATATAAAGCCAGCGATTACAGTTGGCGGGGATCAATGCAATTAGACTTGGTATCTCTTAGTTTGTGGTCAGTGCTAATTCCCTGGGGAGTGGTGTGTTATTCTCGCTGTGGACACGTTCCATTGGTGATCTCTCCAGCATCACATATTTTGCTACATTCACTGGCGAGGCTGCCACACGAGGAATAACTATTTGGACTATTTGGACACTACTTTGCAAACGTAACCGAGTCCAGACAAGCACCTGAGGAGAGGATGAAATATAGAAGGAGGAAAACTATCGCATTACACAAACAAGCTTACCCTAAAGAATAAATGTCAGTGCAATTGTATTTAATATAGCAAGATATCATATTAGTTATAATGGCTCTGTATCAGGATTTTGTATACCTTGGCACATACTCCAATTTCCTGTGGATATCATGTTCTCGAGGTCTTGTTTGAACAATTCAAATCAGATGGGACATATCCCACCGTCTCAGACATTGCTTCATGGACTTTCTGCAAAACACAGTGTGAGGTTACTTGGTTGGTTCCTCGTATTCGCTGGTCTCCACTGCTGGTAACCCGATGCAGAAAGCCATGTGATAGAAATAAACATCATCTGCCATGTTTTGAATATTTAACATATCACTTGCAATGTTTTACACAGATTTATGCAACACTGCTGCATTGCACCATGTGCCATATATTAAGCATATGAATAGCTTATAGAAAAATTTGAATGACACAGTGAAGGGGCAAAGGATTATAACAAATGGAAGAGGGTAAATGCAGCATTCGATGTTAAGAATGGTTTGAATATCCAGTCCCTGTTCATAATATTCTGATGACATTATAACAGAGGATCTTATTCCATTATAACATGGAAACATCTTCTCTAATTACTTCTGTACTTTACCTGATCTCCACAAATGTCACAACCATTCAGCTTTCTGTGTAAACCTGAAATGAAAGAAATTCAAAAAGTGAAATGTTTATTCAATTTCTACGTTGTCTATATTCCGAAGAAAACAGATAGAATGAACGCAAATGATTTGGATGCCCAAGAGCTTTCTGGGACGATTTATAAAATATAAAAGCTTACTGCTGCACGCTAAGGCCAGCATCAATCTTCCCTCATAATTAAATATACAATAATTTAGTACAACAATAATTAAACGTACAATAACCTAGGGATCATATTTTTGGTGGGCCTTGTATCTGACATGTGGAGAAACACATCACCAACCTAAAAAGTATCCAAATCAGACTGCGAGTTCCACTTATGTATACCATACACATGGAAATGGAATGGAATAATAGTGCTTTCCTTTGACATCAAGGGATGTCACAATGTGCTTCAGAGGATACACTGCAAAGTGGATTGACTGTATTTTGTATGTAAACACTTGCCCTCTTCCCTGAAGAGATGCTGGAAAGCATTAGGTGCAGTTTGACCATAGCGGAGGCTTAGGCACTTCAAAGTTTGTGTTGGGAAATTAGTGGCAACGATTTGCACTTGACTTACTCAAAACCAAATTACTTAATCAGGATCCTCACACTCATGTTCAAATCCCTTCACTCTCAGGTATCTCCCTACTTCTCCGACCTCCGAACACCCCAATCCAGAACCCGGTACCTTCGTTCGACGGGCACCAATCTCCTGCTCGTCCCTCGCACCTTCCACGCCACTATCGGAGGTCGCGGTTTCAGCCATTTTGCACTAAACTCTGGAACGCTCTTCCTCAGTCCCTCCACCTTGCCCCCTCTCTCCCCTTTTTCAAGTCCTGCCTGAAAACCTTCCTCTTCGACCATGCTGATGACCATCCACCTCTCCCACCCCAACCTCCGGCTCAGAGACAGGCTCCGCCACTGTTACGCGCTCTGAGATGCTACCCTGCGTGGAGGTCGCTATATAAGTGCAAATTGTTGTTGTTGTCTTCATGCCAGGGGCATCAGTAAATAGACTTGCCTGTTGTTAATCCTTTGTATCTGCAACTAAAATATTCATCTCACTGCTTGGTCCTGCATTACACAAATGACCAAAAATAACCATCTATGCTACATACCCAGTGCTCCGAATCAAGAAAGAGAACTATTTGGACACATGTCATGTGCTACAAGCTGAACCATGAAAAGAACTATGAGAGAACAATGAGCACAATAAGAGCGCATCGACTTAAACCGATCATGATCTCTTTCTGTCTCTCCTTCCAACCTGGTTTCCTTCTCTCTGTGTCTTGGTTCAGTTTTGTTTTGATTAAAAAACATCTTTAATGTCACATTTTGCTAGAATGTTCTGCAATATTTACACCCATCACTGTTGGTGTATCCTTCCATACACAAGACATGTTTGACATCAATTCTAACATTTCTATGCTCACATTTCTGCCGATACTTATAGATATGAGAAGATTTGAGCCATTTGCTGTCAAGCCTAAACTTCTGCTGTAAACAAACATCTAATTATATTCACAGTTTGGTGTTCTGCATTTTTAAATTTGATGTAAATTCCAGTAAAAAATAATCACATTGCTTTACTCTTTATCATTTAAACCGCTTTAATGGCCATGCCACCCAGTGACCCGTTAATTTACTCATTGAAGTATTAACATTAGAATAAAACTAGAATCTAAGCCTGAATAAAACCTGAATGTGTCTTACCTTTCCCTTTCATTAATCGACATGATATTCCAATGATTAAAGGCACGAAAACGGTCAATGCTGCAGATCTAGATATTAGCATATGATGGGACTGAGTATTATTTCCTATAACAACAATACAAATGAAGAGGTAAAACAGCATTACTTCACACCATTTAGTGTTATAAGCAGAATATGCCAATGATTATGAAAGATGCTTTTCAAATGTAATTTGTTGTTGATACCCAATTAAAGAGACATAATAGTAAATAATAATAATAACCATTGAATATTGTGCCTTTCACATCAGGAACAAGTCTCACAATGCTTCAGGGGTTATATTGCTAAGTTTATTTGATAGAAAAACATATGTATGATTGGACGTTACCATTTTCTGTAATTAATAGTAGGAAATATTCTTGTGAAAAAATAAAGATTAATTGACAGTAAGGTTGTTGGCGTCCTACCTGTTTTAGAACACTGAACTGTGTAGTTGGCAATTTCTGGAATCCGAAGGCTGATGTGAGAAACCTCACAGATATAATCAACCCCACTTTGGATAGGCTTGTTCTCTTCCACAAAGCTTGAAGCTTCATACAATCCCTCTGCATTCTGCTGTTTAGTGATATTTATTCCAGATGTAATTTTGGTGCCATTTTTATACCAAGTGAAGTTAAGATTCTCTGGATAAAATGCAGTTGTTTCACACACAAGAGTCAGAGGCGCTGGTGAACCTATTTTAGGATCTTTGGAGAAAATCTTCAATGGAGTTGGAGGAACTGCAGAACAAACAGTACAGCAGAATAACAAACCTACATTCAGTTGGTGGAGATTAAACTTTTGTGATTTGTATAGCATTCCATTCACTACATTTTGATTCTGGTTTATTTGCTTAGTACTTAAAAAAATCTTTAGGTCTAACATTGATTTGTTCGCCATCAATAACAACTATAAAAGCGTCATCGGAAACATTCTTTATCACTACAAATCCCCCCAAAAGTAAATAAGTACCATGAAAAGCTAGCACACATTGTCATCGAATGTTTCAATCTCCACTCAATAAAATATTGTTTAACACAATTCCAATTGCATCTCCCCATTAATACAAATTGAATCTTTTCATTTTTTTCCCTACATGGAACTGGAGGAAAAAAAACTTGAAGAAAATAATGTTCCTGACACATAGACGATCACAACAGCAATATAGCCAGTGCTGATATGCTCTATTGTATTCCTCCTCGGTAAAATTAAGAAATAGTTCATTACTGAAAAAATATTTAACTAAATGCATTTAATTTAGGACTGAAATTAAAATTAAACTCCAATAATTTGGAGTTTGAAATGGTCTAAACAAATCTCTAAAAAAAATCCTTGCATTTGATATAGGTCCTTGGTATGTTAACATCACAAAGGTTTTTTAAAATCTACGTAAAATTGTAAATGAGTTCATTATTACACTAGGAGAAACTCTTCTCGTTTCAAAAAGTGTCATTTTTTTGAACGTTAATCTGAAATGGCAGACGGAATCTTGATCTTATCCGAATAAAGGCAATTCTGGCAATGCCGCATTCCCTGACATTCCTGGGCAAGCATGCGCTTTCCAAACATGTAAGAATAATACAACTAAGATTTGCTATTACATGTAGCAAATTGCCCACGAATAAACAGTCAATTCACTTTACAGTCAATTCTGTGAAGCGCTTCCAGATGTCAAGAAGACGTAAAAAGCGCTATATCAAATGCAAGGATAATTTTATTATTATTATAAGAGTGCATGAGCTACGTGACACAACTGTACCCATCAGGGCTTTGGCTTGTAGCATTAACAGAAGTTAAATGGTTAGATTCCCTGCCCGTAGTGACTCGCTTGCCTCTCCCAGTCCAACTGATGAGTCAGGCAGGCTGGGCGGTCATAATGCCTCCAAAGACAAAAACAATAATAAATTGGTCATTTTCAATCCACGACTGTTTGTGGGACACTGCTGTGTGCAATTGGCTGCCTCGTTTCGCCCACAAATATACAGTCAATTCACTTGACAGCATATTCTGTGAAGCGCTTTGAGATGTGTAGAAGACGTGAAAAGCGCTATATCAAATGCAAGAATTATTAATATTATTATTATCAGCAGTGCCCCAGAATACTGCAGACCCGTCGGGCTCAAGAGCCAGACTACCGATACCATTGCAGAGGTTTATCTTGATTCAGATATTCTATTGCTAAACATTTCATGCTGGAGCTAGTTCAGCTCCGAACAGAGCCCACCTGCCCCCAGGAGGATATATTTTAAAGGATAAAAATTTAAAATAACTGTTTCATATTCTTAATTAATGAAAACTCCCTTCACACTTTTTCAGAATTTTTATCACAATATCTAATTTGGAATATTTCCGTTCTCCACTGAAACAGGACTTACCGAGTACAACCAGATGTGATCCACGTCCACTGCCTGCTATTTGCCCCTGAAGCGAGAGAACACACAGATACACACCAGAGTCTTGGAGACTCACATTTAGGAGCTGAAAAAAGCTCTTTTGGTCACTGTCGAACCCAAACAGTTTTCTTTTATCCGGCTGCACTTGCAGGTTTCCATTGTCTTCCAGCTTCCACCAGTACACTTTTATACGCGAATTGGATTGGGCATCAGGAAACATACAATGGAAGGTAACGTTAGTGCCTCTAATTGCCTCCACATGGTCGGGCTGTTGGGTCACTCTGATCAGTCTATCGTCAACAACTATCAGAAATAAATTCAAATGCTAATTAGAAAAAGAATTACAGCAAGAGACAAAGTAATTCACAGAGCAAGACACAGATTTATTCTATCCACAAAAAAATTATGAAATCTATGTCCCTTTTTGGCAAATTGGGGTAAAGAAGGAATATACACCTGTGGAAATCAACACCAATAGACATGCACCCTGAAACACAAGACTCGCCAACATTGTCATCTCGTACTGAGATTAATGATTGTACTCTGCTGGTCTGCAGTAAGTAATTATAGTTGTTTAAGATTTTATATGTAAGGAGTGATGACTGACTTCCTGCCTCTGTCAGGTCAGATGATTGGCTCTCAATGTTTTGTGGGGTTTTGCAAAGACAATTGTGAACTTAAAAGTTGATTACTGTCACTTATTATATAGGCAGCAAAGTTGAAATTGTATCTGAATATAACATGATGTCATTGTTCCTACAGTTATCAAAGGGAACTACTCTTAGTCCAAACTCCAGGAGTCGCATTTCGTGTCAAAAATTAATCCTTTAGCTCATCTGTTCTCATTCTTGCAGAACAGCATTCCCCCTGACCTCCCATCACACCTTTAGGCTGTTTTCCAAATTAATACCACGACCTGCCCTCCACCACCCTTTTCTCTGGGTAAAGAGAAATTTGGTGGTATTGGTCCTAAAATTGTATTTTGCAACTCTAAACCTATTTTTTTTTGTTCTACTGTTTTGGTGCATCCGAAAGTATTGTTCTGGATTTACTTTTTCAATCCCATTTAAAATTGTATACACCTCTACAAGCTCCCCTTGGAGATTATTCTCTCAAGCCTGAAGAGTACTGACTTTCCTTATCATTGTTCATAGCTCATTCTTCTAACACTGAAGATTATCTTTGTTGCTCTCCTCAGTGTAGCTTCACGTGTTTGGGAAGCCCTTTAATGTTTTGGTGACTAGAGATCTGTGCAGTCTCCATATGAGGCCTGACCAGCACACAATATAGCTTAAATATATATAGAGTGCATATTTTTTTCTTACTTGCTATATGTTGTAGCTTGCATTTATCTGTATGGAACTTCATTTGCCACTTATCAACCCATGTACATACCCTATCAAATTTATCTTCCTTATCTTTTGTGTGAGAATCAGGTCATTAACATTTATATAACATTCATTTACATGTATATAAGGTCATCTTTCCACCCCCAAAATCCTTGACCCACTTCTCCCAAATCAAACTCCCAACTCGAGTGCATACCCTTGACTCTCCAGCGGCTTGGGATGTCCTTCCCACCTAAAATGGTGCAATATCGATATAATTTGTTCTTGTTGGTGTTAGAGCACTCCAGCATTGCAGTGGTGCGTCAGATTACCATATGGGCTGTAAATCTAATGAGGGAATTGAACTCACAGCATTTCTGATTCAGTGATGAGAATGCATGAAACTGACCTGGTTGGCCACACCAGGGAGTAGGTAAGATGGATGCATGAGTGACAAGAGTGCATCAATTTAAAGCAATTAGCAAGGGAGCAAAGAGGGAGATCAGGAGGTCCCCACCCCCCTCCCCTCGCTCCACAGAGAATTTTCAGTAGTGTGAGAGGGCGAGAGTTTGAGATAGAGGGAGTGATTGTAAGGGAGAAGGGTGAGAGAAACAGAGAGAGGGGGAGATTGAGGGGGAGAGAGAGAGGTGGGAGAGAAGGCGGGAGAAAGAGAGGTATGAGGGAGTGAGGGGAGAGAGATGGGTAGACAGAAGGGTAGACAGAGAGAGAGGAGAGAGTATGTGTGTGAAAGAAGGAGGCCATTCAGCCCATCGTGTCTGTGCCGGCCCTTTGAAAAGAGCTATCTAATTCAATCCCACTCCACTCTCTGTAAAAGGCTTTGTAGTTTCTTACAATTAAAGTTGGGGTAGTGGAGTTTGACTTTCGCCTCTTCGTTCAGAACGATTAACTTTTTTGTTGGGTGGGATTTGTGGAGGAAAATGTCTACTTAAATGATGACTAGGTTTGTGTAGTTTAGCCGTAAAGATGAATGTTAAACGTTGTCTTAAATAAACACCAAAATCTTGCCGTATCTTTACTGATGTACACTGTTTTGAATCTTGCATTAGTCTACCTGGGATAACTGCAGCATCCAGGAGTATTATTAAGTGCCAGGAACAAGTTCCTCCAGAAGAACCCTCCTGTCCATTATCTTGTAACTGATTAACTAATATCAGATGGTCATATACAATGGAATGTTTTCCCATCAAAGAAGATTGACTGTGTGAAACACTAAAGAAGTCAAAATGACAAACATCAACTTAATTTAATGTTTCATTGGGTGGAATTTAAGATAAGTAATACAAATGTGATTTCCTCCATTAAATCTAAAATGTATAAGACACTTATCATTGAAAAGTAGTTTTACAGGGACTTTACATTGTCAAAATACAATGGGCAATGCAATTTAACCTTGTCACCTGAAAATAGAAGTTTGTACCATTGCAAAGCTATCTTCGTATTGATTACTTGACATAATTAACATGTCTAAGTGCAGCAATAGGTACATTTTGTTGTGGTGAAATCCTTAGAGTGGCAGCGGGCCAGAGTAGCTGGATAATTTACATCCGCTGGTAAAACCGAGGACAGAATATCCAAACCATGAAATCCAGACGCAGTGCAAAAGCATTTGGAGGTGAACAATATTACTGTCCTCTCTAAAATTATGCAATACTTATTCCCATTCAGAGTATTTGTTGCTCTCCATTTCTCAATTTCACTTCTTCACACATTGTGCACATTCTTGAACTCACATAGTCTACATTGACATTCCAATGCGGTGTTGGGGGTATGATGCATTGTCAAAGGTGTGGTCTTTAGGATGAGATGTTAAACAAGATAATAATATAATAATATTCTTGCATGTCTTTTCATGTCTTCTAGATGTCTCAAAATGTTTCACAAAATATACTGTAAAATGAATTGACTTTATATTTGTGGGCAAAACGTGGCAGCCAATTGCGCACTGCAGTGTTCCACAAACAGTTGTGGATTGAGTGACCAATTTATATTTTTTTAGAGAAGATTATAATCCCCGGAAAAGCCATCCGTCAATTGACTAACAACGAGGTTCCTGCTTACTGCTACGTAAGCAGCGGTGTGTGGAGTAAGCAATCTTGCCCAACATTTTGCCCTGCCGGGAATAGAACCCAGGTCTCTGGCTTGCGAGTCCAGTGCGTTGATGATTGTGCTATAGGACTCTGCTGAGCTACAGCAATCTGGTCATTAAAGATCCAAAGGCATACTTTAAAAGAGAAGGAAGGTTTGCACAGTGTCCTGGCCAACAATCCCTCAAATTAAAACTGGTCATACCTTTCATGCTGGTTTGTGGGACGTAGCTGGGAGTAATTGGGCTTCTGTGTTTGTCTACAAATACAGTCACTACACTTTGCAATAATCATGTGTAGTGCTTTGGGACATCCTCCCAACCAGAAAGGCATTATACCAAATGCAAGGATTATTATCCTTGCAACCAAAGGATCCAATATTGAATGTAGATTTCAGTGATACCACTCACAAACCATCTAACATCCCATAAACACTGTGTGTGCAACTTAAGCAAAACTACCATACATGTGCAATGAGCTTGTTTGGGTCATAGCTCATCAACGATAGAAGTTCCTATGAAAGCTACACTAATTGAGGGGGTTTACTGTGCGATCTGACGGATACTCGAGTTATTGCAAGGCTTCCGTGTATATATTTGCAGTTTTTCCTACTTTGGCCATGATGTACAGGTATTGAAGTGAATGCACACGTGAGCATCCAAGATACAAAATCCATTGGAAGAGCAGGGTGTATTCAAGAAAACACCAGCAACCTTTAAGCTCTGCCTCTGTGCCTTGTTAATTGACATGGTAAAGCACACTCGAACAGGGAATTGGAGACTTTTGAACTCAAACTGGCTATCATTTGGGAGCAGTGGGATGCGAGGAATGAATATATTCTTCCCCTTTGACTGACCAGTCAGAATAGTTGCTTCTACAACCTGTGGCCTCAACTGGTTTACCACCTACCTTGTGCCATTGCAAAGCTTTGGTGCATCTAGATTCCTTAGCTGCTATGAGTTTGTGCGGAGGCATACCGGATGGTTGCAAAGAGTTTAAAAACTCACTTGGGTAGTTGACAGCATTTTCGATGTGAGGAACAATATCTATGGACTTGTAAACAATTTCTTGGCCAGGGATGCATTGAGTCGCTGGAAACTGATTTCACTGGCAGACTCATTTTTTGGAGCAAGGATTGCTCGTTCATATGAACACTTATGATTTGTGTAGTTATGGATGCGGTTCGGGAAAACTTTGGTTTTGAGCTCTGCTATATCTTGTACAATGGTCCCACAACCTTTGGGACTCTCAATTTGGCCATCTGTTGGATCCACTGGGATTTTGCTATCCTCAATTTCCGGAAGGAGGTCGGCATATGCCCCATCTGTGGAACTGCCATGAAGATGGACTCACATGTTTGTCTTGAGGTGCATTTCTCCACACATGCCCACAGTTTGGATGCCTTATGACCTCAGGTGGCTCTGTTAGTCATCTTGGTTTCACCAGGCCAAGCAAGCAACACATGGAAAGAATTTCTTTTGCCCATTTCATGGCTCCACAGAGGGCACATACGTTTGAAACATTCCAAATTTGATGAGTAGTCTCTGCCTGGATCATAGTTGAGCACAGTTGAATGGAGTGACCTCCGCTGCTGGATGTCATGTTGCCGTGTTCTTGCATGCCTTTCTGCATCCAAGTCCAGTCGAACTGTCCTTTGAGAGTGCAATTTATTTTGCTGTGTTCTTGCAGTACTTTCTGCATCGAAGTCCTGCGGGGTTGTTCTTTGAGCGGGCAACTGATTTTGATGCACAAGGCAATGTGTTTGTCCAGGGCACACATCGCATCGCATAGAGTACAAAAAGCTTCACATCAGTTCACCTGAATTCAATTATTTTAGTGGCAATTATCCAGTTGTATTTTGAAATACAATTATTTTCTGACTCAGTTAGTAGGACCGTCGCATCTCAGTCAGAAGGGTGTGGATTCAAGTGGCTGAAGGCACGGTTCAAGAGGAAGGTTTGTAGATGGGATTTGAAGGAGGGAAGAAAGAGCGTGATGGAGGGATTGCGGGATAGAGTTCAGAGTGTGGAGGCAGAGATGCTGAATGCCCGACCACGAATGGTGGAGCGGGAAGTGTGGGGGACCTGAAGCAGGCCAGTGTCCGCCAAGCACAGGAAGTGGACGGCCTGATATGGAATTAGGAGGTCCGAGAGGTGGGAGGAGCAAGATGTGTTAATAACAGTATTTCACCTTTGTCTCTGTGGACAGCACCACATTTCTCTGTTTTACTGATTCAGATATCTCTTTATGTACTGCATTACATTCTTCCTCAGTTTAGGTTTTCTAATTATCTTGCAATCCGGACACCTCGGCGAGGATTATGTGAGATGTAAAAAAGAAGCATGATATGGGATTTGCTGATTACTTTCATGTAGCTGTAGAATGCTGTGATAAGCCACAGAGGGAGAGAATAATAGGCAAGAGCTGAGAATGTATGTTGTGGTATTGCTGGAGTTTAATCAGTTAAAATCACATTGCATTTAAATCAGCTGTCTCATCTTCATTCATAATCCATTCTCTGTGATTTTCCTTTTCCCTTTTTTGCTTTGTTTTGGATTGAATGTAACACCTTTCCATGTCAGTCTGAAATGCCCACATGCCACCCACTTCCATATTGAGCTGGAATCTATTGATGGTAATATTTACAGAATTCCATACACTATCTGCTTTGCTAAATACAATAAGATGAAACACTACAAATTGGGAGGTGACATATAACTTGTGACAAATAGTTTGCACTGGTAATGATCATGGTTGTGGAACTGGAAATATATCATTATATAATATGTAGGAATATGATGGACTTCAAATGCCTTTCTTTTGCTTCATTTTCTTCTTCAAGTTGACCTTACGAAGGGCGGATTTTAAGACAATAAAGATAGTACTGCAATGTTCTTATTTAACTTATGAGAAGAGTAATTTCAGTGTAACCTTACGAACTCATTCAGCAATAAATAGAATCACTGCACAGTGAGTAACACTGAATGTTAACTGCTAACGGAAGGACATAGGGTAACAAATCATGTTCTATATTTAATCACATGCAGCAAGACGCTTGCAGTGGAATTATATACGTTACTTGCAAACACAGCAAAAATAGCACCTTTTGAAATTTCTGGTATTTCCGTTCCAATGTGTTTTAGCAAATACATGACCATTGGAACACCCACTGTTTAACCTTATCACTGATTGCGACTAACTGTATTAACAAAGTCTGAAGCTAACTCATGATACGTAACACTTTGTTACTATTTTAGAGATGGAGTGTTTGAAAGCGCAATATATTTTTTTAAGGCAAATGGGCTTCAGGTTGGAGTTCCAGAGAGGGTGAGCAGATAGTTTGGAAGCCTGACTGCTGATGGTGTGACAGGGAATGTGAAGCAGGTCAGAGCTCACTGAGCAGAGGGAAGGGTGGATTTTTAGGGTTGACGAAGGTTGCAGATGTAGGATGGGCATGACAGTGGAGAGATTTAAAATAGAGGGCAAGTATCTGGAACTCCTCTGGGGAATGGGGGCTGGGTGACCATGGGCAGAAAAGGTAAAGACACAAATAAGTACAGATATATTTGAGATATGTTTAATAGAATAGCAAAACAGGCCTGATATGCAATTTTCTCTGCATCACATACCAACATACAGCAATCAGCTGTCAGCCTCTATTTGCAGCATTATGCTAATGTTGATTCCTTGTCTGTTCTGCTGCTCTATGGTTTCTCACGTGTATCTGGGCATACTCTGTTTTTGTGTCACTGCATTTCGGATTTCCCTTTCCCTTTGTTTTGGAGCCAGACAGGTTCAAATTTGCATACGTCAGCACGTTACCGTCTGCCACTTGTTTGGTCTGTAAAGGTAATGGTTGAGATTTCAGTTACTAATTCATTTCGTCAGCATTTAGAAATCTCCAAAAGTAACTATTTGAATCTTCAGATCCTGTTTCTCATCTGGTAAAGCATCACTTAATGCTGAACTCAGACATATAAAGCCAGCGATTACAGTTGGCGGGGATCAATGCAATTAGACTTGGTATCTCTTAGTTTGTGGTCAGTGCTAATTCCCTGGGGAGTGGTGTGTTATTCTCGCTGTGGACACGTTCCATTGGTGATCTCTCCAGCATCACATATTTTGCTACATTCACTGGCGAGGCTGCCACACGAGGAATAACTATTTGGACTATTTGGACACTACTTTGCAAACGTAACCGAGTCCAGACAAGCACCTGAGGAGAGGATGAAATATAGAAGGAGGAAAACTATCGCATTACACAAACAAGCTTACCCTAAAGAATAAATGTCAGTGCAATTGTATTTAATATAGCAAGATATCATATTAGTTATAATGGCTCTGTATCAGGATTTTGTATACCTTGGCACATACTGGCATTTCCTGTGGATATATATTTCTCGAGGTCTTGTTTGAACTATTCAAATCAGATGGGACATATCCCACTGTCTCATACATTGTTTCATGGTCTTTCTGCAAAACACAACATCAGGTTACTTGGTTGGTTCCTTGTATTCACTGTTCTCCACTGCTGGTAAAGCAATGCAGAAAGCTGGATAATAGAAATGAAGATTAGCTGCTATATTTCACATATTTAACATATCACTTGCATTGTGTTACACAGATTTATGCAACAGTGCTGCATTGCACCATGTGCTATATATTAAGCATATGAATAGCTTATAGAAAACATTTGAACGTAACAGTGAAGGGGCAAAGAATTATAAGAAATGGAAGAGAATAAATGCAGCATTCGATGTTAACAATGGTAAGAATATCCAGTTTCTGTTCAAAATATTGTGATGACATTATAACACAGATGATCATACCCCATTGTAACATGAAAACATCTTCTCTAATTAATTCTGTACTTTACCTGATCTCCACAAATGTCACATCCATTCAGCTTTCTGTGTAAACCTGAAATGAAACAAATTGAAAAAGTGAAATGTTTATTCAATTTCCATGTCGTCCATATACCCAAGAAAACAGGTAGAATGAATACAAATGGTTTGAATGCCCAAGTGCTTCCTGGGACAATTTATAAAATATAAAAGCTTACTACTACAGGATAAGGGCAGCATAATCTTCATGATCAGCATACATTAAATGTACAATAATTGAAAACAACCTAGGCATCTTATTTTATGGTGAGCCTGGTATCTGACATGTGGAGAAACACATCACCAACCCAAAAATTATCCAAATCAGCCTGCGAGTTCCACCTACGTACATCACCTACACATTGAAATTTTCCTGCAGCTGGAATGAAAAAACAGTTTTTTCCTTTAACGTCAGGAGGATATCACAAAGTGCTTCAGAGGATTCATTGCAAAGTGGAATGACGGTATTTTGTATGTAAACTCTTGCCCTCTTTCCCTGAAGAGATGCTGGAAAGCATTAGGTGCAGTTTGACCATAGCGGAGGCTTAGGCACTTCAAAGTTTGAGTTGGGAAATTAGTGGCAACGATTCGCACTTGACTTACTCAAAACCAAATTACTTAATCAGGATCCTCACACTCATGTTCAAATCCCTTCACTCTCGGGCAGCTTCCTACCTCTCCGACTTCCTCACTCGACAATCCACCACCTGGTGTTTCTGTTTGACTGGTACTGGTCTCCTGCTCATCCCTCGCATCCTCCGCCCCAGCATCGGAGGTCGCGCTTTCAGCCATTACGCCCTGAACCTCTGGAACACTCTCCCTCAGTCCCTCCACCTTGCTCCCCCTCTCCCCTTTTTCAAGTCCTGCTGAAAACCTTCCTCTTCGACCGTGCTTATGACTATCTCCCCCACCTTCTACTCAGAGTCAGGCTCTGCCACTGTTAAGCGCTCTGAGACTCTACCTTGCATGGAGGGCGCTATATAAGTGCAAGTTGTTGTTGTGTAGTCTAACGGGCATTGGTAAATAAACTTGCCCATCATCAATCTTCTCTCTGCTGGAGAGCTCCCTTCCTGCAACTAAAAAATCCACAAATGACCCCAAAATAAATCTATTCTATATACCAGTGCTCCGAATCAAGAAAGAGAACTATTTGGACACATGTCATGTGCCACAAGCTGAACCTGCATTCAGACCATGAAGAGAACAATGAGAGAAAGTATTTTGTTCCTTCTGAGCTGCTGCTGAAAGATGACTTAAACCGATCATGATCGCAGTCTGTCTATTCTTTCAACCTGGTTTCCTCCTCTTTGTGTCTTGGTAAAGGTTTTTTTAATAAAAAAAATCTTTAATGTCACATTTTGCTGGAATATTCCGCAATATTTTCACCCACCATGTTGATATATGCTACCATAATAATAATAATAATCCTTGCATTTGATATAGGGCTTTTCACGTCGGGAGGACGTCCCAAAGCGCTTCACAGAACACACTGTAAAGTGAATTGACTGTATGTTTGTGGGTGAACGCGGCAGCCAATTGCGCACAGCAATGTCCCACAAACAGTCGTGGATTGAAAATGACTAATTTATTATTGTTTGGGTTTTTTGGAGGGATTATTATTAGGCGTGTGGAGTAAGGAAACTTGCCCAAGGTTTCGCCCTCTGCCGGGAATTGAACTCAGGTCTCTCGCTTGCAAAGCGAGTGCTTTTAACCACTGAGCTACAGGACTCCATACACAAGACATGTTTGACATCAGTTCTAAAATTTCTATACTCACATTTCTGCTGATAATTATAGATATGAGAAGACTTGAGATATTTGCTCTCAAGCCTAAACTTCTGCTGTAAACAAACATCTAATTAAATTCACCAGTTTGGTGTTTTGCATTTCTAAATTCAATGTAAATTTCAGTAAAAAATATTGCATTGCTTTATTCTTTATCTTTTAAACCGCTTTAATGGCCATGCTACCAAGTGATTCATTAATTTACTCATTGAAGTATTACATTAACATAAAACTAAAATTTAAGCCTGAATAAAACATGAATGTGTCTTACCTTTACTTTTCGTTAATCGACATGCTATTCCAATGATTAAAAGCACAAGAAATGTCAATCCTGCACTTCCATATATTAGTATATGATGGGACGTATTTCCTATAACGACAATACAAACGTAAAAGTAAAACAGCATTACTTCACTCCATTTAGTGTTGCAAGCAGAACATGCCAATGATTATGAAAGACGCTTTTTCAAATATAATTAGTTGGTGTTGAGGCACAAGTAAAGCGACATAATAGAAAATAATAATAAATATCGTGAATATTGAGTAATGTGAATATTGAATATCGTGCCTTTCACGTCAGGAGAAAGTCTTACAATGCTTCAGGGGATATATTGCAAAGTGTATTTGATAGAAAAACGTATATATGATTGCCTGCAAACAGTAAGTGAATGTTACATAATTTGCTGTAATTAATAGTGGGAAATATTCTTGTGAAAAAATAAAGATTAATTGACAGTAAGGTTGTTGGCGTCCTACCTGTTTTAGAACACTGAACTGTGTAGTTGGCAATTTCTGGAATCCGAAGGCTGATGTGAGAAACCTCACAGATATAATCAACCCCACTTTGGATAGGCTTGTTCTCTTCCACAAAGCTTGAAGCTTCATACAATCCCTCTGCATTCTGCTGTTTAGTGATATTTATTCCAGATGTAATTTTGGTGCCATTTTTATACCAAGTGAAGTTAAGATTCTCAGGATAAAATGCTGTTGTTTCACACACAAGAGTCAGAGGCGCTGGTGAACCTATTTTAGGATCTTTGGAGAAAATCTTCAATGGAGTTGGAGGAACTGTAGAACAAACAGTACAGCAGAATAACAAACCTACATTCAGTTGGTGGAGATTAAACTTTTACGATTTGTACACCATTCCAGTCACAACATTTTGATTCTGGTTTATTTGCTTTGGATTTAAAAAAATCTTTAGGTCTAACATTGATTTGTTCGCCATCAATAACAATTATAAAAGTGTCATCGGAAACATTCTTTATCACTACAAATCCCCCAAAAGTAAATAAGTACCATGAAAAGCTAGCACACATTGTCATCGAATGTTTCAATCTCCACTCAATAAAATATTGTTTTCCACAATTCCAATTGCGTTTCCCCATTAATACAAATTGAATCTTTTCATTTTTTTCCCTACATGGAACTTGAGCAAAAAAACACTTGATTTTTCCTAGTTATAGGTTTAAATTCCCGAGAAGAAAATAATGTTCCAGCCATGTAGACGATTACAACAGCAATATAGCCAGTGCTGATATGCTCTATTGCATTCCTCCTCAGTAAAATGAAGAAATAGATCATTACTGAAAATATATTTAACTAAGTGTATTAAATTTATGACTGAAATTATATTTAAACACCAACAATTTGGAGTTTGAAATGGTCTAAATAATTTTTTTTTAAAAATCCTTCCATTTGATATTGGTCTTTGGTAGGTTAACATCCCTCGAATCACATCACAAAGATATCTTGTATGAACACATCTACAATTTAACTTCCGATAAACTGATGAGTCAGGCAGGCTGGGCGATCATAATGCCTCCAAAGGCAAAAACAATAATAAATTGGTCATTTTCAATCCACGACTGTTTGTGGGACACTGCTGTGTGCAATTGGTTGCCTCGTTTCGCCCACAAATATACAGTCAATTCACTTGACAGCATATTCTGTGAAGCGCTTTGAGACGTGTAGAAGATGTGAAAATCACTATATCAAATGCAAGAATTATTAATATTATTATTATCAGCAGTGCCCCAGAATACTGCAGACCCGTCGGGCTCAAGAGCCAGACTACCGATACCATTGCAGAGGTTTATCTTGATTCAGATATTCTATTGCTAAACATTTCATGCTGGAGCTAGTTCAGCTCCGAGCAGAGCCCACCTGCCCCCAGGAGGATATATTTTAAAGGATAAAAAATTAAAATAATTGTTTCATATTCTTAAAATAATGAAAACACCCTCCACACTTTTTCAGAATTTTTATCACAATATCTAATTTGGAATATTTCCGTTCTCCACTGAAACCGTACTTACCGAGTACAACCAGATGTGATCCACGTCCACTGCCTGCTATTTGCCCCTGAAGCGAGAGAACACACTGATACACACCAGAGTCCTGGAAACTCACATTTAGGAGCTGAAAAAAGCTCTTTTGGTCACTGTCGAACCCAAACAGTTTTCTTTTATCCGGCTGCACTTGCAGGTTTCCATTGTCTTCCAGCTTCCACCAGTACACTTTTATACGCGAGTTGGATTGGGCATCAGGAAACATACAATGGAAGGTAACGTTAGTGCCTCTAATTGCCTCCACATGGTCGGGCTGTTGGGTCACTCTGATCAGTCTATCGTCAACAACTATCAGAAATAAATTCAAATGCTAATTAGAAAAAAAATTACAGCAAGAGACAAAGTAATTCACAGAGCAAGACACAGATTTATTCTATCCACAAAAAAATTATGAAATCTATGTCCCTTTTTGGCAAATTGGGGTAAAGAAGGAATACACACCTGTGGAAATCAATACCAATAGACATGCACCCTGAAACACAAGACTCGCCAACATTGTCATCTCGTACTGAGATTAATGATTGTACTCTGCTGGTCTGCAGTAAGTAATTATAGTTGTTTAAGATTTTATATGTAAGGAGTGATGACTGACTTCCTGCCTCTGTCAGGTCAGATGATTGGCTCTCAATGTTTTGTGGGGTTTTGCAAAGACAGTTGTGAACTTAAAAGTTGATTACTGTCACTTATTATATAGGCAGCAAAGTTGAAATTGTATCTGAATATAACATGATATCATTGTTCCTACAGTTATCAAAGGGAACTACTCTTAGTCCAAACTTAGTCCATTTCGTGTCGATATGAATCAGAGATAATTTCATGTTTCTTCTAAAATAAAAGGATTTATATTATATTGATATTATATCACAAGTTAACAAAATTAATCCTTTAGCTCATCTGTTCTCATTCTTGCAGAACAGCATTCCCCCTGACCTCCCATCACACCTTTAAGCTGTTTTCCAAATTAATACCACGACCTGCCCTCCACCACCCTTTTCTCTGGGTAAAGAGAAATTTGGTGGTATTGGTCCTAAAATTGTATTTTGCAACTCTAAACCTATTTTTTTTTGTTCTACTGTTTTGGTGCATCCAAAAGTATTGTTCTGGATTTACTTTTTCAATCCCATTTATTGTATACACCTCTACAAGCTCCCCTTGGAGATTATTCTCTCAAGCCTGAAGAGTACTGACTTTCCTTTTCATTGTTCATAGCTCATTCTTCTAACACTGAAGATTATCTTTGTTGCTCTCCTCAGTGTAGCTTCAAGTGTTTGGGAAGCCCCTTTATGTTTTAGTGACCAGAAATCTATGCAGTCTCCATGTGAGGCCTAACCAGCACACAATATAGCTTAAATATATATAGAGTGCATATGTTTCCTTTTCTTACTTGCTATATGTTGTCGCTTGCATTTATCTGTATGGAACTTCATTTGCCACTTATCAACCCATGTACATACCCTTTCAATTTCTCCTTATAAGATGTGTGCTGCCTCTTCTGTTATAGTTAATGCAAAGTTAGTGTCACCTGCAAAAATATCTGCCTTACTTTTGGTGTGAGAATCAGGTAATTAACATTTGTGAAGACATTAACTTCATTCATATAACATTTATTCATTTGTCCTTGAGAGAAGCATCACCTCCCAGCTTTGCTCTTTCCTCTCCTTCAACTCCTTCTGTGCACCCCTCCAGTCAGATTTCCGTGCTGCCCCAGCACGGAAACTGCTCTGATCAAGGTCACAAACGACATCCTGACCATGTGCGACGAGGGTTCCCTTTGCATCCTCGTCTTCCTCGACCTCTCTGCCACCTTTGTCTCTGTGGACCATTCAATCCTCCTCCACCGCCTCTCCTCCCACCTCAACCTTCAAGGTTCAGTCCTTGACTGGTTCAGGTCCTACCTTTCACAGCGCCTCCACAGCATCAGCATCCACGGTTGCACACTCAACCTCACCCAGCCAGTCAGGATCTTGAGTGTCTTGTTTGACCCTGAACTGTCCTTTCTCCCCCACATCCGCGCCATGACTGGTACTGCCTACCACCATCTCCGCAACATTGCATCAGTGACAAGAGTGCATCAATTTAAGGCAATTAGCAAGGGGGCAGAGAGGAAGATCAGGAGCTTCCCCCCACAGAGAATTATTTATAGTGGGAGAGTTGGACAATGTGAGGTGGAGGGAGTGATTGTAAGGGAGAAGGGTGAGAGAAACAGAGAGAGGGGGAGATTGAGGGGGAGAGAGAGAGAGGTGGGAGAGAAGGCGGGAGTAAGAGAGGTATGAGGGGGTAGACAGAGAGGAGACAGTAAGCGTGTGAAAGAGAGGTAAGAAAGGGGGAGTGAGGGAGAGAGACTGTGAGTGAGAGAGGAACAGAGAGAGATTGAGTGAGAGAGAATGGTAGAGTGGGAGAGTGTGAGGGGGAGGGAGCCAATGTGAGGGAGTCAATGTGAGGGAGAAGGGGAGAGAAACAGAGAGAGAGGTGGGGAGATTGAGAGAGAGTGATTGAGAGTTTGAGAGGGGATAGAGATAGTGTGTGTGGGAGAGAAGGGGAGTGAGAGAGAATAATTGAAAGAGGGTGTGAGAGAGAAAGAGAGCCGGGAGAGAATGGTTGAGAGGGGGAGGTGGAGTGTGAGAGGGAAGAGAGAGTGTGAGACAGTGTGAGAAGTGGAGTGACAGAGTAATTGATGGAGAGACTGTGTGTGGTGTGTGTGTGAGAGAGGGGGAGGGGGGAGAGAAGGAGAGAGTGTCTCCCTCCTCCTCTCTGTCCCCCTTTTCTCCCCCCAACCCTCCCCACTCTCCCCCCACCAAACCAGCACCCCACTCTCTCCCACCTCTCTCCAGAATTTCCCCCTCTGGATTTTTTTTTTGGGGGGGATCTCTTTGTTTTTATGTTTTTCTAATATGGTTACCTTTTTATACTGTACATTTCTGCTCTGCTGAACAATTTTCTGTTGGTTGTTTCTCTTTTCAAAGAGAAATGGGCCAAATGGCCTCCTTCTCTACTGTATAATTCTATGATTTCTCCCTGTAGCTACATTTTCGAAGTGTTTTACAAATTACCCTTTGAAGAAAAGCACATAGGAACATATGAATTGCTAGATGAAAAAAAGACTAGGGCCCATCTAGTTCACCTTCCACCACTTTGGCAGTGGCGTTCTACAACAATGGAGATGAAGATTGAAATTAATTCTGTATGGATTAGTCTATAACAGAGTGGAAAGTTTTGGTAACCTAAGATTAAAAGTTGTCCGGTTCTTCCAAGCATACTACACTTACTATTTATCATGTCTCAAAATATTATTATAAATATACATTTATTATATCATAATAAAGGTAGTGCAGTTGATGTAGTTTATATGGACGTTCAAAAGGCATTTGACAAAGTGTCACATGAAAGACTTGTAAGAAAGATAGAAGCCCACGGTATAAAAGGGACAGTGGCAGCGGATCCAGAACTGGCAGGGAGACAGAAAGCAGAGAGTTGTGGTGAACGGCTGCTTTTCTGACTGGAGGGAAGTGTACAGTGGTGTCCCCCAGGGATCAGTATTAGGACCACTGCTGTTCTTAATATACATAAATGATCTGCACTTGGGTATAGCAAGTACCATTTCGAAGTTTGCGGACGACACAAAGTTAGGTCGGGTGGTAAACAGTGAGAAGGATAGGAGCCAACTGCAGGAAGACATCGGCAGAATGGTAAAATGGACAGACACATGGCAGATGATATCAATGTAGAGAAATGCGAAATAATGCATTTTGGTAGAAAGAATGAGGGGAGGCAATATCGGCTGGTAAGACAACCTTAAGGGGGTAAAAGAACAGAGAGACCTGGGGGTGCAGGTAAATGAATCCTTGAAGGTGGCAGGACAGGTAGATAAAGCTTAAAAAGGGCATATGGGATACTACGCTTTATAAATAGGGGCATAGAGTACAAGAGTCAGGAGGTTATGATTAACCTATATAAAACACTGGTTAGGCCTCAGTTGGAATACTGCACCCAGTTCTTGGCACCACACTATAGGAAGGATGTTAAGGCATTGGAAAGGGTGCAGAGGAGATTTACGAGGGTGGTACCAGGAATGTGAGACCTTGATTATGAGGAAAGGCTGGAGAGGCCGGGATTATTCTCATTGGAGCAGAAGATCTAATAGAGGTCTTCAAAATCATGAGGGGATTTGAGAGGTTAGAAAGGGAAAAAGTGTTCCCACTGGTGGGTGTGTTGGTGACTCGAGGTCACCAAATAGTCTCTAAAAGAAGCAGAGAGGAGGTGAGAAGAAATTTTTTCATGCAGTGAGTTGTTCGAATCTGGAACGCATTGCTTGAAAGGGTGGTCAAGGCCGATTCGATAACAACTTTTAAAAACGCGGTGGAAGGGTATTTGAGGAGGACGGGTTTGCAGGGTTATTGGGAAAGGGCTGGGGAGTGGGATTGGCGTTGCATTGCTCTTTTCAAAGAGCCGGCATAAACCCGATGGGCCGAATGGCCTCTTTTTGTGCTGTACAATTCGATGATTCTATGACAATCGTATCCCAACATATTATCTATCTAATTTGCATTTGAATGAATTGACACTTTCTGCTTGCAGCTTCTTCCAAGGAAGCCAGTTCCTTAGATTTACCATTCACTCGCTGAAATAGTGTTTCCATAGATTGGTTTTGAATTTACCTCCACTTCAAGCACAGGTCATGTCCTCTGGTTCTACGATTCCGGACACGATGAAACGGCATGTCATGGTCTACTCTACATTATCTATTCCCTTTAGAATCTTAAAAACAGAAATCATCTCAACTTTCTATTTTCCAGTGTGAACATGCCTAGTTTACTTAACCAATCCTCTTAATGCAGTCCCTCTATCCTATCAACCGTTCTGATTGCCTTCATCTCTATCTTCTCAATACCCTTTTTGCAGATAGTGGAGTCCTGTAGCTCAGTGGTTAGAGCACTCGCTTTGCAAGCGAGAGACCTGAGTTCAATTCCAGGCACAGGGCGAAACCTTGGGCAAGTTTCCTTACTCCACACACCTAATAATAATCCCTCCAAAAAACAAAAATAATAATTAAATTGGTCATTTTCAATCTATGACTGTTTGTGGGACATTGCTGTGCGCAATTGGCTGCCGCGTTCGCCCACAAATATACAGTCAACTCACTTTACAGTATATTCTGTGAAGCGCTTTGGGATGTCCTCCCGACGTGAAAAGCGCTATATCAAATGCAAGGATTATTATTATTATTATTATATCCGCAGGCCCAGATTATCTCAAGGGCTTTAGGGGCTGCAGCCCAAGACATCACTGTTGAGCTCCCCGCCCAAGGAGCGAATCGGGAAGACATGGCAACGTGAGCCATGCACAGTCGATTTAATATTCTCACCTCCAGAGAGCTTGAAATTTCACCAGATGGTCAAAGTGCTTTTGTCTCATTTTCAGCTTCTCAAGCATGTGCTGAAACGATAGACTGGGCCAATAGAAAATTACACCAGGGCGTGCGAGGCACAGGGTGTTAGGCTGGCGGCAGCAGCAAGGGCAGGAAATGGGCTTCGCTGGTGAGTGCCCACGTTCCCATGAGGGTTCCCGCTTCGCCTCCTGTTGAGATTACCCTGGGCATGTGTCTCTCTCGCTCCTCTGTCCGTATGTGTCTGACTCTGCATGTGGGTATATGGGTGTCTGTCACTGTGTCTGTGAATGTGTCTGTCTTTTTGAGTGTCTCTGACTTTCTGCAAAAAATGTCAAACTTCACCTAAATTTTTGGCAAAAATTTCTGCAATTTTCTATCGGCCTGGCTTTAGAGATTGAAGAGTGTGTGAAGTGTGAGACAGAAAGAAAAGGCAGCAGACGAGGAGTCTGCTTTGAATTTTTCAACAAAAGAGTCTGGATTTTGTATTTCCCGATGTAGACATCGCTTTACGACATGATACATCCAACATCTGGTCTGACTGTTTTGACACTGACATTAATTAATGCTGGAGGTAGTCATTCATTTTCAACACTGATGCTAAAGAGTGACTCAGGTCAACTATGGATCAGCCAAGATTAGATAATTTGACAATAACTTCATTCAAGTGTGATTTGCTTTGCAGCTGGATTTTAATGATATTATTGAAGACCTTTCGGCCAAGAAAAGTAGGAAAAAACTGATTTAACAGCAAATCTAATGTGAAATCCTTGTTTGTTTTGACCCTTAGCATCACTAAGCGTATTAGTACTAGCAATTTGTGCTGAAATTAATATGGTTATGTTTTGTTCATTGAAGCATTGATTGAGCTTTACAATTGTTATATCACATTAAAAAAAAACGGAACTGAAATAATCAAGGTAAATTAACAATTAGTGTTTGGCTTCGCTGTGGGTGGTAAAACAGTGCAAGAAAGGAATTGAACATGGAAGAGAGGCCCCCAAACTATAATAGCCTTAGACCCCCATCAAGCTTAATCTGGCCCTGCGTGTCAATACTTGTTCAATTACATTTGTTATGATATGTAATCGTTGTTTGTTCCTGGATCACTATCTTCTGCTGCACATAGAATGTTTTGAGAGCAGATTGTAAGGAGCTTATGGGAAAGTATGTCAATAAAGGAGCTTTTGGAGCATAAAGGAGCTAACGTCAACTGAATATCCAGTTTGTAGTTGCACCATGCCCACATCAGACAGGCCACTCCAATTTAGATTTTACGCTATCCACCACACTAAGACTACCTCCACGTACTCAGCAATTACCTACTCTCTCTCTGTGTTTCCCTCTGCCAACTTGTCCTTCTCGATCTTTTGACACCATGGACAAGTCCACACTTCTCGATTGCCTTTCCTCCCTCATCCAACTCTATGAGACTGCAGTCTTACGGTTTCTATCCGGCTTCACCCATTTATTTCTCATCCAACCCTTGCTCAATCACTTGCAGAGCACCTCAGGACTCTATTCTTGGCCTATTCTTTTCCTCATTTGCATGCTCCTCCATGGTGATATAATCCACAAACATAAGGATAACTTCTTCATGCATACAGATGACATCAAAATCTATTTTCCACTTATCAGCTAGATTCCAGATCAACTGATATTTTCTCTACCTGCCTATATTATATCAGAGCTGATTTAAAACATCATTTTCCTGTAGCTATATCGTAGAATCGTAGACTTATACAGCATAGAAGGAGGCCATTCGGCCCCTCATGTCTGTGCCAGCTCTTTGGAAAGAGCTATCCAATTCAGTCCCACTCCCACCCTCTCTCCCCATAGCCCTGCAAACTTGTCCTCCCCAAATAATTATCTACTTCTCTCTTAAAATCTGTTATAGAATCGGCTTCCACCACCCTTTCAAGCAATGTTTTCCAGATCCAAACAACTCACTATGTAAAAAAATTTCTTCCCATCTCCCCTCTGTTTCTTTTAACAACTATTTTAATTTGGTGTCCTCGGGTTACCAACCCACCCGCCAGTGGAAATCGTTTCTTCTTGTTCACCCCAACGAATCCCCTCATAATTGAATCTGTGAAACTCAGTCACTCTGACTCGTTTCTTCCCTCAGCTCAAGACCTGTTAACTGTGTCGTTATTCATCTTTCCCCAGCCCCCTTGCTCCCACCCACAGCTTGGGTACCAACCAAGTACTTTGAATGCTTTAGGACATCTTCCCGACATGAAAGGTGCTCTATTAATGGTAAATTTATATTGTACTGTTTTAAATTTTCTAATGTGCTCTTCGCCAGCTTCCCTGGTTTCACCATCACAGGACGCATCTTATTCCAAACTCCACCACCACATATCGACTCACACCAAACCCCACAATGCCCAATTATCTGTCCCAATCATCTGTGGCACTCTATTGATAGCCCTTTCCACTGGATTAACTTGTACATGCGACCCTGCAAACTCTGCACCATTATCCGTGTCATTACACACCTAACCTCTGTAACTGTCCCTCCCTTTCCCTTCCTCAGCCCCATCCACTCCTCACTACATGTTTAAATCCCACCTCAATCCGTGCTTATGGTCACCTGTTCCCTTCCTCGGCGGCTGATTGCTGTATGAAGCACTCTAAAACAATATCGAAGAAGGGCGCTATATATATTTCAAACCATCTCTCATGCTTTCCTCCTCCATACCGTTGATCTTGGAACAATTGATGCTATTTGTGAGATTGTCCCATGACTTGTCTCCAAGCATATAATACTGCAACATGGGAGTATTTGAAAAATATTGATTACAATAATAATAGGTAAAGATGTCTTACTATAATAACGATTTAGAAATATGACATAATTCAATATGTTTTCACTCTATCTGTTTTATTTTGCCAATGAATGTGGATAAGGGCCCAAATAAATAATGCTACTATTCTTAACTGATAATGAAATGTGTATATCCCACTTCGAAAAACAATATTCCAGAAAATGTAATTAGAAACTAGATCTGCAATTTGATTGTGAAGAAATAGAGAACAAATTAACAGACAATGCAAACTCGAATTGGACCAACTATACTTCCAGGATTTAGCGATAGTGGACCAAGACGCATTTAAAAATTTACAGAAAGAAATCGGTCTTGTAGTTCATATCGATTGTTGCATCAATACAGAAATTACATATAATAGCTATCTACAGCCACTCACGATACAGTGATCCACAACCATTGTTCGTACTGTCAAATAATAGTTTTAAATTCATAAGCAGGATACTCTGTTCATTTTGAGAGCACAACACTTCTGATCTAACAATATAAAAATCGCTTTAAAATACTGAAAAATTAATGCAATCAAAAGTTTAGTAACTTCCTATTAGGTAAATTTTTGTAGATACTTGATCAGTTTGAATGCCCACACGTTAACCTTTTCACAGTGGTAGATGAAGGGCACTATGTATTCTTAATCAGACCGTATGATAACGCATATCAAGTGTCACTTCATTAATACCAAAGAGATAAAATGAGTAAATGAGATATCAATACAATTTATATTTCATAAGTATTCTTAATTAAAATGTTATAAAAACTGTTTACACCACTATTCCAAACTTTTGTAATTTGGGTAAAGTTTTATATTGATAGATTTATTTCTAAGTAATTCACTGAAAACTTTTGATACTTTTGCTGATCGGATGAGGGACATGAAGGAGGCCCGTGTTTGCTGAGCAGAGGCAGTAGCCGGGGCAGTAGGGTCACACGAGGTTGCATGTGTAGAGGAGGGGAAACCTACTGCTAAGCATTAAGATGATTTTTTTTAGTAAGTAACTATGGTTATAGATTTAACCATCAATGATTTCTTGCAAAATAATTGCTTAAGTTAAGTAAAATCATTAATAGCCAGAGTTGTGCTTGAGAGATACTAATTGGTTAGTAACAAAGAACATAGATTCTTCTATATGACAGAGATCTGTGAACAATATATGCAACGAATTATAGTAACATTATATGGTTCCCGATTCCCTGGTGGTGACCTTGGCTACTGCTCTGCTGTTTTCATCTGTACCTCGGCATATTCTGTATTCTTGTTGAATTTAGGCATTCCTGTTTTTTTTGAGCTACCCAAATCCAGAGCAGCATAAGTCAGCTTGTTTACCCCTTGTTTGACCTGTAAGGACGAAATTTCGGAATACTGTTAGTTCTTTGTTTAAGTCACTTTACGCAACTCTGCCACATTTCTGCCAAATATTTATACCATTTATAAGATTTGCATTGGTAGTCTTTGTTCTAGTTATATGGCAGCCATAATTTTTATGAAACGTGTGATAAAGATATCATCCAGATTAAGAAACATTATTAGATTGGTACAAGATATTACTTTGAACACAGGAGCATTAGAATTGGTATAAGAAAAAAGACTAAGGTACATCTAGGTCATCTTCTACCATCCTGGTAGTCGCATGCTGCAATAATGAAGATGTTGATGGCAATTAATTTTGTTAATTAAAATGGTTCTGGTTTGTCAAATATGAATGTACCAGACAGATTTTTAGTGGAATGAAAAATCCTAAGGTAATAAATAATTGCTAATAACTGCAGGTGATGACGAGACGCCAACATATAACTGGCGTACCCATAAGTGACACCCAATATATATGGCAGGGAAGACTCTCAATATTAACCAATTTTCAGCTTCGATATGTAGTATTGTAACATTTCTTGTCTCTTAGCTCCATGGGTTGATGACCCTTACCTTGGCATATTCTGTACTCTTGGAGGTAGGTTTAGTCTTTCCTATTTTCTTGGAGCCAGATAAATCCCGAGCTGCATATGTTGGCTTGTTACCAATTGCTCCCTTTGTCTGGGAAGCAAATATTTGGAAATGTAATTAATTTAATTATGTTGTCAGACTTCAGAAATCTCCCAAATAAATGCACTCAGAATTTCCAGCACCGCTTTCCCTTTCCATTGCTTGGTTAATAAAAAAACTAGGAGTTAAATATTCCAACTCCTTTTCATGTAGATACGATTAATAGTAGCTACTATAAAATTCCACGAGGATGTTAGGGAAGAGGGAACTCAGTTATTAGGCAGTTTCTAAGTACCCAAAGGACATATATTATTCATCTGTAATGTTCCTATAGTCAAATAATTTGCCTTACTCGCATTCCAAGATTCAACCAGAATTAGATGATTTGAGGAGCGTGAAGCACAGAAATAATATTATGTTAAACAACTGGAGTTTCATTCTAGTTTCTAATCCCATGATTTAGGATCTGAAGGAATTATATCTCAATTTAGTATTTCTCACCTGGGTGTACGCTGTCCTCTCCTGATATTTAGGTCTTGGAGATTTCTGGGAACTTGTCAAATCCAATGTGACATAAGCCATCTCATCGTGTGCTCCCTGCACAGTCTGTAAAATGCAACTCGTAGTTCCATGATTGGTTCATTGTCTTTAGTTCTGTACACACTAATAATAATCTTTGCATTTGATATAGTGCTTTTCATAACCTCTAGACGTCTCAAATCGCTTCACAGCATATACTGTGAAGTGAATTCGCTATATTTGTGGGCAAAACGCAGCAGCCAATTGTGAAGAGCAGTCATGGATTGAGTGACCAAATTATTATTTTTTTTTAAGGATTGTTATCCCGAAAAAGCAATCCGCCAATCGACTAACAACTGAGTTCCTACTTACTGTTAGCTAAACAGGCATGTGGAGTAAGGAAATTTGCTCAACATTTCGCCCTGCCGAGAAGTGAACCCAGGTCTCTCCCTTGCGAGTCGAGTGCTCTGACCACAGGGTTACAGGACTTCACACTACTGCGTAAACACTGAGTGTAACACTGCGATGAACAAGTGAACTTCAGCTGCCTAGTTTAAAATATTTTAAAAATCACTTGAGAATATTTTACAATACTTATAGTTGATAATATATACTGCTAGCAAATGCACTATATTATACGTGGTGCTCAATAATTGTGCGCAAATTATAAAGTGAGGACGTATAAATGCTCGAAGGAGAATGAGTTAAAATGTTATAAAATCTATAAGGAATAATCTCTATTTATTCCATCAATCTCTGCAAGGTGACAAACCTGCTGAGACAAGTTATATAAAGTTACCTGTTCTCCAGAACGGTGCGATCCATTAATTTCTTTATGGGAGCCTAAAATTAATGAAACTAAATTAATGAAATATGTATTAAATTTCTATGACAGAAATTTAAAATAATGTGTGGACTAGAATGAATACAAATTCTGAAATTGATTAATATTTAATAATCATTAGTGGACTGCACAGACATTTAGTCTTCAAACCTCTCTTCCCATTGCATAATCCGGGGATGTCTCATTTACTCATTGAAACATTGAATTAAAATGGAAATAATACACTTAATTTCAATAAAAACAGATATTTCTTACCTCTCCATTTCATCCATTTGCATCGCTTCCCAATAATAATTAAAACTACTAGAAAAATCAGTGCAGCCACTGCATATCCAACGATCCAATAGTCAAACCCTGGTAAAATGGCAAGATACAAAAAAGAAGCGATACATTACGGTGCATGACGTTCATTTATTTTCTCAACACGATGTTTGTGGCCTGTTAACTAATGTATAATTTAATTAACTCCAGGTTTCACCAGAATAGAGATTCTGTTATTAAATTGATGATTTCAAGTTTTCATATTTTAATGAGTCTTCTTGCATTACTTTTCGAGGAAGATAATGCGCATACGCCTACATTTCTAATACCTTTTACTAAAAGTTGATTTTTAAAAAATATTTAGCAATTAGCTTTGCGATAAATTAACTAATCATGGAAAAAGACACTTATAATTAACAGTAGGATTTCTGGCATGCTACCTTTTTCAGAATGTTCAGGAAGTTGAACCTTGTATTCGGCAATTTCTGAAGCCTTGAGGCTGATGTGTGACACCTTACAGGTATAAACAGCCCCCCTCAGGATGGGCTGTGCCACTTCCATAGAACTGGAAGTTACATACAATCCCCTGGATTCTGCTGTTCAGTGGTATTTATTCCTGTTGTAATTTCGGTGACACTGTTATACCAAGTCAGGATGAGATTCTTCGGGTAATACTCAGCCGTTTGACACACAAGAGTCAGAGACACCGATGCATTACGTTTAGTAAACCTTGGGATTATCTTCAGTGGTGTTGGTGGAACTGTGGGTTAGATAATGGAGCAGAATTACACCATTTCTATTCAGTTGAGGAAAATTTAATTCCGATTTATATCTGATTAATTTCTCTGTGACAACTTGATCTGATTTCTACATTTTGTATTTAATGAATTACTCGTAATAACATTTTCTTTACTCTCCAGCAATCGCAGTTGCCAAAAGTAATGAGTCGACATTACTATTTATAAATGTAGTTCACATTTAAGTAAATAACTTCATCGCAAAAACCTGGTGCAGGCGGCATTAAAACACAGTCGACTGCTATTTACTATTGACAATCTTCACCAAAGTAAGGATTCTGTTTCGGTCATCAATGTGGAAACCCATCACAAACTGCTTAAAAGTATTCATATTTAACTGTGAATTCCTTGGTTCCCACCTATCCATGGACATTCCAGAGATGTTAAGAACTCTAAATTGTGTGACTTGGCTAGTTGTGTTCGAATTGCTTTCAGTGTACACCTAACGGATATTAATGTACTTTGATTTGGATTGATTACTTGCATGTTTATCATGTTTATAGTGCCAAAATAGTTACCCTCTTTGGAGCGGGGGTGGCAGTAAGGGGTGAGTGGGAATCTTGCCACTCATCTGCTGTTTAACCCTCAAGACAAACCGGTACCGGTCGGGCTTTTCCTACCTGCACAGCATTGCAGGAAGCCAAACTGTGCTTTCAAATTTCAAGGGGTTGGCAAGTATGTGGCTTTAAAATCTGATTAAACTCCAGGGGACACAACAAACCTCTGCTCTCCAGAATTAGGTAACCAGGAAACATCATTCCTTTTCAGATACTGCACAATTTCCCAATGTAGATGTCATACACACCTGCAGTTCTCAGTCTAGTTTTGATTCTCTTAAGATTATAGTGCGTTAGATATATTTGCGTAATATGTAAAGATAACAATGATCCAGTTCTGCGAAGGGTTAACACTTACCGCATACAGTTAAATTCGATCCAGTTCCATTTTTTGCTATTTTTCCCTCCAACGCCAGAGCGCAGTGATAAACTCCAGAGTCCTGAAGATTCACATCCAGGAGCTGAAAGAAGCCGCTTCCTCCTTTTTCAATATCAAATATTTTCCTGGCATCTGGCCGTGTTTGCAGGTACTCCCTCTCCCCATGCTTCCACCAGTATACTTTTGTACGTGAGTTTTCTTCAAAGTAGGAAATGGCACAATAGAAGGTGATGCTTTCACCTTTGATTACAGTTGTGTGTTTGGGGAGTTGAGTTACTTGGACCGAAATGCCGTCAACAACTATCAAAACAAATTCAAACACTGATTGAGTAAAATATGTAGCCGATGAAAATGAATACAGAGAAAATTTAAAGCACGAGGTAAAGATGCAAGTAAAGCAACAAAACTTTGTTTGCAACAATTTGGATTTATATAACGCCTCTCACGCAGGGTAGTGCCCCAGAGCACTTGGTTCAGTATAAAAATGAAAACGACTGCGAGTATCTATTTAATTCAACCAAATACCTACCTGTGGAAAGCATCCCCACGAGAGAGAAACAGTAAAACACAACACTCGCCATGGATCACTGTCTGCGATTATCCTGAACCCACTGCTGGTCTGTACTGAGGGGTGCAAGATGCTAAAAATGAATGTGAGGCAGTGACGTTTAACGTCCTGTCTCTGTAGGTTGAGCAATACCCTTTTAATTGATTGCCATTTGCAGAAAGGTTATTGTCTACTTGAGGAGCGTCTAAAACTTACTTACTGTCGATACAGATGAAAGGTGAATTGTATCTGAAATTTACAATACATCCGTTATTACTGTTTGAACTATTATCTCGTGATAATCTACAGGATAGTTCCTCATTGCAACGTCTGAAAGTTATGTTCATGATTGTGACCACCGAGTTTGGTTTGACACCCATATCGCAGGAGATCTGTTCCAACAGTTTCCTCCAACTGTAGCTGCCGAATGGAACCATTTGAAGGGACCTTTTAGAAAGAGCGTATGAATTAGGTATTTTATTGTGCTATTGAAGCATTCTTAGTTTCGTACATCAAACTAATCCTATTTTTGTTTAATTATTTGAAAACGTTCAGAATAACATATTATAACAAATTAATACTTTACAATTATTGGACGCCTGAAGAATCAAAATATTCGACAACGATTAAAATGTTAAAGGAGAATTAGGAATTTATGGACCAAATCCGATTTTTACTTTATTTTTTCAGCTGCTTGTTTATTGTATATTGCTAAAACGTAATAGTTTTAATCCCGATTTAAATTTCTCTCATTTGTCTCACAGCTGAAGAAATGTCATTCATTTGAAATTTGGAATTATCTTCCTAGATTTTTCTAGAATTGAGATTGTAAATCATGTTCAAACCGAAACGAGTTGCTGCTTTAAAAGAAGCCTTTTTTGTGTAAACTTAATATGTAGTAAAGATTCTCATTTTGATCAATAATAATACAATTTGGAGCGCAAATGATAAGTGAAATAGGAATGTAGGTCCTGTGAGCATATTTCACATGCAACAAAATGTTTGTCTCGAAGTAGAACTCAGTGTAACGATTTCTGGGATATTCACAAATGCATTGAGTTTTTCTACACAATGCAAAGAAGAATTGTTCATCAGTGATTGGGTTACCTTGATGGAAATTTCCTAACTGCAGGGAAACAGAAGATTATAAATCGGAAGGAGAGTATATAGTGTTATCATTGCTCAGTTGAGAATATCAATATAATGCAATCATCACCTTTAGCTGTGGGTGAAAGGGAAACGTTTTTGAGCTCCCTCTGATTTATTGGATGACCATCGTGTACTGCGGTTTAAAAGTAGATTTTTTCCAACCAGAAAGAATATGTTTCAGATGAATCTTTTATCTTTTGTCTGCCCTGCTTGGCCAGGTTGACAGTTGTCAGGCCAGGTTGATGGTTTGTGAATGAAAATGATCAAAATACCAGCAGAACTCTCGGGGATATAAGCAATACAATTACAAAACAATTTACATTTGTATGGCGCCTTTCACATTGGGATGACTTCTCAACGCGCTGTGGATATCTATCTGGGTATCTGAGCCGAGGCATGGGGGAGTCGAAGGTTACATTGGGAGCGAGGAGGGGGAAATGAACCAAAAGATTTATCAGAGGCACCTTTTGAGGGGTGCTTTGAAAGTGGGCAGCAAAGAAAAAAACCTGGGAGACTCTGGAATGGGAGTTCCAGAAAGTGGAAGCAGACTGACTAATGGCTCACTCTATTATGGTAAGGTAGGACAAATTAAGTGGAAGATATGAATTAGAGGTAAAAGGAGCATTGCAGTCAATCGTGTTAGGAAGTTGCTGATATGGTGGGGCTCTGCTGCGGGATGGGAAGCCATGGTGAATTTGAGTGATGGGTTGACTTTTGGTGCCAACGGGCAGGTTACAAAGTTGTGGGCAGCCTCAAGCTTGCGTCTGGAAAAGCTGGGAAGTGCACCAAGCGGGCACTGGATTAATCAAGTTTATATGTGATGAAACCACGAATGATGGCCTGGGCAGCCCCGGGAAAATACACTGGTGACGGCGAGGGAAAGTTGACTAAATGGGAGCCCAGAGTGAACGAGAAACCAGATATAGGGCTTGAAACGTACTTGAGGGTCAAACAAGACCCCAAGGTTCTGCATTGACTACTCGGTGGCGTGAGTTCTGCAAAGTAGATTGATGCAGTCAGCACCTGAGGTGAGAAGAAGGTTACAGCGTTAGCAACCAAAGGGGTGAGAAGAAGACCTGGAGAGGTGTGGGGATTCGGTCAGTGGATCAATTTGTTAGGGAATATGGGAGGAAAGAGATGCACGGGACATGGTGAAAACTATTGAAGCAGGAATGGGGTAATGCTGGAGGGGGAAGGACTGTGCTACAAGAGGAGATGCGGAGCTCAGGGTAATTTCTCGACTCCAGGAACCCCACCTTTTTATGCTTGAACATTGTCCTTCGGACCATGCTGAGAAGTGCAATTCTGGGTATTTTTATCGATCTTGAGAGATAGGAAGGTCCGAATACAGGTTAATCTTATGGTATCTAAGTCATATCTCCAACCAGCTTTCCTAATTGACGTCCTTAAAGTGCATCTGAAGGTTTCGTCTTGCCCATTTATGAGTGCTAGAGCTGAGTAATTCAGATATGTGGCATTGGGCATAAACAACGACAACAACAACTTGGATTTATATAGCACCCTCCACGCCGGACGGTGTCTCAGAGCACTTCACAGTAACGGATCCCGGTGCCAAGGCAGGGGGAGGAAGGAAGGAAGGTAAACCTCTGGAGCATCAAGGTGGCTGGCAAGTTACGAGACTTTCTGCAATGGTCATTCCACCATGCCAAAGGCAGGTGTCTGTAATATATCTGATGAGGAAATTCTGAGGATTGGGTCGTTAGCTGATGGAAGACATTACATGGACTCCAGAATCAAAAACACAGGTTCCTATGTCTTGGGCTTGGAATACACCAACTGGAAACAGCTGCTGCTAAAGCACAACACCTCCAATATGTGGACCATCGCTCAATGTGAAAGGATGTGTATCTGAGATGTGAACAGAAAGATGAGGACAATGCTCTTACACAACCCATGCTGAGTTTTGCTCCTCACCATGAAACTTTCAGGAAGTTCCTGATACTTGTCATCCACCTTTTGAGTTTTCAAACCTCCATCTGTCAAATGTCCAAATAATGACTATTATCCTTGTGGGAGGCAAGAGGGGATCTCATTGAAGCTGAATTGGCTCCAAGGTGGCATGTTTGGCAGCGGAATGTTGGCAATGAGTTGATTATCTGTGGTGCTCTCAGAAGTCCCTTTCCTCAGGCAGACGGGTCTGAGGTATTATAGGAAACTACTGATGTCAAAGCAGTCAGATTGTCTCACCAGGAGAATTTGGAAGGGCAGACCAGTCACTTTGAGCAGTGATTCTCCTCAATCATCTCCTATTAACCCTGCAAACTAAAATCATCCGGGGAGAGAGTGAACATGCCATTACAGGCATTGGAATTTCCAGGTGTAGGTGACATGGAAGGAATTCTCAGCCCGTTTTGGATACTCTTAAGCACTGAGAGGTTTTCTGCATGTGCTACTCCGATGACTAAAGAAAACAGAAGCCTTTCACTCCTGGCAGTTGGAAGTTGAGATGATGGTGAAGGAGGCAAGAGAAAGTGGGCGAAAGAGGTAATTGGTGGCAGATAAAATTAACCTAAGGTTGTCCCTCCCTTCCCTCCCCTCACCCTGACCATTTCCCCCCTCCTCGCTCTCTCCCTTCCCTCCCCTCACCCTGACCATTTCCCCCCTGCTCGGGTCATGACCCAACTGTGCAGCGCCTTGGGACGTCCTCCTGACGTGAAAGGCGCTTTATAAATGGAATCTTGTTGTTGTTGTTGTTGTCTTTGGCCTCATAGTTGAGCTTGAAGTAGAAAGATGATTGGGCTGAGGTGAGGGCAAAGTGACTTTGTATGTATCTGGCTAAAGATAGCCATAGACCATGAGGCCTGATTTGTGTCACATGCTTCCAACAACAAGAACCTGGAATTTGAGGAAAGAATGGTAGCTGTTGTATCAAGAAACTGCATATTTCTCAGTATGTGCTCACGCTGTCATGTTGATCTGTGATGTTATCAACTTGCCTATTTCATAGGAAAGTTGTTTATGAACACTTTTCTTCATGGGGGAAAACTGTAGAAATTAACTGCTTGTATTGAACTGATATGATTGATTTAATACACTGTTAGATCTCCATAAAAATTAATCCATTTGTTGCCTTTGCCAGAACTACCAGAGCTTCATTAAGAGTGCTACAGTCTTGTTATAATTAATTAAAATCACTATTTCACTGGACAACCCTCTGTGCAATCACACCCAACCAAAACATATAACTCCTGAATGTACAAAGACTGGAAGTCACTGTGACTTGTCGCAATTCAAACATCTGCAACCTTTTATCACACACAAGCAACAGTTCAGGATTTGTCAGACAATGATCAGAATATTGGTGTATGTTATATCACAGTATCTGTCTTTTATGGGAAGATTTCCTTGGGTGAGTGATTATGTTACGCAAGTTTGCTATAAAATAACATAGATTAATGTTATTAATATTTTATGATCTTTTATTTATTACATTGAGTGAACCGAGCCTCTGTTTCTATGTCTCTGTCTTTTGTTTTAATTATATTGAATGTATTTCTGAAAGTTGTTGACGGTATATTTATCAGAATGACTAAACTCCCCTAACACATAGAGGTCATCAAAGGTACAATCATGACCTCCCACTGCATGGTTCCTATCACTCAACCCAAATCGAGTTTAAGAACGTGCTGGTGAAAGTAGGTAGAGGGTGGATACCTGCAAACAATGACATGCAGACCGAGCAACCTATTTTATCTTATTACATCAGTGTTATATATTACAACTATTATGCGACTTTGTCATTGATCTTCAATTGCATGGGCTGTGTGTCTGTACCAGATGTGGATAATAAATTGCATTGCATTAAAATTGCATCATTCACCAGTGCCGGCGCTGACAACAACAGTGCGTTTCATCGCGTCTGGTGTTTTATTTGCTCCTGGTCACTTACTGACATTCAACAAATTATCCAGCACTGAAGGTTCAGCCATTATAAATTAAAGATTCGCATAAAGCGGCTTTTAAAGACATTTGTTATTAACACTTAACCAACCTTAACATTGACATCTTTAATAACCTTTAACATATTTAACGTCATTGGTGCAATATCTGCAATAAATCCTTTCTTCAGAATCACATGTGTGGATAGAATGATGTTTCCAGCAATTTCTCAACATATATTTCACTTCTGACTGTTATTGCAGGTCATAACTGATTTTCTCCCGAATTTCAATCTCATGTTTTATCATGATATCCTATTTTGGGCCAGCCGGGTATTGATGCATGCAAAAACCTTTCACCATGTTTAAACTGATTAAAATCAGACTATGAAGTCGCATATGCTTACCATCTACTAATGGAAAATATTACCATCTGAAATTGAATAAGGATTATCTCTTTGGAGGGAATGATTGTACCTGTTTACTCAATTCTGGTAATTATTAGGTGCCAGTTGGCCAGAGCTAAGGTTTGGGGACGCCGAAAGTATGTTGCGGTTCCTATTGGAGTTTAAACATCCAAATCCGCAATGCACCTGGGAAGCATATCACTGTTTTTATAGCTACTTTCAAGGGCTTAATCTTGCTCGGCTAACATGACCCAATGGGAAGAATCACCAATCTTAGTCTGAACCCTAAGCCTTACCGACAGCCAGGCTGTCGGCCTATCGTTCGCAGTGCATTAAAGTACTGTAGACGTGCTTGAGGGAGGTACAGGTTTCCAGAGCCTTCAGATCCCAGAAAGAGACATGTTGGAATAAGAGACAACCTGATAAGCTTTGATTCCAACACAGTGAGGATGAAACATAGGGGTTTATCTTAATTGACTTTAAAGTCACTGGTTAATACGTATTGAATTACATTCATTTTAAGTGCACAAATGGAGCAAAATAGATCGGATTATTGTGAAGAATGGGGAGTCTTAAAGCAGTTAAATTAGAGCATTTTAAACCTATTTTCTGCAAGTATTTACTTGGGTTCAGTGTGACATTCAAATCATGTTCATGCGAATATCAGGTTTAATACTGGTGCAATTTGGAATAGTATGTACATACAAATTACTGGCTTCTTACCAATGTTTGCAGCACTTATTATTTTTAAGAACAATAAAGTTGGGGGTGGGTGGATTCATTTTAGAAACTAATTTTACGTATGTGGATTGGGAAAAGTCATCCATATTTCAAGGTGCAGTTGTTACTGAAATTGAGAGTCAGCCTGACTTCATTGATAGCGCCTTCGCATCTGAGTGTGATCATAAATAGTTAACTTAAAACTGGTTGATAATATGTTGGGCAATGCTGCCGTTATAAGGTCAAACTGTAGGCGTTCTTGCAGGCAAGTAGCTGCTAAAATGTAACAAACAGGAAACTACATTCTACCGTGTGGTTTCTGGTGAACTTCACAGTTTCCTTTAACATCATTTTCAACATCAGCGTCTCGTCTGATTGTAAATATAGAACATGGTTTATCAGGTTATCTTCGGCCACGAGAAGTTCATTGCAGCTCATTCTGTGATAAGTAGCGGCAGCTATTTTATACATGGTTTCAGCATTAATGCAAGAATAGGCACGCTGTGTTCTTCCCATGACTCCTGCTAACCTTGTATAACAAAGCTGTGACTGATTGGGTGGTCCTAGCTGGACAAGCAGCGGGAAGCTTGCTAAACAGTCCTCTCGATGACCATCTGTACAGTATTAGTGGGTTAAACTCTGGCAGTATCACAAATGCAAACTCTGAAGTCTACACTTTTCGGTTCTTGCCAACATGCCACAGTGCTTTCTGGAAGTAGGTAAGCAGGATATGTCCCTCCAGGGTGATGTTGTGTCTTTCATTCCAGACTCCAGGATAATTCCAAGCGTAGGAGGAGTGAATATGTGGAACTCAGTCTACTTTGCTTATGTTTATGAATGATCATGTGTCAGCTATTCGGATGACCAAAATGAAATAGAATGGAGCTTTCCTATCACGGGTGAGTTCATTGGGTTGATCTTGTTGTTCCTTATCACCAACCTAGACTGTGTAATTATACTGAATTCGAACTTTATCACTTCTATGAAACTGTCTTACATTTTAATTTATGTGCAAATTCCGCAAATATTATTTTAAAATAGATTCCTAGAGTTTTATTTGTTGATGCAATGAAAGGGGTTATGCACTGATAATGTATTACTCGTTATGTGGGCTCCATAATTACCTTAATAATAATAATAATAATCCTTGCATTTGATATAGCGCTTTTCACATCGGGAGGACGTCCCAAAGCGCTTTACAGAACACACTGTAAAGTGAATTGACTGTATATTTGTGGGCGAACGCGGCAGCCAATTGCGCACAGCAATGTCCCACAAACAGTCATAGATTGAAAATGACCAATTTATTATTGTTTTTTGGTTTTTGGAGGGATTATTATTAGGCTCTGTGTGGAGTAAGGAAACTTGCCCAAGGTTTCGCCCTCTGCCTGGAATTGAACTCAGGTCTCTTGCTTGCAAAGCGAGTGCTCTAACCATTGAGCTACAGGACTCCACGTGTCCACCTTATCTGGACACTTGTGTAAATTGTTCTGAGAAACTGGCTAAAGTGAAGCATATGCTGTCCAATTGTTCAATAAGCCTGAAGGATTTTAAGCAAGATATCTGCATCCAATAGCAAAACCAGTTACTGAGTTACAGCTATACTTCTTAAAAGAATATTTAGAACGGCTGTTTATATGCAGAATGTGAGCAGGGATTTTATTTCCTATTGACAACTCAGTGTTCTCACTCTCATCACATAATGGATATAAATATCTTCCGCAGACTACTCCTAACCCACTACTGAAAAGGTTGGCAATCCAAACATCATTTTTTTTTACAACTTTTTTTATCATTGTTGAGAAAATAATTGTGAAGGAAAGGAAATCGGAGTTGAGTTAGGGCACAGTCATATATGAGGGAATAGCAGTTTTAGTTTGATTGCTTCGGAACTCATGTTTCAAATATATTCATAAATTTTAAATTGCTTCTTGAATTTAATAAAATTGTTTATTTTCATCTGAATTAATCCATCACTAGTTAATCAAGGACAATGGAATAAACCAATAAGATAAACATATAATTTGTTCATGAGATATAATTTCAAATGCTGTTTTAAAATCAATTGAGCTTTTGTACAATATATTTCATCTGGTTTAGACATATAATGTAATCATAATAATTAAGAATTCTTACAATCCATCATAATCCTTATACACATTTGGTACAGTGCTCTTCACACTGGGAGTATGTCCCCAAGTAACGTCACAAGATATAATGTAAAGTACAGTGTCGGTGTTTTGTGAGAGCTTCTAGTATTAAAAGGATTAAGCTTTCGGTTCCTGATAGTTGTTGCTAAAGAGGTGGAATTCTGTGGAATTCCTGTGAAATTCCTGGCAAAAACTTTTCAACTCACTGTACATTTATAGTTGTTTGCACGCTTTTGAAGGTAATACAGTAACCATTTGCTCACCGTTGGGAAATATGATGTTTCAGATAATGTTATGATTTCGAATGAGATAATACTTAACAATAATAATAATTCTTGCATTTGATATAGTGCTTTATCATTTATTGGAGATGTCTTGAAGCACTTCACAGAATACACTGTAAAGTGAATTGACTGTGTGTTTTGTGGGCGGAAAGCTTGCACACAGCAGTGTCCCACAAACAGTCATGGATTGAAGGGACCAATTTATTATTATTATTATTTTGAAGGAATTATTACACCAGGAAAAGCGATCCACCAATCGACTAACAACCGGGTTTCTACTTACTGCCTGGTAAACAGAGGCGTGTGGAGTAAGGAAAATTGCTCAACATTTTGCCCTGCTGGGAATTGAACGCAGAACTCTAACCACTAAAGCGACAGGAATCCACTAATGCGCGTATAACTGAAGTAAAAGAAAGACTCCTACAATTATGTACAAAATAGTGGAAAGTGTCCTTGAGGCATCAGAAAGTACTTGCCCTGCACAAAGAGTAACCCAGTGTGATAAATTGAAGTTAAGTGAGAGTAAAATAATGCTGTGCAACGTTAGCTTGGTAGGTTGGAATTAAAGTTGAGAGGTTATATAGTACTTGAAAAAGGCATGTATTTTGCCCTGCCGGGAATTGAAATTATTTAATAATATTCACTTTTCAACAGGTAAAGCTTCACTTCAGCTCAAGAATTCAAAACGGAGATGACCTGAACGCATATATACACTTCCACAATTGTGTCCATTTCAGGCAATTATTGATGGAACAAGAATCTGTCGAAACTTGACTGCCTTCAAAGCTAATGCTTTTCTTCCCAATACTGAGGGATAGAGACCGTTAAAATTTTAGTATGTTCAACTCTTTATGGAGCAAATGGTCTGTTTCTGTCTGTGATAAATTAGGATTTCAGCTATTTGTAAGTGTAAACTGAATCTGTGTAACAATAAAATTGTATTTCGTGCCAAATATTAACAAGTGTTCTATGTGTTCATTAAAGAAAGCATAATTTAAAAAATATATTTTTTTATGAATAATAATGAATCATAAAATAATAAAGAAAATAAAGATTCAAATAGATTGTACATGTAGTAACGTAATAATAGTGATGTGACGATCACAAGTTATTACAATGTGAAAAATAAGGAATTAGAGAAAATCAGGAATATATCAGCATGCAAATTGAATGTGGACGTTTGTGTCACTGTAAAACAAACATAGTTCCTCTAATTGTGGGTGCAGCTGGGACTGTTAATAAGGCTATTCAAAAAAGGCTTGACAAAATACCCGGTAAACAAAATATCAACCTCTTGCAAAAGTAGCTATTGTTGGAATCTCAAATATATAAAGAAGGGTAACATTTATTCATATGTAAAGTGACCGTGTTATTAGTCTGGCAGACCCATCAATGAAAACCATTAAGAACTACCTCTACAGAATGACTTAAACTTTAATAATATAATAATCCATGCATTTAATAAAGACCTTCACCACATTGTATAGCCTGCTCCACAGGATGTACTTTAAAGTAATGGTGGCCAACATGTGGCCCGCGGGTCAGTTAAGAAGCAGACTCCAGAACATTCGCATGAGTAAATCAGTTTTCGATCGGTAGTGTGTTTTCGGTTTATTCTTAATTGAATATTTCTTGATTTATGGCATGAATCAAGAAATATTCAATCAAGAAATTGTATTTTGTTGACCGACCATAAAGGTTGCTGTCCACTGCTGTAAAGTGGTGTGACTGTGTGTATCTTGTGGGCTAAGACGGCAGCCAATTTGCACATAGCAAAATTCCACAAGCAGCCATGGAGTAAGTGAATCATTTTATTTAGGCGATTATTGGCTTGAACATCTGGAGAAATTCACTTTTATTTCCAAATCATGCCATGGGATATTTAATGTCCACTTGAACAGGCAGAGGGGACCTCGGTTACAATGGTAATCCTTGCATTCGATATAGTGCCTTATCAGTTCTTCTAGACATCTTAAATTACTTCACAAAATATACTGTAAAGTGAATTGAGTTTATATTTTATGAGTGAAATGCGGCAGCCAATTGCGTACAGAAGTGTCTGACAAACAGTAATGATAATAATCCTTGCATTTGATATATCGTCTTATCACACCTCCGAGACATTTTAAATCACTTCATAGAATATAATGTAAAGTGAATTGACTGTATATTTTGTGCGCAAAACATGGCAGCCAATTGCACACAGCAGTGTCTCACAAACATTGAAGTGACCAAGTTATTTTTTTTGAAGGAATTATTACACCCGGAAAAGCGATCCGCAAAATCGACTAACAACCGGGTTCCTACTTACTGCTAGGTAAACAGAGGCGTCTGGAGTAAGGAAACTTGATCAACATTTTGCCTTGCCGGGAATCAAAAACAAGTCTCTCGCTTGCAAGGCGAGTGCTTTAATTACTGAGCTACAGGACTTCACAGTAGTGGATTGAGTGACCAAATTATTATTATTTCTTTTTTTTAACTGATTCTTGTCCCCAGAAAAGCAATTCATCAATTGACTAATAACCAGGTTCCTAGTCGATTTAACGTCTTATCCGAAAGACAGCACCTCTACACTAGAGTGTTAACAATTTAGGACTTGAACCCACAGCATTCTGGATCAGAGGCGAGAGTGCTACCAATTGAGGTATTTTAATAGCAATATTTCTTTAATATTTTTCTAATGACAATGATAATGACTGACAACTTTCCAGAAGAGATATTTATTTGCGGTACCTGGAAGAATTCCCTTCTCTTTTCGAGTTGGAGCATAGGGCATTTAATATCTTCTTGAACAGAAAAATGGGGTTTCGTTTCAATGTCTCTTCCTAAGGAGGACACCCCGATCAATACAGCATACATAGCACTGCATTTGAGGGTCATCCTAGACTATTAGAATTCAAAGTCCTGGCGTGGGTTTGAATCCACAAACATCTGATTCAGAAGTGGGAGGTGTTTCAGTTGAGTGAGTGAGGCTGACACAATTAGTGACATTGTGACAGAGCATTGTATGCTCTGTCGACTTCGGAAGTTACATATCCTATCCACCTTTCCTATGCACTGTGTATTGGGTCCCCAGAACATACCAGTTTGACTATCTCCTGCCCATATTGATCCCCAAATCGTCCATCAACATATAAAGAATGAAAATAAGGGTAGCTTACAATAACAAGAACAATAACAACAACTTGTGGGTATATTGCACTGTTCCCATCTACAACTTACAATGACAGCAGACAAAAATAATATACATATCAATTGTGAAACTAAGGAGGATCCAGTCCTAGAATATCTTGAGTCTGTGAGTCTGTGAGCTCTGTGATAAGACAGAGGTTCCAGTCAGTGCCTCCTTACCTCAGGCGCTGACAGCATCTCTGTTCATGGCTGCACTCTCCACCTAACAGAGTCAGTATGGAACTTCAGTATCCTGTTTAACCCTCAGCTGTTCTTCGAACTCAATATCCGTGCCATGACCCGTTCTTTCTTCCCCACTTCCGCAACATTTGCCTGTCTCCCTACTGCAATTCATGCATTCCTCATGTCGAAGATCGACTACGCAAACTCCCTGTTCTCCAAACTTCTCAACTCTTCCCTCCACAAGCTGTATATTATTTAGAACTCTGCAGCTCCTCTCCTCTCCCGTAACAAGCTCTGTGAACTGATCACCCCCATCCTTCCTCGGCTCCACTGGCTCCCCATTCCTCAAAGGATCCCATTTAAAATGGTATACCTCATTTTTAAATCTCTCCACAGCCTTGCTCTCCCTACCTCTACAGCCTCTTAACACTATACCAACCTCCCTGCTCCCTCTGATTGGCGGGCACTGGCCAGCTTAATGTCACCCGCCCTGCCCGCTCCACCATTGTAGATGGCCCCTCAGCTTTTCTGCTCCCACCCTCTTGAACTGCATTCCTGAATCTCTCCGCATCGCCCCCTATCTTCACCTCATTTAAAGCCCATCTTAAGAACTTCCTCTTTGACTACAGCTTCGGTCACAATCCCATCCCCACCTTTGATGGTCCAGCACCATGGGACATCCCTGCACTGTGAAACATTGTATATAAATATAATTTGTTCTTGTGAAATGTGAAGGAGATTGTAAATCAATTCCTAGAGACTGTGGTCATGTCATTGTGATGCTTTGAAGCGCTTTGAGACGTCGAGAAGACTTGAAAAGGGCTATATCAAATGTAAGGATTAGTATATATTATTACTTAAGATACTTTATCCTCTTGGGCAGCTGTAGATTTCTGATTGGGGTTGTTTCTGCAGACCAATGTCAAAAACACAGCAATATATTTCCTGCATGTTGACTGCAGCTCTTCCTCAGCCTGTTCATTGCTTGCATGGTAGTCTATTTTGAATACCGTGTTGAAAGCACTCATCCCTTGTTGGGGAAAGGATTGTTGGGTGGAGCAGGAGATGAAGTCACAGAAGTAGTTCGGGGAAAGGGAGCTGTTCCAGTCACTAGGGGTTCTCTCAGCCGAGTTGAAGGGTTGAACGTCAGCAAAACATTCCACGAGGAACGTGGAAATCAGCACAATAAACAAATTGGTCATGCAAGCGACCACGGAAATCAAAGTCGTGGCAAAGATCTAACGTGTAGGGTAGGGTGTGACTACTAATGGCTACCAGCATGTAGCCATTAGTGTCCAAACCACTCCAAACAATTTGAAGGAAAGTCTCAACATCCGCCTGAGTGCAATGTATTATAATTTACATTAATATTGTGTCTTTTACATTGGGATAAAAACTAAAAATGCTCCATAGCGCTGACTGAGATCCACAGCTTATGGTATAGAGAATGCATGGAATTTATATCCTACTATATTTTGCAATTGCTTTCAGTCGCTGTCCATCCAGATTTCAATTCAACAAGATTTGCAAGGTAGTTGTCATCCATTACCGGATTATTATTTCTTGCACTAATGTATGTGAAAACTGTCTTGGTTACACTGTCCAGCTAGGTTTTAAGTTCTGGTAACAACCAATTTAGAGGTTAATTTAATCCAAGAGCTGTTCTTTTAACAGATCCTCCCAGTTCCTTCCTATATTAAGTCATTAATAATAATTATTGCATTTGATATAGCACTTTATCACGTCTGCAAAACATCTTAAAACACTTCATGAGATTTTTAATTTGAGAGAAAAGGACAGCAGTAAAAATGTACACCTGTAGAGGCGGGAGGTGGGTTTAAAGTCTCGTCTCGGACAATGACGTGTATTGGAGTGTTAGCCTAGACTGTGAGCTCAAAGTTCTAACCTTGCAATAATTGAATGTTTTCTACTAAAGCAGACTGTTCATGATTTATTGTCATGTGAAATATTACAGCTGATGAAAAGATTAATGAGCTGAAACATAAGAAAGGTTATTGAATGCAATTGAAAATAATTAGTGCAGATATAATTTCATATATGAAATACATTATATAAGACTTAATTTGAATGATATACAGATATTTGAAGATAACATTTTTCATTATCAAATGAGATTGAGAAAACCTCACACAGAAATACAAAATTATTTATTTTAATTCGATTCAGATTAATTTATGAAAATGACAACTGTTTGCGTTTTCTATTGCAAAGTATTATTTCTAATCATAACTACAAAATGAATATATCTGTCTACAGCAGGAACAATATTTCATAGTAAATAAAAGCCCTGATATCAGGTAGCTTAGTAATAACCTTCGCTTAGTAATTTACATGTACAAGTGATGTCAAAGGAACCTACCACACATTCGGACATTAATGAGACAAGACTCAGCTGCATTTGGTTATACCTTCATCCTCCTTCAGGCTTCTGTTTTTATAATTAGTAAAGTTGTATTGGTGCAAAACAGTTCTCTTCCAGTTCAGTTACTTACAACTTCTATAAAACGCAATGTATTTGTGAATATTGCAAATTCTATAATCACATGACTATTTTCTCTGATTGCTACTTTTGAAAACAAACACATGTAAAGTAATTAGAGATGCTTGTTTTGTAGCAGTATTGATTAATTGAATATTAACATGAATCAAATGAAAATGAATTTTGATTTAAGTTTGCAAATGTCATATTTGCAGCAAAAAATGTTCACCATGGGAAATCTAAAAGATGTAATCCAAAAGTTTAATGTTGAATGAGGGTAATTAACTCATAAGAATCCAAAAACACAAATGATAAGTAAAGCATAACAGGTACATCAATGATAGAAAAAAGACAAATTAAGATTAATATTTGGTTATGATCTTTAATTTTCTGGCTCTTTCTGACTCCATTTTCCATTTTTTTCCCCAGTCCTATGTGGATATTTAACGAATCTTCAGTCTGCAATACATGAGAAAATATTACATTAAGATAAAATAATAATCACTCCAAAACCAAAAACAATAATAAATTGGTCATTTTCAATCTACGACTGTTTGTGGGACATTGCTGTGCGCAATTGGCTGCCGCGTTCGCCCACAAATATACAATCAATTCACTTTACAGTGTGTTCTGTGAAGCGCTTTGAGACGTCCTCCCGACGTGAAAAGCGCTATATCAAATGCAAGGATTATTATTATTATTATTATTATTATTATCCGCATTGCTTTCGATTAAAGAAGCAATCCATCTTCAAATCTGCAGAGGCTTTATGTCACGATCACAACTGCTACAATTCTGCAGTACAACTTCACTTGTGGTAAAAGAATGAATCTGATTTTTTTTAAAAACGATATTTATGAATTTACCATTCTCAGATCCAACTGTTATTCTCCTCTCTAAATGCTTTAAAATTAGAACAATATTTCTGAAGGAAGTAATGAATGTCTTACCTTTAAAATGGTTGAAATCTACAATAGTCTACGATGATTACCATCAAAATAAGTATTACTAATACGCTCAATGTGAACAGGGAAACCAAGACCTCGACAGCAATAACTGCAAAGTAAAGACAGCAGTAAGGCAGGATCTTTCAACAGAATTAAAGTTGCATTGTGTTCAAGTCTAGCATGAACTGGCGGCACGTTATGGAGTTTAATTATCATATTTAAACATGTTTTTCAGGCAGGCAAATATCCGTCAGATTCCGAGTTCAAGCTGCATGCTAGGACTTGGAACGTATATAGTCTATGTTGATGTGCCTTTGCAGTGCTCGGTGTACTACATTGTTGGAGGTGATAAACTCAACAATGGCACTATTTTTGTTATTTAAACTAGCTTCAATATTTCCAGCATTTTCTGTTAGCTTTACCGACTTTAAATAATAAATAATAAATAATTCATAGAAGCAAAGCAGTGGGGAAGTCTCCTTGGCTGCAGTAACACTGACCGTTTTTCAGGTACATTCAGTTTAAATGTCATTAGCTTCAAAAAACAACAAAATTGCAATATTAGCCATAAACCAATCCACTTTCACCTTTGTCCTGTATGTATGTGAACGGTTAAGAAAATAAACTAGATGATTCCGGCAATAGCCTGACCATTTGATCAGATCCTTTCAAGATAAAGTAAACAAATCTGCAAGTTTTTTGCATTAGTGAATGAAAAATATTCCGAACAAGATTTACGTGTAGATGGAGAGGGAGGAATGACGTTTAAATCACGAATCCGAATAAAATGGCGAAACACTACATGCATTAAATTACTAGTAATCATCACTGTGAGAGACGCTCCCTATTTTTGTGTCACTGGGAAAATTGGACCAGATTCGTGATAATTTATATAAAAAGTAGAAGTCTTAACTTGGACACCTGCAGGACACCACTATCTATATCTATCCATTCCAAAAACAACCATGTGCTCTCACTCTGTTTCCAAGCCTATAACCAACATTATGTCCATACTGCCACCTTTCCTTTAATACCGTGTGCTTTGCTTTTAAATACATTTTGCAAAGGCTTTAACAGAGGTGAAAAAATTCTGAAAATCCGTTGCAGCATTCCCCTTATCTGTTCACTCAGTTATTCCATCAAAGGGCTCCTTTAGATTTATTATGCAAGACCTACCTTTAACCAATCAGCGTTGTTTGATTTCAATCATTTGTTAATGTTTGCCCACAAGGGTCTATACTTACTTGGCTTATTAATCGTGTGGCTGATGAAAATTGGGTCAAGTTTTGCAACCTAGTTCTTTGATGATTCAGACCTTAGTAACTGATTTGGTCAAACATGTTGTAACCAAGTAACCTAAATTCACTGTGTGCATTGCTGATGTAGCCGATAAATGTCATTTATGTTCTTATTTATTCTAGGACTGCCTTGTTCTTCGACAACTGGAATATAATACAAATTTGCAGTAAATTTGCGTTTGAGGCAGTTTTTTTTGCGATCAAAAGGCACAATTCAATAATCAACGGTGCAATGATTGGCATTGACACTTTCACTGTCAATGTGGATAAGTTAACAATGTATATATTTTGCCTGCTCTACAAGGAGGTTTATATATATATTCCTCAATGTTAATTGAATAAATATTTGTAACCAATATGGTGCGTTTGGAGAAATAGTTCATAGCTTTCTTTTGGGATTAAGAGTGCATTTCCAACTCAAAACAAGCATACAGCCGAATTGGTATATAACTTTAGCAAGTTTCAAATGGCTGAAAACCCAACAGATTTCTGCAAACAGGAAGTACAATAGGGAATACATGGATTCCATTGATGTATTATAACTTGCCAAGGGGGAAGCTGAAGGACATCTAGAAATGTTATTTGAAGTGTTCATATTGTCAAATAGTGTGAGGCAGAAAATAAACAACGCAAACAAGAAGCTGGTTATTGCCATGAGTTCAGATCTCCATAAACACCGGGGAACATATAGAACTATCGAAATTTTAAGTGAGATTGAGATAGTAAACACAGAACAATATTTTCGAGTGCACCAGGGCAGCAGAACAAGAGGACGCAGGTTTAATGCTGTGCAGGGCAATTTTAGAAATTTCCCCGTACAACATTGAACCTGACTGACACCAAAAAGTATCTGTCTGACAATAGGTCATCGACCTGAAACGTAAACTCACTATCCTCTCTCCATAGATGCTGCCTGACCTGTTGAGTGTTCCTGTTTTTATTTCAGATTTCCAGTATCTGCAATATTTTGCCTTCTTTTTCCAAAAAGTATTTGTTTCTCAAATCAAGAACTGGAACAAGTGACCAAAAGGGTGGTTGAGCCCATTACTTTTAATTGATATATAAAGCAGCTTAATGTTATGTTGGGAAGTTAATATGTTAGCAGTTTTGAAAGGATGCGATCAAATGCGTAAAAGAGTCTTCCTCAGCTGCACTTCTCCTGCAATCTTGTAACCTTGTTTAAATAGTCACCAGTTGCTAGAATCTCATTGTTTATTCTACATGCATAAAAATAATGTGTCTCACAATACCCACGGTTCCAATCTTGTCAACTAAAAGTAATTTTTTTATATATTTAACATGGAGTGCTTGTGACTTTCATGACTATAATTTGAGGTATGAATTGAAATACTAAGTCAAGGTGTACTTAACTATAATTGACAGTTGGCACCACACCTGTTTCAGAAAGGTCAACTGTGTAGTTGGCAGTTCCTCCAGTGCGGAGACTGAGGTGCAATACCCCACAGGTATAAACAGTCCCGGTTTTGATATCCTGTCTCATTTTCACAGAGCTCGATGCTTCATACAGTCCCTCTGAATTCTGTTGTTCATTTGTAATTATATCATTTGTGATTTCGATGCCATTTTCATACCAATTGAACTGAAGATTCTCTGGGTAAAATGCGGCCGTTTTACATACAAGAGTCAGAGACACAGATGGATCTCTTTCAGGATCGCCAGAGAAAATCTCCAGTGGTGTTGGGGGAACTGTAAATAATATGATGGAACAAAATCACATAACTTAGCTTCGAATGGAGTTTATTCTGATTTGAATTCAATGCATTTCTTTAAAAAACTTTGATTCTAGTTTACTTTATAACTTAGTTTTCAGTTATATTGCTGAATACAAGCTACTATTTATTGCTGCCACAATCGATTTATGGCAAAGACCAGTTATGGATGAAATTCCAATAGAAATAAATAAATGGAGAATTAAAGGTGCTACTCGCCCTTCATCCGTAAAACAGATTTATATTCGTCCACAAAACAGAGTCACTCCAATTTACAGTACAACAACAACTTACATTTGTGCAGTGCCCTTCTCGTGGGGTGGGGTCTTGAAGCGCCTAAAGTAATGCAGGCTGACACTAAGCCGGGGGTGAAGAATGGGGGGAAAGACTGTAAACACCATTGAAGAGAAAGGTCTTCAGGCATGATCTGAAAGGGGGAATGAGTGAGCAAGGCAGAGGGATTGAGAGAGAGAATTCCAAAGGCCACCTGTGGTGGAGCGGAGACTATGAGTGTTATATGAGGGTTATATATCTGAGCGATTTACTTTACAGTGTATACTGTGAAGCACTTGGGGACCCCAATAATAATAGCAATAATAATAATGATTTTTAAATTTGATATAATGCAGTTCACGATGGGAGGACGTGAACTGCGTTATAACAAATGTAAGGATCATTATTATTATTTGTTAATCACTGTCACTGATAGCATGAAAGAAAAAAATCACTTTTCAAGCGACTGACTGTAATTTGTATTGATTTTACAATTCTAAATGAATTATTCTCTGCTTCGAGACCAAGAGAAACAAAATCAATAATGAAAAGTGACAGTATTATAGTTACAGATTGAAATTCTGGATATCAACAATAAAATTATATTTGTGTAGCATCTTTCACATCGGGAGGACGTACCAAGGGAATCGATGCCAAGGGAATCAATGCCAAAGGAATCACAAGAGTCAATCACAACTAGAACACTGTAGGAAATACATTCTGTCCACTCTTAATAGGCCATATAAAGAGTTTGTGACTGTTATTTTATTTAAGGAATCTATGGAGATAGTATTAAAGTTACTTAAATGTCAAAAATCACTTACTTTTAAAACATGATCTAAGTCCTTACATTGCAAGAAATTCTGCTAAACATGAATAACAGCGACTAGTGCGGAATAAATAAATTACCATTCAACATCTACAGCATAGTAATATTGGCAGCGATGCATAACTATTTTAAAGAATTTTACTACATTACATCTTTAATTTATTCCACCACTGTAATCTCCACTCATTGTATCCTAAATATTTTATAAGAATAATAAAACATTCCATGCCATTCGTTTGATTTATTTGTGTAATGTTTAAATATGTTTCAAATATTCACACTTACCGCATACAGTTAAATGTGATCCAGATCCATTTCCTGTTATTATTCCCTCACGGGCTACTGCACAGTAATACAGACCAGAGTCCTGGGGACTCACATTCAAAAGCTGGAAGAAGCTGTTCCCTCCATCTTCCAAACCGAATATTTTCCTGTTATCTGCTCTTGTTTGCAGGTATCCACTCTCCCCCTGCTTCCACCAGTACACTTTTATGCGTGTGTTGTTTGGACGGACAGGAAAAATGCAATAGAAGGTGATGTTTGCACCTATGTTTGGAATTCCGTGTTTGGGTTGTTGTGCCACTTCGATCAAAGTACCATCAATAACTATCAGAAATAAATTTGAACACTCAATGCATAAGATTCACAGGCGGGAGAAAGGAACAATAAAAAAGAGCAAAAGCAAAGGAAGGCACACAGTACATAATAGATAGTTAGTTCACTTTGCATCAATAAACTCATTCTTCATGAGGCAAATATACAGGCACTACACTTCGCAGAAAATTTCTGTGAAGCGCTTTGAGATGTCTCGACGACTTAAAAGTGTAAGGATTACATTACTAATGCAAGAGGCTGAAGGGAAAATACTCATTAACACTTGAAATGACTGCATTTATATTCAGAAAATTCTAAACACAAACCTTTGAAAATTATCGTTATGAAAGACAGGGTCTGTAAAATAACACTCGCCATCATGCTGATCACTGCCTGAGACTAATTGTAAATGTATCACTGGTCTGTAATGAGAGCTTGCGATTGCTTAAGATGAGATAGGTGGTACTGGGTTTTGACTTCCTGTTATCTTGGACTCAATGGATAAGTTTTGATTGGGTATGATTTGCAGAGACTATGCCCCACTTAAAGGTGTCTTGAATCGCTTATCATATTGTCTGCAAAGATAAAAGCTTAACCAGATCTGAAATTCACATATATTTTCCTATAGCTTTACTGAATTAAAATTGTTGACTCTTGTCAAATAGTGATGGTACATTAAAGCCTCAGTAACGTTTCTTTGTAACATTGGGGTTAACTTTGTCGGAAATCTATAATGCAAGGATTATTATTATTATTGTCTATTCTCTTAACAATTTCAATGTACCTCAAACCGCTTTATAGGATTTATGTTGAAGGGTAGTGATTGTGTTGTAGGTGAACCAGGCAGCCAATGCACACGCAGTAACGCTGTGTCCTATGAACAGGCATGAAGTGAGTGACCCATTTTATTTGAAGGATTTTGGAGACTATGGGTCGATTTCAAGAAGCTGGGAGAAAATGGTTGAAAGTTCACACACAGATGATTGGTCAGAATGGGCGGAGAGATAGAGAAACTAGGGTATAAGGTTGCAGTGGATTGCAAGGATTTGAATGCAAGAACAAGAATCTTGAATTGAATCCATTGGGGGCTGTGGTGACTATGCATACATATGCGATATGAATAGAATCACGTTTGGAGGAGCTCAATGAAGGAATGGTGGGAGAGGAAGGAGTGAAGATGGGAGGTGATGATTCATTCAGAGAAGAAAGCCAAATTGGCGCTGGGTTAGCAACTGGAGAGCATGGAGAGCTTAAGTAAGAGTTTACTGAGAAACAGATTGATGATGGTGTTTCTGAAAAGATTATTGTAGCTCAGTGGTTAGAGCACTTGCCTCACAAGTGAAAGACCTGGGTTTGATTGCCGGCAGGGCGAAACACTGGCAAGTTTCCTTTCCCATTTCACACACAAAATATGCAGTCAATTCACTTGACAGTATATTCTGTGAAGTGCTTTGAGACCTTGCGAAGATGTGATAAGGCGCTATATCAAATGTAAGGATTATTATTATTAAATTATTATTATTATGCCGGTATAAAATAAAGAGGTGGAGATGATTATAATGATGAGCAGGGATACGGGAAGGCGAATGTGTGAGGAGGGATGTGTTTCGCCCACAAAATATACAGTCAATTCATTTTACAGTATATTCTGTGACACACTTTGAGATGTCTCGTAGATGTGATAAGGCACTATATCAAAAGCAAGGATTATTATTATTATAATATTATTATGTGCAGTTGGAGTCAAAATGAAGTGGCAGTTTCATGCGAGAGATAAAGAGGACAAGTGATGGAAAACAGAGTTAAAGGTGAGGAAGGAGAAATGAGTGGGGCTGAGGGGGATGGAGGGGCATATTGGGGAGGAGTGAAGGTGGCAGAGATGGAAGCAGAGGCACTTACGCATATCTGCTCAATTTTAGATATCCATCATGTCCTCAAATATTGTAAGGGAAGTCAGCATATGAAAGTGAAAGGAGCTGATTAATGGGGGAGAAAAGGAGTGTGGATTTATCTTTGGTCTCTTGGAATATCTTTGAGTAGAAAATTAATTTTATTGAGTTGAGGACACAGTGGTAGGTTTTGGTATAGTCCAGCCAGATCTGGCATGGATTGGGAGACTGGATTTAATCACATAGTTTAGCAGCATGGGCTTAGGACATTAGGGAAATTAGGGCATATCAGGGAGACTTTTATAATAATAATAATAATCCTTGCATTTGATATAGCGCTTTTCACGTCGGGAGGACGTCCCAAAGCGCTTCACAGAAGACACTGTAAAGTGAATTGACTGCATATTTGTGGGCGAACGCGGCAGCCAATTGCGCACAGCAATGTCCCACAAACAGTCGTAGATTGAAAATGACGAATTTATTATTGTTTTTGGTTTTGGAGGGATTATTATTAGGTGTGTGGAGTAAGGAAACTTGCCCAAGGTTTCGCTCTCTGCCTGGAATTGAACTCGGGTCTCTTGCTTGCAAAGCGAGTGCTCTAACCACTGAGCTACAGGACTCCACGACTCAATTACAAGATGTAATTGTACTTTTGTTTTACAGACCCCCCACACCATTCTTCTCATTCTTCTCATGGTATTTGAAGATGTTCTTCAAATTTTCCAAATTTTGGGGATAAAAATGGATTTGAGTTGTGATGGGAGCAAGGTTGTTGAGCAAGGGAGCTGTACATAAGGTTGACTGAGGAGGCAAGGCTGACATGGACACAGGACCAAAGGTGCATGATTTTTGAAGTTTATTAATACAAACTCAATTTCTTCTAACATATTGTACTGGAACATATAAAATCCCTTCACTCACTGGCAACTCCCTACCTCTCTGTCGTCCTCACTCTCCAATCCACTACCTCAGGCTCTGCCACTGTTAAGCATTCTGATGCTACCCTGCGTGGAGGGCAAGACATAAGTGCAAGTTAATCTTGCTGTTGTTCTTGTTCATTTAAGGGAAAGCTGGATATGAATATGAGGGACAAGGAAAAAGAAGGCTATGGGAGGGACTAAGTATCAGCATCCAGCATCAGCATCCAAGGCTGCACTCTCCACCTTTCAAAGCCAATTAGGAACCTCGGTGTTCTGTTCGACCCTGAGCTGTCCTTTCTTCCCCACATCCGCGCCACAACTGGCACCACCTTCCACCACCTCTGGAACATCGCCAGACTGCGGCACTACCTCACCCCTTACGTGGCTGAAACACTGGTCCACGCCTTTATTACCTCAAGGCTGGACTACGGGAACTCTCTCCTCGCTGGCCTTCCCGGCACCTCCCTCCACAAGCTGCAGCTCATTCAAAACTCTGCAGCTCGTGTACTGTCCCGCACCAGGCTTCGGGACCACATCACTCCCACCCTCGCCCTCACTCACCTCCACTGGCTCCCCATCCCCCAGAGGATCGAATTCAAGATCCTCATCCTCACCTACAAGGCCATTCACGGCCTTGCTCCATCCTACCTCTCTGACCCACTATCCCCCTACTTACCTGCCCGTACCCTCCGTTCCTCTGGCTCCGGTCTGCTCCACATCTCCTGCCCTAACCGCCCTACCATCGGTGGCCGGGCTTTCAGCCTCTCAGCCCCTAGGCTCTGGAACTCCATCCCCCAGTGCCTTCGCCTTGCTTCCTCCCTTTCCTTCTTCAAGGCCGGTCTCAAGATCATTCTCTTCAACCGTGCCTTCAGCTCCCCTCTCGACTCTCTAACCCCTCCTCGCTCTCTCCCTCCCCTCCCCTCACCCTGACCATTTACCCCCTGCTCGGGTCCCGACCCAACTGTCCAGCGCCTTGGGACGTCCTCCCGATGGGAAAGGCGCTTTATAAATGCAATCTTGTTGTTGTTGTTGTAAGTAGTGGGTGTGGACATATGTGGAGTGTAAACACAGGCACGGATTAGATAGGCCCAATGGCCTCTTATTTGCCGTGCAGTTAATGTAAAACTATGTAAGCATATAATAATAATCCTCACATTTGATGTAGTGCCTTATCACGTCTTCGAGACATCTCAAAGTACATAGAATGCACTGTAAAGTGAATTACAAATGCAGCAGCCAATTGCACACAGCAATGTCTCACAAACAGTCTTGGATTGAGTGACCAAATTATTATTAATCACTAGCAACCAACAGGAGCCCACGTTGAAGGGTATCATTCTGGTAAATTAATTTATGTGGATGACTTCACCCTTGCCACAAAAGGCTAAGACCTTACCATGATTGGCGAGCTCCTCCCTACCGACCTGAAGATAATGGCAGAATCCGTTCAATACTGGAAGCTCTGCCCACACCTCCAAAACCTTGATAGCAGCCTTTCACATGAACAGCAAAGCTGCCAAGGAACCATTTAATGTCGTCTTTTCGGCCAACAGTTCATAAATGAGCCTAACCGTGTAAACGTGGACAGAAGCTTGACTTTTAAAGGTTATCTGGAAAAAGACATGCAAAGAGATTCAAGCAAGGATGAGTCTTGTGCGAAAACTCCCAGGCACAACATGGAGTGCTGATGCGCACACATTTCGAACAGCGATCTAGCCCTGGTGTACTCTACTGCTGAATATTGCGCATCATTTTGGGCGGGCAGCTCACATACCGAATCTCTGGATGCACAGTTTAATGCCGTGATGGGAATCATAACTGGAATATTAAAATCAGCACCCTAAACCGAATCCTATCCCCAATCTGGCCTTGGATATTTGAACGTTGCTAATTACTCCTCTTACGAAAGAAGTATTGCACACAAGTTTGGAGATCAACAGTAACATTGCTCCCACCACTATTTACAGGACTGATTTATGATTCGTTCTCTGTTCCTCGGCTGTATTTGGTCACACAATGAGTAATTTGCTTCAGAATTGTAACTTTTTGTTTTGTGGTGTCAGTAAATTTCCAATAGTCCTGCAACTTACTCAACTTTCATCATTTGTTTTTTCACACGAGCAAGAAATACAATGTATTTGTGATGAATACCATGACTATAATCATTAATTTCTACATTAAAAACAATTTGCTGTTCAATATAAAGTCTACTTAAAGTGAATATGTTACTTATGACGTATCCTGCAGCTGTTAATTGATTTTTTTCTCATCAATCAAATTTAGGTAGCATTTAAACAAAATAGCATTTGCATTTAATCTAATGGCTTTCATATGAGGATGACATCTCAAAACACTTCATAGGTTTTACTGTAATATGCAGTTACTATCTATTTTGAAAAAGATGGACAACTAATTTGCACACTCCAATATCTGACAAACAACCATGATTTTAATTATATTTTTTATTTGGGCAGGCCACCGACAGAAATTCGCTTACATTTTTGAATAGTGTCATGGGATGTTTAAAATCCACAAGAACAGGCGGATGATTTTTCGATTTAACATCTCATCCAAAGAATGCACCTCCAATACTGCAATTTACCCAAAGCACTGAAATGGGATGTTAGTCTGGAACCGAGACTATATGACTTAACATTTCTAATGCGGGGCTCGATTTCACAACTTTCTGACTCCACAGTGCTGGCAACTGAGCCATATTTTGCACATATTTTATATACAGTAAAATCTACCAACATAATGAAAAATATTATGAGACATACAGACCATGATGGAAATTTATTTCACGTTATTCTAATGGAACAAATTCATCTATTGTATTTCTTAACAAACAGGGATATTGTGTAAGTCAAGAAATAATATCCGTTATTGACAGATATTCAGCCACAACGCTGAATAATAATAATCATCTTCATGATAATAATAATCCTCACATTTGACATAGCGGTTTAGCATATCATCGAGTGCTTCACAGGATATATGGTAAAGTGGAGTAACTGAATTTTGTGCATAAAACAAGGTAGCCGATTGCGCACAGGAATGTCCAACAAACAGCCATGGAGCGAGTGACCAATTTTATTTGGGTGATTGTTGACCAGGAGACTGCGAGGAACTCAGTTCTCTTTGAATTGGAGCCAAGGGAACTTTAATGTCCACCTGAACAGGCAGATGGGACAAGTTCTATACAGCTGAATCTCATAGTACTGAACCTTGTATAAGATTAAAAAAATCAGATGCGTAGATTACAAAGACTTCTCCTCCGACAATGCAACACACCCCCAGTACTGCATTGGAGTGTCAGCTTAGACTATGTGATTTAAAGTACTGAAGTGGGGCTTGAATCAACAACCTTCTGACTCAGAGCGAGAGTGCTACCACTCAGCCAGGCTCACATCAAGAGCCTCATCAAGGTCCGATACTAAACCTGAACCCATTGCTGGTCTGTAATAAGTGTTTGTGGTTGTTTGAAATGAAATATGACGTTATGACTGACGTTTGCCTTCGATCTCTCAGGGCCCAGGACATAGGTTTTGGCTGGAGGGATTTGCGAAGCCAGTTGCTCTGTTTGTCCTGTTACTGTTAGTGTATTAAACTACATTGTCTCTTGCGCAGATCAATGTGGAACATACTATCAGTGCAAACAGCAGGATCCTTCTTTGGTGTTTACAATAACCAAGGTTAATTTTGTGGGAGATCTGTTCTACTCAGTTCTATGCAGCTGAATCTTATAGTACTGAACCTTGTATAAAATCAATAAAATCAGATGTGTGTGAGCAGATAATTTATATATTGTAATTTGTTTTCCTTGTTAGATTACACAGAAGTCATATGGAAACACAAAGCACAAAGATTTGATGCAATTTAGTTTTAATTTCTGAAAATGACATCATTTTTTACAAAGCAATGTTCGTGTTTATTACTCCATTTAATGAACGTTTGTAAAAAATAGCAACAGTGAGGTAGCACAGCTGTGTCATTTACATGTACACGTTATCTCGAGGGTATATATTTTTCTATCCATATAGAAAGCATTTCATGTTTAGAGATAAACAGGAACATTTTAAGACCTGGTTTCATACATACTAATCATCCGTTTTGTTTGTCGGCTCTACTTGGAGATATACTGTGCTTCTACCTCAGATCTATTTTAACTGCAGTCGGTCAATTTGCACCAGTGGAACTCGGTCTCTCTTCATTTCTCTCTTCTAACATCTATAAAGACGCAACGGATTGTGAATATTGCAAATCTTTCAATCACATGATTGTCTTCACTGACCATATGTCATCATGAATCAAAATTAGGTTGTATCTTAATATATTTAAGTTTCCAAAGTACTATTTTAAATCAGAAAATTAATTGCCAATTGAACATAACAGATGTAATAAAATTTGGAAATGTAAAACGTAATGGTAAATATATGTAACATCTCTTGATATTAAAGAAACAAAATAAATTAAAAACTAAATGGTGGCAATTACATAAGAGTGACGTGAATGAAAGTCTTACCTTTACAGAGGGTGATTCTGAAATGGTCCACAATGATAACCACTAAAAGAATCATTACCAACACGCTCAATGGAAAACGGGAAATTCCGTAGATGTTGACACCTAAACCTGCAAAGTAACAACAGGTTCACAAGACTGTACATTATTGATGGTGAATTTGAAATGAAATGCAGTGTTTAGACTACTCTAAGGAATGACATGAAAGGCTCTATTATAAGCTTCAAATCGTGAAACTTAAAAAATCTTTGAGACAGTTATAGATTAAAAATACAATGTCCTGCAATTTCATGTAAGGAGAATCCACTGAATGGTTTTTTTTTGTAGAAAATACCGTCACTATTAAAACAATGAGATGGTGATTATTATGGTACTGTGACAGCCTGAGCGCAACTCAGATGATTTTTTATATTTAGTGAGATTTTAAATTGTTTGAGGCAAATAACTTGTAAATCAATATATAACTTTCAAATATCTTCCAGTAGAAGTTTTTTAAGAAAAATTTAGATATGACATCTTTATTAATTCTGACAAACATTTTGAAATTCACAGTAGATGACAACAAGATTGCTGGTAAGTTAAGTACGGTACATTTTTAAGGAAGGCGAACTATATATTTGGCAATATCTGAAGTCTGTAGGCTATTGGGTAATACAATACAATATCAAGAGCTTTACGATAAATTGCAATAATCATGTGAAAATTCAGTTAAGATTAACAGTAGGATTTCTGGCATGCTACCTTCATCGGAACGTTCAGAAAGTTGAACCTTGTATTCGGCAATTTCTGAAGCCTTGAGGCTGATGTGTGACACCTTACAGGTATAAACAGCCCCCCTCAGGATGGGCTGTGCCACTTCCATAGAACTGGAAGTTCCATACAATCCCCCTGGATTCTGCTGTTCAGTGGTATTTATTCCTGTTGTAATTTCGGTGACACTGTTATACCAAGTCAGGATGAGATTCTTCGGGTAATACTCAGCCGTTTGACACACAAGAGTCAGAGACACCGATGCATTACGTTTAGTAAACCTTGGGATTATCTTCAGTGGCGTTGGTGGAACTGTGGGTTAGATAATGGAGCAGAATTACACCATTTCTGTTCAGTTGAGGAAAATTTAATTCCGATTTATATCTGATTAATTTCTCTGTGACAACTTGATCTAATCCCTCCAAATCCAAAAACAATAATAAATTGGTCATTTTCAATCCACGACTGTTTGTGGGACATTGCTGAGCGTAATTGGCTGCCGCGTTCGCCCACAAATATACAGTCAATTCACTTTACAGTGTGTTCTGTGAAGCGCTTTGGGACATCCTCCCGACATGAAAAGCGCTGTATCAAATGCAAGGATTATTATTATTATTGATCTGATTTCTATATTTTGTATTTACTCGGTAATAGCATTTTCTTTACTCTCCAGCAATCACAGTTGCCAAAAGTAATGAAACAACATTATTCATTCAAAAAGCTGGTGCGAGTGGCATTAAAATATTAAAATATGATCTGCTGTTATTTACTATTTCAGTCTTCACCAAAGTAAGGATTCCCTTCCACAAATTTTTTTGGAGGTCAGCTGATTGGCTGGCCTCAATGCGAAAAACCAGCACAACCTGCTTAAAAATATCCATATTTAACTGCGAATTCCATGGTTCCCACCTATACATGGACATTCCAGAGATGTTACGCTACTCTAAATTGTGTTATTTGGACAGTTCTATTCGAATTACTTACAGTACACACCTAACGGATATTGATGAACTTTGATTTATGTTGGTTTGGTTACTTGCATGTTTTATCATGTTTATACCCTCTTCGGGAGGGTATGAGGGGTGGGGGTGGGTGGGTGCGGAGTTAACAGAGTTTCCTTGCAGCTGAACTTTCTCCACTGTGACATGTTTAGCAGCAGACTGTTGCACCTCAGTCAATCCTCTGTGTCAGTAGTTCCGTTCCTGAGATTGGCAGATCTGCAAAATTCCTGGGCATTGCTGATGACAGACCAGCCAGCCTGGGATTAGAGGCAGACAGTCATAGGGCAGGTATTCTTCCCACTCAGATTCTGTTTAACCCTGCACATCAAATAAGTAAACTGGGGCCTTGTCCTACCTGTATAAACAACAGGAAGCTTGTCAGACAGTGCTTTCAAGTTTCAAGTGCTGACAAGTATACAGCTTTATCTGATTAAATTCCAGTGGGACACAAGCCTTGGCATTTGCCAACCAATGCTTTCTAGAATTAGGTAACTAGGAACGTCATTCCTTTCCAATTGTGGAATCCTGTAGCTCAATGGTGAGAGCCTTCACATCGCAAGCGAGCGACCTGGTTTCGATCCCCAGCACGGCGAAACCTTGGGGAAGTTTCCTTACTCCACATGCCTGATAATAACCCCTCAAGAAAAAGAACAACATTGGTCATTCAATCCAAGACTGTTTGTGGCACGCTGCTGTGCGCAATTGGCTGCCGAGTTTCGCCCACAAAATATACGGTCAACAGTATATTCTGTAAAATGCTTTGAGATATCTAGAAGAGGTGAAAAGTGCTATATCAAATGCAAGGATTATTATTGTTATCAGATACTGGACAATTTCCTAGTGTAGATGACATACACACATGTAGTTCTCAGTCTAGTTTTGATTCTCTTAAGAGGATAGTTTACTAGATATATTTGCGTAATATGTAAAGATAGCAATGATCCAGATCTGTCCTGGATCCCCAGATAGTCACAGGGGCAGGGAATCTTGCCACTCATCTGCTGTTTAACCCTCAAGACAAACCGGTACCGGTCGGGCTTTTCCTACCTGCACAGCATTGCAGGAAGCCAAATGTGCTTTCAAATTTCAAGGAGTTGGCAAGTATGTGGCTTTATCTGATTAAACTCCAGGGGACACAACAAACCTCTGCTCTCCAGAATTAGGTAACCAGGAAACATCATTCCTTTTCAGATACTGCACAATTTCCCAATGTAGATGTCATACACACCTGCAGTTCTCAGTCTAGTTTTGATTCTCTTAAGATTATAGTGCGTTAGATATATTTGCGTAATATGTAAAGATAACAATGATCCAGTTCTGCGAAGGGTTAACACTTACCGCATACAGTTAAATTCGATCCAGTTCCATTTTTTGCTATTTTTCCCTCCAACGCCAGAGCACAGTGATAAACTCCAGAGTCCTGAAGATTCACATCCAGGAGCTGAAAGAAGCCGCTTCCTCCTTTTTCAATATCAAATATTTTCCTGGCATCTGGCCGTGTTTGCAGGTACTCCCTCTCCCCATGCTTCCACCAGTATACTTTTGTACGTGAGTTTTCTTCAAAGTAGGAAATGGCACAGTAGAAGGTGATGCTTTCACCTTTGATTACAGTTGTGTGTTTGGGGAGTTGAGTTACTTGGACCGAAGTGCCGTCAACAACTATCAAAACAAATTCAAATACTGATTGAGTAAAATATGTAGCCGATGAAAACGAATACAGAGAAAATATAAAGCATGAGGTAAAGAGATGCAAGTAAAGCAACGGAACTTTGTTTGCAACAATTTGGATTTATATAACGCCTCTCACGCAGGGTAGTGCCCCAGAGCACTTGGTTTAGTATAAAAATGAATACGACTGCGACTATATTTGCAGACAAACCGAGCGCTTACCTGTGGAAAGCATCCCCACGAGAGAGAAACAGTAAAACACAACACTCGCCATGGTTCGGATCACTGTCTGAGATTACCCTGAACCCACTGCTGGTCTGTAATGAGGGGTGTCAGATGCTAAAGTGAATGTGAGGCAGTGACGTCAACAACATCAGAAATTAATCCAAACACTGATTGAGTAAAATACAGAGCTGATGAAAACGAATACAGAGAAATATAAATCAAAAGGTAATGAGATAATGATAATAATGCATTTGATATAGAGCTTTTCACGTCTTCTAGACATATCAAAGCACTTAATAATAATAATAATAATAATCCTTGCATTTGATATAGCGCTTTTCACGTCAGGAGGACGTCCCAAAGCGCTTCACAGAACACACTTTAAAGTGAATTGACTGTATATTTGTGGGCGAACGCGGCAGCCAATTGCGCACAGCAATGTCCCACAAACAGTCGTAGATTGAAAATGACCAATTTATTATTGTTTTTTTTTTGGAGGGATTATTATTAGGCGTGTGGAGTAAGGAAACTGGCCCAAGGTTTCGCCCTCTGCCTGGAATTGAACTCAGGTCTCTCGCTTGCAAAGCGAGTGTTCTAACCATTGAGCTACAGGACTCCACTTCACATTATATACCATATAGTGAATTGACTGTATATTTTGTGGGTGAAACGTGGCAGCCTATTGAACACAGCAGTGTCCCACAAACAGTTGTGGATTGAGTGATCAAATTATTATTGTTTGTTTTTCTTGAGGGATTTTTATCTGGCGGGTTGAGTAAGAAAACTTGCCCAAGGTTTTGCCCTGCTGGGAAATGAACCCAGGTTTCTCGCTTGTGAGGCATGTTCTCTGACTACTGAGCTACAGGACTCCTAAAGCTAAAGCAAGATTGATACTCAGCTTATATACATAAAAGATTTGTCTATCTTTCTTCTCATCAAACTGGGAACCTATCTGTGGAAAGCATCCCCATGAGCGTGAAATACTGAAATGCAACACTCGCCATCTTTCGGATCACTTCGGAGACAACTTTGAAACTGTTGCTGGTCTGCTACAAGGGGTTGATAAAATGAATTTAAGGTAATGACATTGATTTCTTGTGTATTAATCAATAAACTATTCAACTTTGTCATTCCCGAAACAAAACTTTACCTACTTGAAGGATGCCTACAATTATTCATCTTATCATACGTAAAATAATAATAACCTTTACATTGCATATAGCATCTTTCATGGCAGGAGAACGATTCAAAGTGCTTCACAGGATACATTGTAAAGTTGAGTGACTATATATTTCTTTGGGAGTAAGTGGCATACAATTCGCGCACATCAATGTCTCATAAACAACCATGAAGGGAATGACCAATTTTATTTGGGGGATTGTGGACCCGGAAACTGGTAAACACTTTATTCTCTTTTTGATGTGATCTTTAAAATCCATCTGAAGAGGCAGCAGGCGAGCCCTCTGTTTAACGTCTGATCCGAAGGTTTATAAAAATCCACAGATTAAAAGATAAATTAATATCTGGAATTTACAAAGTTTGCTATGACTTTATTAAACTACATTCTCACGCAAATCGACAGGATAGCTGTTCTCAGTGTAACTTCTGAAAGTCCATTTTTAAAAGTGTAACAACTGGGGTTAATTTTGTGTTAGTTCTTTCCCAACAAAGTTCCTCCTGCTGCAGTCTGCTGAACGCAGCCACTTGAAAGTTTCCATACAAAGAGTGTAAAAATAAGATATTTTGTTGTGGTACTGGAGTATTCTTAGTGGGTTATGTGCTCTATAAATCAAGCCAAAAAATATTTAGAATCGTTTGAAAACTCTTAGAATAACATGTTACATAAATTAATATTTTCACAATTGTTGGAGAGACCAAACATTCTATGCAATGGGTAAGATGTACAATAATTTGACCAAATTTCATTGGTCAACAGCGAATTAAGTGGAGTCCTGTAGCTCAGTGGTTAGAGCACTCGCTTTGCAAGTGAGAGACCTGAATTCAATTCCAGGCAGAGGGCGAAACCTTGGAGAAGTTTCCTTACTCCACACACAGCCTAATAATAATCCCTCCAAAACCACAAACAATAATAAATCTACGACTGTTTGTGGGACATTGCTATGCGCAATTGGCTGCCGCGTTCGCCCACAAATATACAGTCAACTCACTTTACAGTGTGTTCTGTGAAGCGCTTTGGGACGTCCTCTCGACGTGAAAAGCGCTTTATCAAATGCAAGGATTATTATTGTTATTATTATTATTATTATTATTATGATAAATCCAAGGAAGATCGAAACCACCCAATTTGAGCAGGAGAAAGGAGAGGAGGTGAGAGAAGCGACTAAAAAGCAGTCAAGGAGATGTCTTTAGACAAGTTTTGAAGTTAGGGAGAGATTGGACAGACCAATGTTGAAAGAGAGTTCCAGAAGGTAAGGACTGAGTGGTTGAAAGATGTCAGAGATGGGGTTGGGGGCAGTTAGAGAGGGTGGAAGCAAAGCAAGAAGTGACAGAGCGGGTGGAGTATGTTGTAAATGATATTGCAGAGGTATAGTGGGTCAAGTCGATGGAGGTATTTAAAGGTAACTATGCATTTTGTCAATCTCTGGAATCTACTTAATAATATACTTAAACAGCCCCCACTCTGGATGGACTGCGCCTCTTCCACATAGAGTCCGTTCTGAATACATTATGAGGAAGACATTTTATTCTGTTTTGTATTTATTGCCACATTCGATTCTTGATTATGTATTTAATAAATTACCTTTTTTTCATGAGATGCGAATTACTTGCTATATTTGTTCCTCTATGGACAGCAGGGTGTTAATAGATATCAAAGCAATTAGTAAAGTTGTAAATAAATGCATCATATAAAGCGCATTTTGCGCTTAGGACACACATTGTGTGTCGTTCACTACCTCTCCGTTTTACCACAAAAGAAAATCTTTTTATATTTCAATGCAGAGAACGTCTAACTTGTCTTAATTGGACAGTTTAAATTGTTGTTACGTGAGCACGTAAATAAAGTATTAACCCTATCATCTCATAGTTACAAATTGAAACTGGGGGAAGATACATTTTATTTTCAAGAGGTGGACAAAGCTTGAATGTGGGAAATTGTGGCCAACAGAAGGATCTCTCAACAATATGGCTGATATATTTAATGGGTAGTATAGAGGGCATAAAGATGTGGTGTTCATTTCCATGTTTTGAAAAGTTAATAACACCTGGTTTTCAAAGCTCTTACCATACAAATCCTTAACTTAATCCCAAATTTTTATTTTTAAAAAAAAGTATCCGCAAACTCAGGAAAAGTAACTACAACAGAATAAAATATCAGCAGGGAGATATGCAACATTGAAGCTGAACCACTCCAAATTTGTTTTAAAATGTATTACATTGAAATATCTTAAATACCATTGTCTTATTTAAAATATTATTTAATTAAAGCCTTAATCTTGTAAATCTTAAATAGTATTGATACAATAGTATTGATTACTCAAATAGTAATTAAATAGTATTGATAAAATGTAGAAATTTAAATGAATTCCGTTCCTGGAATTAATAGATAGCAAGTAGGAAGTAGGGAAACATTACATGAGTGGCAAATCTTTGAATAGCTGGAACCGTTTGGTTTTCTCAAAGCATTAATTATAACTCTTGACGACATTTCTTTACGCAATAACTTGAATATTGCTACAGGCCCATTCTGTGTTGCATTCTCAGTTACCACACACCATTAAATGTGATCCAGTTTCATTCTTGCTGTTTTCCCCTGAAGCACCAATGCCCCCAAATCAACTCCAGAGTCTTGGTAATTCAAATCTGGAAGCTAGAAGGAATCGCTTCTTGCAAACCATTTCCCGTTATCTGCTCTTGTTTGTAGGTATCCACTCTCTCGCTGCTTCTGTCAATTTACCTTTATATAAGAATTATCTTCAAAGTAGGGAATGGTGCAGTACAACAACAACAACAACAACAAGGTTTCATTTATAGAGCGCTTTTCACGTCGGGAGGATATCCCAAGGCACTGGACAGTTGGGTCAGGACACACGCAGGGGGGAAATGGTCAGGGTGCGGGGAGGGAAGGGAGGGAGCGAGCGAGGAGGGGGTAGATGGTGATGCTTTATAATAATAATAATAATAATAATAATAATAATCCTTGCATTTGATATAGCGCTTTTCACGTTTTCTCGACTTTTCAAAGCGCTTCACAGAGTAGACTGTAAAGTGAATTGACTGTATATTTGTGGCCGAAATGTGGCAGCCAATTGCGCACAGCAGCGTCCCACAAACAGTCATGGATTGAAAATGACCAATTTAATATTTTTTTGGGAGGGATTATTATTAGGTGTGTGGAGTAAGGAAACTTGCCCAAGGTTTCGCCCTGCCTGGAATTGAACCCAGATGTTTCGCTTGCAAAGGCAAGTGCTCTAACCACTGAGCTACAGGACTTTAACCTCGGATAGTCGTGTAGTTGGGCTGTTGAGTCACTCTACAAAGTATTGCCAACTACTCTTAGGAATAAATCCAAACACCAATTTGAAAGAAACAATGCAGTGAAATTCAAATAGATATACACCAATCAAAAACAGATTTAATGCACTCTTTATAGAAGCCAAGACAACTGCTTCATCAAGACAACTGCTTAACAAAGCTGCAGTATGAACACATACCTGTGGAAATAAGCCCTGTTACAGACCATTGGAAGATAATATTCATCACCATCCTGATCACGCTTTAGATTAACCCTGAATCTGCTGGTTGTCTGCAACAAGGAGTTACAATTTCCTGCAGTGAAATATGAGAAGGAGACATGTCGTGTCTCATTAATATTGGGGGATTATGTACGTGGTCTAGTCTAAATACTATTTCTAACTAAGCTTCTATTTTTAATGACTCATTAGAATCAGATATACCATTGGTAGCAATGATAATGGTTGTTTTTTTTAGATGAAATTAAAAACGCAATGTTTGTCATGACTACTAAAATTCTCGCACTAATCTTAGTGATAGTTACAACGAGGTGTTCCTGGAGATAAACTTTCTTCAAGATGAAATACTGGCGAAGGAATTCAATCAATCCTGTGTAATCCTTTCAGGAGACCCGGTCTTATGCCTGGTGGGTTCGCAGAACTCCGTGTTACCAAAATATCTTATTGTGATAACTTTCCCATAAATATTTAAAAGGAAAATGATATTATAGTTTAGTAATTAATTTGGAATATAGACTAAATAAGCAAATTCAGAAATTTGGAAAGTTGATTGACTTGGTATGTAATAAAAATTCATTATGTATAATATAACCATTTGAAATGTGTTTTCATTGCATTCATTGCACAATTTTAAAATTTATCTTTTACCAATTCGCATGAAGTGTGTCATAGAGATGATTCTGAAGTAATGTACTCTATAAAATATTTATCATGCATGTTAGATTTTTATTTATCCATCTGTGGTTACACTAATTGTAATTCCTTCTTGAAAAATATCTCAAAGAATCACTTAAAAGGTTGTGATATTTCTCTAATCATGTAAGTTTGTTCTAAATAAAAACATTTTCACATTAATTTGTTGTTGTTTGTAAACAGTTAAATATATTATACAGTGCATTAATTCAGTGTAATTGAAGATAAACCATGTAAAACTGAAAAGGGATTTGAGTGAATCGGAGGAGAATGAAGTTTAGATTGCAGTTCCAAAGCACAATTGGAGCCCATCCAGCCCATCAAGTTTGCACTGCCGCTTTCCTGTAAATGAACCATTCAGGCCTGAATGCTTATGCTATTGTTGCTTTTCTTTGGAATGCTTATCAAATTAGATCTCCATTCTATATATACCTGACTAAAGTCCGGATCCAACACTCTCTATCAAAGAGTCTCACCCAACTCTTTGTGTCTTTAGAACCTACATGATCCACCAATGTCCACCGCCTCCTTCCTCTTTTTCAGCGTCCAACCCATTTCCCTATAAAATGCACCAAAACCTTACCACAAGTTCACAAAATTGGTATGGATGAAGTTGACCCTTTGGACCATCCAATGTCATTCTTCCAGAACATCCATTGTACCATTTCCCCATCACAGTATCAAGCTGTTTTTTTAAATAGGTCGAGTGTCCTGGCCTCAGCTACTCTTCCTGGCAACTTGTCATTTAGTTACCCATATGTGAAAGGCGCTATATAATTGCATTTTGTTATTGTTGTTGAATTTGTTTTGATTTTTAAATGTATAGTTTCAAATGTACTTTTTAAAAACTAATGTCAGAATCACTGAATAATGGTTTAAATGATGCAACTTTTCCAAGGAAAATATAACTCTCACTATTGGTCAGTTGGTCATGGAAAAAAATGTTTCATGGAGGAAGTGCTTCACTTGCCTTATAATGTCAGATGGTGGCACTGCAACCTCTGTGCCAGTTTACTTTTAAACAAAGTCTGAATTGCATTTACCTTTCCAACAATATTGTCTTTCTATTTATTGTCCAGCTCTGCTCACCAGACTGTCCAACTCTGCCTGAAGCAAGCTACAGACTCTCCAGAACATTGCAGCCCTTGTCATTTCTGCAATAATGTCCAGGTACCTATGGTCCAGATCGTCTCCCTGCTACATTTGCTCCACAATCCCCCAATGTATCGAGTTGAAGATCCTTACCTTCACCATCAAATCCCTCCATATTCTTGCCCTACCATATCTCTGAGACCTCCTCAGCAGTACTTTCCCTGCCATTCGATCAGCAAGCACCAGCCTACACATTACTCAACCCACCATCAGCGGTCAAGATTTCAATCTATCTGCCCCAACTCTCTGGAGCTCCATCCCAGAATCCCTCCGACTTGCCCTCTTCTCCCTCACTTCTTTCAATGGCTGTATCTTGACGTTCCTCTTTGACCACGGAAATACAGTGCAGTGATAGATCCACATATATTAAACATTAAAAATAACATGGTATTAAATTAATTAGTTGTATCATATGATCTTTAATTTCCACCGGAATAGACAGATGGGACCTTGGCATAACATCTAAGTTGAGGGATTGGACCTTTAACACCCTCAGCATTGTCCCTTGCAACCACCCTGGACTATGTGAGTTAAAAGTCCAGGCATGGAGTTTCGTCCAACAATATTTGGATGTTCCCAATTAAACCAGGCGTTCACCTCTTAATAATTGCTTCATTCTTGTGCTGTGCCGAGGACCACAATTCACTGTTTACCATTCGGTTATATCATTATATTTGTACATTAATTTTCTGCTTACGCTTTCCTCTATCTTACAACCATTCCTTTGTATTACAGCGGATTCAGCATGACATGAACTTTACCATATATGGAATGTAAAAGCAGTGTGTGGTTTGATTGTCTCATTGCATTCGTCTGAATAAAAAAAATACTGTGTTAAAGCATGTTCTGTACTGTGAAAAAGGGCAATTGACAAAGTAATTTTGTAGAGATGAAACAGCTGAGATGAAACTTGTAGAGATGAAACAGATGAAACAGACCATCCTTTTTAGTACCAATGTCATTCACCAACAGATATTTAAAGAAGGAGCATTTCTGAAATGGACTTTTTAAGTTGGACAGTCTCCTAAAGTTTTTGATTGATGAACTGGAAATAATAAAATGTGATTATTTCCTTAATTTATGTCAGTCAACTATTAACTCAGGAAATTTATATTTATTTATCTGGAGCACATTTGTGACACTGGGTTGCAATAACTAATTGGATTGTTGCTTTATGTTCAAGGAGACATTGGCATTTGCTAACCTGCCCTAATATTTTCCAGAATTAGGTAAACAGGTGCGACCCTCCTGTATCCACTACTCGTATCCACTTCATTCCAGACAATTGGGACTTTTCCATACGTGTGGGGTATGGATAGGTGGAACTTTCAGTCTGGATTCAATTTTATTAAGCAATGGGGTTCAGCATTATGTGTCAGAAACTCTGTTGACCAAAACTAAGCATGATTTATGACAACTTGAAAGAAGATCTATCAATTGGAAGTGTATGTTCTATACAATCCGTGCTTTACTGATGTTGATCCAGGAAATTTTTCAAGATGTCCAGTATTGACTTGTTCTTAAAATATAAGCAGGTGTTTGTTGTTCAACTGATATTGAAATTGTGCATTATAACTGCACCTATCCACACTACACTGATCTGAAATAAATGCTTAAGCTGTTAATAAAGATGTCAATAAACAACGTCTATATTTAGTATAAGAAAGCGGGTCGCTTGTAATGGAACTTTTGGTGTCACTGAAATACATCAGAAATAGCACATTTCAAAATTTTGGTTGCTTCCTGTTAGGTATATATCAGCACACACATGACCATTAGAACGCCTACACATTAACCTTTCCTTTGCGGTAAATGAATTGCGCCATATGTTGTTGAACAGCTTTCAAGCTAACCCATACCACGTGTTGTTTTACCAATAGTAAAGACGCAAAGTGATTAAATGAGAAAACCACATGATTTATGTTTCACAATCGTTCTTTATTGAAATGTTAAGAAAATACACTACACCACTTCATGAGGCCAAACGGCTTATATGCTTTATTTAACTCTTTATAATTTTTTTTCATTGTTTAGTACAATTTTAAATTGGGTGTGCGATGATTTAAAAGCTATTCGATCAAGGCTTCTAGTCATGATTAGAGCTGTTAATACATTTGCATGAAACTAGATTCTAAATATCACATAAGTACACATGAATAGAATTAAGCATCAATATTTTCCTGCAATGGATTTTCACAAATAAGTAGACACTAATTGAAAAGCATCAAAGCCATTACTTTATAGGGATGGAGAACTAAAAACAAAATGCACCAGTAATTGACTTCTCGCATTACTTCTGTGTGTCTATTTGTTCCCAGTAGATAGCTGCTGATCTGCTGTGGTTTTCACCTGTATTTGAGAATATTCCACACCAATGTTGCTGCATGCTGTTTTCTTTGAGTCTGTTAAATCCAGAACACTGTAAATTATCTTGTTATCGGCTCCCCTTTGTTTGGTCTGTAAAACCAAGATTTCAAGCTTTAGATATTTCAGTGTTCATAAATCTCCTAAGAGAAGGACCTATTATAATTTTGATTACCGCGCCCCCCCATAGCTCGGTTGATAAAGGCACTGCTCATTGTAGAACTCAAGGGTACAAATCAAAGTTCTAATCATCTCTTGCAAAGGAATGTGCAGTGGGACTCAGCAAACCCTGGGCTAGGAAGAAGGTCGGGTGGAAAGTCAGCAGTGGGGGATGATAATTTCCCTCGGAAAGTGATGTGTGTGTGATTATTAGTGAGAATATGTACCAATTATCTTGCGACCAACTATTTGGTGCGCTCAGTGTCTTGGCTTACACAAAAAGAATGACGACTGGCTGTATCTATACTTGTGCCAACAGAGGGTGGAATGTTAGAGGAAAAACAAAATCAAAATATAGACAAGCTTATAGTAAATGACCAAAGTTAGTTCAAATCTACAACAAAAACTGTTGTATATAGCCCCTTCACACATGTTGTGTCTCAGAGTGTAGTTGAAGTGTAGTTCAAATTCTTGAATTCAGTCTTAACTTTGAAGTCAGTTTAGTTTAAAGACCTTACAGTAAACCAGCTTCAAAATTATGATTGCATTTAAGAATTTGTCAAATTCACTAACAAATACACTCAGTGCACCTTACATTAAACCACAATAAGAAACAAAGTGGTGAGGCGCAAATTCTTAATGCAGTCATAATTTTGAAGCTGGTTTTCTGTAAGGTCTTTAATATCAAATGCAATTGATATTAAGTTCAAGGTGGTTCAAAATGCCCTAAATAGAAACACTCTGAATCTAGTTAGAATAAAATAATAGAATAATAAAATAGAATAATAAAATAATAATCCTTGCATTATTATGTTCACGTCTAAAAGATGTCTCAAAGCACTTCACTGAATAGACTGTAAAGTGAATTGACTGTATATTTGTGAGCGAAATGCAGTAGTCAATTGCGCACAACATTGTCCCACAAACAGTTGTGGATTGAAGTGACCAATTTATTATTGTTTCTATTTTAGGGATTATTATCAGGTGTGTGAAGTAAGGAAACTTGCCCAAGGTTTCACCCTGCCAGGAATCGAACCCAGGTCTCTCGCTTGCGAGGCGAGTGCTCTAATCACTGAGCTGCAGGACTCCCTCCATGTACGTTTGATAAAAAGAATCTGTATATTAATTTTGAGTTTCTCAGCTTTACCTGAGCGTACACTGTCCTCTCCTATGGATGTTTAGGTCTCAGAGATTTTTTAGAACTAGTCAAATCCAGTGAAACATAAGCCACCGTCTCATTATTTGCTTCCTGTATCCCCTGTAAAACAAATATGCAATTATTTAGTTTTTTACTTGTTACAAGATCACAAGAGAGGTTCAGATAAAGAAGGCCCTGTGGTTCATTTGACTTCAGCCTTACAGAATAACCACCACAATGTGTTTTGATCACATCATCAACCTGTTATTAAACAAATCCAGCGTCCAGGACTCATCAACGCCTCCTTGTAATCTGCTCCAGTTTTTAACTACATGGTGTCGGTCCTGAAATTGTCCTTTTGCAGCTAAACCTGAGCCTTCTTGTTCTGCTATCTGAGTGCATCTGAAGGTATTGTTCTGGGTTTACTTTCTCACTCCCATTAAACATATTGTACAGTTCCATAAAATTCACTTTGAGAAATTTCCTTTCGAGACTGAAGAGCACTATGTTTTCCAATTATTTTCCATTTCTCTCATAGGATCATCTTCCTTGGTCTCCTTTACATGCCTGGCCACCCCCCCCCCCCCCCCACCACCACCACACACACCCCACCATGTGTCACTGAGATGATCTATATGCCTGACAAGTATATAAATTGTTTGCCTCGTTTATTGCTACTTCACCTTTTGGAAGCATGATACGCTACATGATACAACCTCTTCCAGTCAATTTGGAATGTACCTCCTCAAATGTCTGTGTGGGTTGGACATACAGGAACGTTCTGAACCCGTGTTAACGTATTTGATTATTTATATACAAATAATTGTCCTTTTTTGTTTCCGATGTTTCACTCATTCTTTCCAATTATTGAGTCTATTGTGTCTACACTTGTTATGCTTCAGTCACATTTCTTGACAATAAAATCATAGAAACTTAAAGCACAGAAGAAGGCCATTTGGTCCGTCATATCTGTGCCAGCTTCGCAAGAGCAGCCTTTTCAGTACCATTTACCTGCAGCTGACAACCTGTAGCTAATTCTTTTTAAGATCTGTGTCTAGTTCCCTCTCGAAGGCCAACAAGGATTCTCTCTCAATGATTACTCCCGGCAGAGTATTCTCATTACATTACCTGCTCTCCATTCCTGTTGGATTCATTTAATTTGCTGTGTTTTCCTAAAACAAACAACAATAATAGAGATATGTTTTTTATTTGATAGAGCACCTTTCAAATCAGAAATTTCTCAATTTCTCAAAACGAATTCAAAGGATTTACTGCAAAATGTAGTAACTGTATTTCATTGGAAACTCTGGAATCAATTTGTTCATAGGAATATCTTTAAAAGAGTTATGTGGCAATTGATCATTTTTATCTGGGAGACCTAGTGGCCAGGACACCATCAGGAACTCCTTTCTCTTTACAAATAGGATCACGGGATCTGGAATATGATCTTGAATAGACAAACGGGATTTCAATTTCAATCTTATCCGAAGGACTGAATCCAGTGGGGATTCAACCGCAAATTTCTGACTCAGAGACATGAGTGCTACTAACTAAGCCAGACTGTCACCTGAAATTAATCATAAATGAAATATGTCCCTAATATCCAGGTATTAAATTTGAAAATGCTTTGAGTAGAATATGTGCCATTGGACACTTTACATTTTAAATTTTAAAAAGATTAAACCAGTAAGCATTCTGCTAAATAAATTCACCAACGTGATTCTATCAGGACATTTCGATTCTGTACCTATCCCACTGATCTATAATCTTATTGGCAACTTTACAGAAACATGCTCTTTAAACATCTGTTCTATCGCCTCACCTAATAGCCTCGCTTTTGCCCAATAAGATGGTGCAAAGAACACGGATGGTATTGAGATAAAAGATCCACAATTAATCCAAATTGAAACAGAATATGTCTTACCTTTGCTTTTCATTAATGGAATCCCAATGATTAAAAGCAACAGCATTGACAACACACCCACTGCGCTTCCAGCGATCAGTAAATAATAATCATCTGGAAATTCATACTCTATAAGAAAATTACAAACTATGAATTATACCTGTACATTGTGAAGTATGTCATTAAATTCTTGTCCTACACAGGATGTGTTATTAATCCAGCGATGCTTTGGTCTTGCTAATTACATTGTTTGTTAAAATAGACTAAAGCGAGTAAAAATTAACATTTTATTTTACTTATTTCATGAGGGATTAATATATAATAGGAGTTTTACATTCTGCATATAGAGTTTCACATTCTTGATATTCTTTACATCACAGTAATAATACTTTATATTACAGTAATTATACTTGAATTTGACATCAGCCGGGGTGGTGTCAAGGATCTCCACAAGATTTAGCGTAAAATGTAATAACTATTTATAATAATAATCCTTGCATTTGATACAGCACCTTATCACATCTTTCAGATGCCTCAATCGTGCTTCACAGAATATACTATAAAGTGAATTGACTGTATATTTTGTGGCTAAACATGGCAGCCAATTGCGCACAGCAGTGTTCCACAAACAATAAATTGAGTGAATAAATAATTTTTTTTTAAGAGATTATTACTCCCAGAAACGTGATCTGCCAATCGACTAACAACTGACTTCCCACTTACTGCTTGGTAAACGGAGGCTTGTGGAATAAGGAAATTTGCCCAACATTTCGCCCTGCCCAGGAATCAAACCCAGGTCTTCTCACTTGCGAGGCGAGTTGTGCAACCACTAAGCTACAAGACTCCGCGTCGCCTCATATTTGTAGGTGAATATGGCAGACCAATTTTTATCTGGAGCATGAAGAAATCGGGAGAAACTTACTTCTCTTGTCGAATAGTCCCATGGGAACTTTTAAACAAATAAACCGTGGTTTAATGTCTCATCCCAAGCATTGCACATCAGACAATGCAGTCCTCACTCAACAGTGCACTGGAGTGTCGCCAACACTATTCATCAGTTGAGATTAGCAAGGGTATGACTGAAGTTTGTAGAATGAATTAATTATCGGATATATTCCTGTAAGAATTTAGTTCAGATTAATTGAAGTTAAGATTATCGGACTGTTACCTCTGTCAGAAAAAGGAATCATAAAGTTTGCAATTCCTTCGGTCCGGAGGCTGAGGTGAGATACCATGCAGGTATAAACGCTCTGGAGACTCTGTGTCACTCCCACAGAACTCGAAGCTTGATACAGTCCATCCGAATTCTGTTGTTGAGTAATATTTATCCCAGTCGAAATTATGGTCCCATTTATATACCAGTTGAAGATGAGATTCCCGGGGTAAAACGCCTCCGTTTTACACACAAGAGTTGATGCAGAAGAATATTTTTCAGCAATTGTATGGAGTATGTTCAGGGGAGTTGGAGCAACTGTAGAACATAAACACAACAGAATCATACAAGACCCGATTGGGGAACAAACTATTCTGATGGTAGCTGATTAATATCGCATCCAATGCTTTGCTTTGTAGAAATGTTATAACTTTGAATTACGAACCGCCTTTTAAAGATGAAAATGTGGACACAGAGAGTTGACTGATTATTAAGTTAATTCTTAAAGTTTATTATAATATATTACAATTATTATTACATTATTAATTAATATTATTATAGGAATTGTATTTCCATTATAATTCATAAAGAGTAAAAAACAAATATAGAATAGAATAAAAAGCTGGTGTTCGTTTTTCATCCAACAGCGAGTGAGAGTCACAGTTTCTAATACCACAAAAGATAACAACAACAATAAATTACATTTGTATAGCTCCTTTCACTTTGGGAGTACATTCCAAAATAATAATAATAATAATAATCCTTGCATTTGATAGAGCACTTTTCACATCTTCTCGACGTCTCAAAGCACTTCACAGAATATACTTTAAAGTGAATTGACTGTATATTTGTGGGCGAACGCGGCAGCAAATTGCACACAGCAGTGTCCCACAAACAGTCGTGGATTGAAAATGACCAATTTATTATTATTTTGCTTTGGAGGGATTATTAGGCGTGTGGAGTAAGGAAACTTGCCCAAGGTTTCGCCCTGCCGGGAATTGAACTCAGGTCTCTCACTTGCAAAGTGAGTGCTCTAACCACTGAGCTACAGGACTATGAAATGTTATTGTCGTCCAATTGAAGCTGCGCTCCCATTCTAACCAATGTAAATTTAACGGCTTCAATTTAGTTATACCCTGTATATAATTTATAGTTACAGATTGAAAGTCCGGGGAGGATTAACACCACGGGTCAGAGACAGTCTCAACTGTATTGAACTTTCTGGATTGTATTTAGCCTCCATAAACAAGAGAAATAATTTGTTGCTGTTAATCTAGTTAATGGGAGCTGAGGGGGAAATTAAGGTTTGGGGTTGATGTTTATGCTATTTAAATGTCAATAAGATCTGTTTCAAATTGCCACAGATATACCCTCACATTTTTTAACTGAATTGCGAGATAATCCACTAAATGTCATGATTATTTTGGTCCGATTCAAGAAGTTCTTTCACAGCAGGGAGTTGTGTCAAAGCGCTTCACTGGGTTTTACTGAAATGTGCAGTGTTTGTATTTTACAGGCATATGAAGCAGCCAATTTGCACACAGAAATGTCCCACAAACGGTCATGAAGTCAATAACAATTTTATTTGGTAACTCATTGGCCACAACAGTGGGAAATAAGATATGGTGTGCATGGGATAACAATTTTGAAAACCTACGGTAGGGAATTACAACATTTAGTTATGCCATAAATATTTTGTATTAAATCTCAATAAACCATTCTGCTCCGCTTAACTATTAGTGTCATATTTAAAAGTTGGAATAATTGCCATCTCTGCCGTATTCATACTTACCGCACACAGTTAACTGCGACCCAGATCCACGTCCTGATTCTCTTCCCTCATGGATCACTGCACAGTAGTAGACACCAGAGTCTTGGATTCTCACATCCAATAGCTGGAAGGAGTAGTTTCCTTTATCTTCAAAACTGAATATTTTCCTGTTACCATCGTTTGCATGAAGATATCCATCTTCTCCATGCTTCGACCAATATACTTTTATGCGTGTGTGGTTTGGAGAGACAGCAAAAATACATTTGAAGGTGATGTTTTCACCTACGAGTGGAATTCCATGTTTGGGGTGTTGTGTTACTTCGATCAAAGTACCATCACTTACTGCCAAAAAGAATTTCAAATTAGGATTATACAGACGATAAAATGAATAATGAAAAGTAAAGTCGAGTAGAACAACAACAAATTAGATTTGTATAGCGACTTTCACATCGGGAGGAGACTCCTGAGAGATACACAAATGACATAAGAAGACATTGTTTGCTTGCCAAACATCAGCGGAAAAGAAAACAGGAAAAATTACAGTTTGACAATTTATTATACAGTATTTGCATTATTATTCAGAAAGTTGCAGACATAATATAAACACACACCTGCAGAATGTATCACCATGAGAAACAGAGAATTAAAAATAACACTCGCTGCCATATTAATCACTGGCTGAGACAAACCATAAACCTGTTGCTGGACGTAACTCAGGGTTGCAGTCGCTACAAATGTGAAATGTGGCACTGACACTGACTTCGGGTCTGTGAACTCAACAGACACAATTTAATTGGATGCATTACATCAAACCAAAGGCAGTTGTCTCCATAAAAGGTGTTGCCAATCTCTTGTCTTGCAGGCAGCAAAGATGAAAGTGCTAATTTGCAGATGACAGTAAACTGGGGGATGGTGAATGGGCGCGGAAGCCTTTTTGTTCCATATATCTTTCATCATATAAATAGTTCCCACAGTTGACATAGCGCCTTATCATATCATGAAAACACCCCAAGCATTTACCGTGAAATGAAGACTGTATATTTGTAGGTGTACATGGCAGCCAATTTGACGACAGCAATATCCTACAATATTCATTTATATAGCGCATTTTATTTAAGAAAGACACCTCCACATGATTCATAATGCTAGATAGGCACCCAAGCTGGGGATGTGAAAGAAGGAGTTGGGGAAGGGAAGGATAATCGGAAATTTGGACAAATAGAAAGATTTTGAGGAAATTCCTGTGTAGCGCTTTGAGATATCTCGATGACGTGATGATGCACTATAAAAAAATTAAGGATTATGCAGATTATATTATTAATATAAGAGGCTATAGGGCAAATTACTTGCTTTATAAATGACAGGATTTATATCCAGAAATTTCTAAACATAAACCTTTGGAAAAAGACAAAGACCGTCAAATAACACTTAAGTTCACGATAAGTCTGAGGCTAATCAGCATGATGGCATCACTGGTCTATAACGAGGGCTTGCAATTGCTTGAGATGAAATAAAAGGTATTGGGTTTTGACTTCCTTTTATCTTGGATAGATTTTAATTGTCTCTTGCACAGATCGGTCCGAAACATACTAACAGTGCAACCTCCAAGAGCCTTTGGCATCTGCAAGAAACAAAGTTAATTTTGTGGGAGATCTGTTCTACTAACAAAAGAATCTTATAGTACTGAATCTTGTATAAGATCAATAAAATCAGATGCTTATGAGCAGATACTTTATATATTGCGATGTTTTTTTCCCTGTTAGATTCCACAGAAGTCATATGGAAACACAAAGCAGACGGATTTGATGCAATTTAGTTTAATCTGAAGATGGCATCATTTTTTGCAAAGCGATATTTGTGTTTATTACTCCAGACAGCAAAAATTTGCAAAGAAAGCAGAGATATATTTTATTGAAAGAATCTTCAGAGCGACAGTGAGGTAGCACAGCTGGGTAATTTACATATACATGTTATCTCAACGGTAAATGTTTTTCTATCCATGTAGAAAGCATTGCACGTTTAGAGATAAACAGGAACATTTTAAGACCTGGTTTCATACTTTGTTTACTTTGTTTATCGGCTCTACTTGGATACATACGGTGCATCTCCCTCAGATGTTCTGTTTCTACTGCAGTCAGTCGATTTACAGCAGCAGAACTCAATCTCTTTTCATTGTTTCTCTCTTCTAACATCTACAAAGGATGTTAATATTGTTAATAATAATAAATCAATATTAATAATATTAATTTTAATAATAAATTAATATTAATAAGTTAATATTAATATTAATGTTAATGTTGTGAATAATAAAACATTGTGAAAATTGCAAACATATTAATCACATGATTGTCTTCACTGACCATATATCATCGTGAATCAAAATTAGGCTGTATCTTAAAAATATTTAAGTTTCCAAAGTACTATTTTAAAACAGCAAATCAGTTCACAATTAAACATAACAAATGTAATAAAATATGGAAATGTAAAATGTAATAGTAAACATATATAACACGTCTTGATGTGGTAGACTCGTGTTAAAGAAACAAAATAAATTAAAAATGGAAATGGCAGCAATTACGTAAGAGTGACTTAATGAATGAAAATCTTACCTTTAAAGAGGTTGATTCTGAAACAGTCCACAATGATAACCGCTAAAACAAGCATTACAAACACGCACAATGGAAAACAGAAAATACTGCAGATACTGATGCCTAAACCTGCAAAGTAATGGCAAAACTGTATATTATAAATGATGTATTTTAACTGAAATGCAGTTTTTAGACTACTCTGAGGAACAACATTAAAGGATGCTCTGTTATAAGCTTCAAACTGTGAAATTTAATGAAAAATCTTTTGAGACAGATATAAATTAAAAATACAATGTTCTGTTATTTTACATAAAGAGAAGCCATTAAATATCTTTTTGGAGGAAAATACCGTCAATATTAATATAATGAGAAATGATTATTATGATACTAGGGCAGCCAGAGTGCAACACACAAGATGAATTCTAAAGCAAAAGCTAATTAGCTCGATATTAATCAGTATATTCTCATATGCTTATGTGGTATTTATCGTTTGTAGTCTTTATTTTCCACTTTTAGATCTACTTTCAGATGGAAGCATTTTTGGCAATTTTGCTTCTCGTTCATTCAATAAACACAATAATTATTTGTTTAATGTCATTTATTTTATTTCTGTCCACCTGACGTTCTCTCTATGTGTTACGTAATGTAACATGTGGATTGTTTTCTTGCTGAAGACCTTTTGGGCTGTTGTAGTTTCAAATTTCTATTGATTGCTCACTGCATTTAAACAATGGTGGATTCAGCAGTGATATTATTCTATTAAAAGGTATTTTGTATTTCCTGGCATCTGGCCGTGTTTGCAGGTACTCCCTCTCCCCATGCTTCCACCAGTATACTTTTGTATGTGAGTTTTCTTCAAAGTAGGAAATGGCACAATAGAAGGTGATGCTTTCACCTTTGATTACAGTTGTGTGTTTGGGGAGTTGAGTTACTTGGACCGAAGTGTCGTCAACAACTATCAAAACAAATTCAAACACTGATTGCGTAAAATATGTCGCCGATGAAAATGATTACAGAGAAAAATAAAGCAAAAGGTAAAGAGACGATGGTAAAGCAAGATTGATACTGAGGTTTTATTTCCTGTCTGTGTATTGATTAAGAATCTATTCAATTTTGCCATTCCTGAAACAAGATTTTACCTACTTTAAGGATGCCTACAATCATTCATCATATCATAAGCAACATAACAATAACCCTTACATTGGATAAAGTGTCTTTCACATCAGGAGGTGGAATCAAAGCGCTTCACAGGATACATTGTAAAAGCGGACTAACAATATGTTATTGTGGGAGTAAGTGACAGGCAATTCGCGCACATCAATGTCCCACAAAACAACCATGAAGGGAATGACCAATCTTATTTGGGGGATTATTGACCACGTCACTGGGAAACATATTTTGAAAGGTGCAATGGGATCCTCAACGTTCATATGAAGAGGCAGGAGAGTCCATCTGTTTAACATCTGATCCAAAGGAATCTGAGAATCCAAAAAGGAAAAGATAAAAATAATATCTGAATTTCACAAAGTTTGCTCTGACTTTATTAAACTTTTTTTTCAGCACTTATTATTTTACAGGTACATTCGAGCTGTATCTACCTGTATATCAACAAATAAACATTCTGATTCTACCCAGAAATTGACAAATCAATGTCCGGTTGCTTTTTGATGACATTCGTTGTGTTAAACAATAATAAGTCACAAGAGTCCCATATTAAGAGTGTCATTCTGGTAAGTTGCAGAAGTCATCTTGCTTGCTGCACAAGGCTAAGACTGCACCATGATTGGCGAGCTCCTCTCTATTGACCTGAAGATAATAGTGGAATACTTTCAATGCTGGTATTTCTGACCATGCCTCCAAAACTTGGGCAACAGCCTTTCACACGAACAACAATAGCCGACAAAGAACTAGTTAAAGTCACCTTTCACTGTCAACTGGTCCAAGATGAGCCTAACCATGTAAACTTGCACAGAAACTTGAGTTTTAAAACTCATCTGAAAAAAGGCATGTAAATAGATTCAAGCAAAGACGAGTCTCATCCGAAAACTCAGAAAAATTTAGAATTTTCGCCATAGCTCTGCAAACGTATCCTCCCCAAATAATTATGTACTTCTCTCTTAAAAGTTGTTATTGAATGGCTTCCACCACCCTTTCAGGCAATGCATTCCAGATCCAACAACTCGCTGTGTGAAACATCTTCTCCTCCCCTCCCCTCTGTTTCTTTTAACAACTATTTAAAATCAGTGTCCTCGGGTTACCGACCCACCAGCCAGTGGAAATAGGTTCTCCTTGTTCACCCTATTGAATCCCCTCATAATTTTGAAAACTTCTATTAAGTCTCCTCTTAACCTTCTCTGCTCCAAGGAAAATAATCCCAGTTTCTCTAGCCTCTCCTGATAACTGAAGTCCCTCATTCCTCGTACCATCCTGGTAAATCTCTTTTGCACCAATGCCTTGACATCCTTCTTATACTGTGGTGCCCAGAACTGAACCCAGTACTCTTGCCTTAGGCCTAATCAGTATTTTATAGTTTCATTAAAACTTTTTTTTTCTATGCCCCTATTTATAACATCTAGTATCCCATATGTTTTTTTTAACAGCTTTATCTACCTGTCCGGCCATCTTCAAAGATGTACTTATATAAATGCTCAGGTCTCTCTATTCCTTCTTCCACTTTGCATATTTCCACATTAAACATCATCTGCCATGGGTCTGCCCATTTTACCAGTTTGTCTTTGTCTGCTTGCAGTCTGCTACTATCCACCTCACTCTTTACTACTTTTCCGAGCTCAGTATCACCTGCAAACTTGTAAATTGTACCCTCTTTACCCAAATCCAGGTCAGCTATATAGATGAAAAACAGCAGTGGTCCCAATACCAACCACTGGGGAACATCACTGCACACTTCGCTCCATTCAGAAAAATAACTGTTCACCATTACTCACTGTTTTCTGTCTCCCTGCCAGTTCTGTATCCATGCTCTCACTGTCTCTTTAATACAATGGGCTTCTATTATGTTTACAACTCACTTATGTTGCACTTTATCAAATGCCTCATGAAAATCCATATAAGCTACATCATCTGCACTACCTTCATCCACCCTCTCCATTACTTCATCAAAAAAACTCTATTAGGTTTGTTAGACATGATTTCACTTTAACAAATGCATGTTGGCTGTCCTTTATTAACCCATATTTTGATAAGTGAAAATGTATTTTGTCCCAGAGTATAGTCTCTAGATGTTTCCCCACTCTGATGTTAGGCTGACTGGGTTGAAGTTACCAGGTCTATCCTTCTGGCCCTTTTTGTACAGGGGAATAACATTTGCATACCTCCAATCATCTGGCACAATCCCAGTGTCCAAAAAAGATTGAAAGATTGTGGCTAGAGCTGTCGTTACCCTTATTTCACTCAGTAACCTAAGATACATCCTATCCGGACTGGGTGACTTATCTACCATGCGCATCATCAATATTTAGTGCCTCCTCTCCTCTCTTAACTTGTCCAAGCGCTCTGAGATGCCATCCGGTGTGGAGAGCGCTATATAAGTCTAAGTTGTTGTTGTTATCCAATTTCTCTACCCTCTCCAATACTGTGGCATTGGCTGCACCCTCTTCTTTCCAGTCCACCTTGGCTAGTTCCCTTTTTAACTCACTGAAATTAGCCCTCTTCCAGTTGAGAATCTTCATCTTTGATTGTTCCTTGTCCTTTTCTATCAGTACTCTAAATCTAATGATGTTGTGATCATTGTTGTCAAGATGTTCTTCCACTGAAAGCATTTCCACTTGCCCCACTTCACTCCCCAGAACTAGATCCAGCAATGCTTCCTTCCTCGTTGGGCTGGAAATATATTGATCCAGAAAGTTATCCTGCACACATTTCAGGAATCCTTATCTCCCCTTCCCCTTTACACTCTTATTTTGCCAGTCTATGCTAGGATAATTGAAGTCCCCCATTATCACTACTCTATTGGTTTAGTATCTTTCAGAAATCTGCTTGCAGGTTTGCTCGTCTATCTCCTTCCCACCATTTGTAAGTCTATAGTATACATCGAACAGAGTAACATTTCCTTTTCTGCTCCTTAACTCTAACCAAATAGATTCTGTTTTTGGACTCTCTAGCACATCATCCTTTCCCAGGGCTTTGAACGTGTTTGTAATCAATATTGCCACCCCCCTCATTTTTCCTTCCCTATCCCTCCTGAATACATTGTAGCCGGGAATATTCAGCCCCTATTGCTGCCCTTGTTTGAGCCAGGTCTTCGTTATTGCCACTACATCATAACCCCATGTGGCAACTTGAGCCGCAGCTTATCAACCTTATTTGTCACACTCCGTGCATTTACACACACACACACGCACGCACTCCAATACCAACTGAGTCTACCAATACTAACCAATACGGCACTACCTCACCCCTCATGCGGCTGAAACTCTGGTCCATGCCTTTATCACCTCAAGGCTGGATTATGGGAACTTTCTTCTCGCCGGCCTTCCCGGCACCTCCTCCACAAGCTGCAGGTCATTCAGAACTCTGCAGCTTGTGTACTGTCCCGCACCAAGCTTCGTGACCACATCACTCCCACCCTCGCTCAACTTCACTGGCTTCCCATCCCCCAGAGGATCGAATTCAAGATCCTCACCCTCACCTACAAGGCCATTCACGGCCTCGCTCCCTCCTACCTCTCCGACTTACTATCCCCCTACCTACCTGCCCGTACCCTCTGTTCCTCTGGCTCTGGTCTGCTCCACATCCCCCGCCCCAACCGCCCTACCATCGATGGCCGGGCCTTCAGCTTCTCAGCCCCTAGGCTCTGGAACTCCATCCCCCAGTGCCTTCGCCGCTTCCTCCCTTTCCTGCTTCAAGGCCGGTCTCAAGACCTTTCTCTTTGACCGTGCCTTCAGCTCCCCTCTCGACTCTCTACCCCCTCCTCGCTCCCTCCCTTCCCTCCCCTCACCCTGACCATTTCCCCCCTGCTCAGGTCCTGACCCAACTGTCCAGCACCTTGGGACGTCCTCCTGATGTGAAAGGTGCTCTATAAATGGAACCTTGTTGTTGCTGTTGAGTCTGCTTTGCATTTCACCCCTGTCTTCATCCCTCCTTTTTCTGGATTACTCCTTATTATATTGCTATTTGTCTTTCCCAGACCTCTATGTAACTTGTTTGACCTCTGTGATGCTTCATTCTGATTCCCTTCCCCCCTCAAAATTAATTCAAAACCTTCCCCAGAGCACAAGTTAACCTCCCTGCGAGGACATTGGTCCCAGCCTTGTTAACGTGTAACACATCCAACTTGTGCAGGTCCTACCTGCCCTATAACTGATCTCAATGATCCAGGATTGTGAAACCCACCTTTCTGCACCATTTCTCCAGCCATGCATTCATGTGTTTGATCCTGCTGTTTTGATACTCAATTGCACGAGGCACTGGAAGTAATCCAGAGATCAACACATTTGAGATCAGGTCCTACTCTTTAGCTTTTTTCCTAGCTTCTTATACTCTCCCTGCGGGATCTCAGCCCTTTTTTTCCCTACGTCATGGATCCCAACATGGACCATGACTTCTGGATGTTCCCCTTCCCCTGTAGAATGTTGTGCACCCATTCCATAATGTCTTCAACCCTGGCACCAGGGAGACAATATACTATGCGAGAGTCACATATTTGTTTGTAGAAATGCCTGTCTACTCCTTTCACCATTACGTCACCAATGACAATTGGATTAACACTCTTCCCTATGACTGCAGTGCATCCATTTGCTTTTGAATCCCATCCCCGGAGGGGTCATCACCCTGACCGGTATTCAGTGCAGAGAACTCATTTGTGTGTGCCACACTCTAAGGGGATTTCTGCACTTCCCATCTCCTCTTCCAACCATGCCAGGTGGTCACCCACTCACTGTCCTTCTGAACCCTCTGTGGCTGTGGGGTGACCACCTGCTGAAATGTTCGATCCATCAACTCTTCAGCCTCCCAGATGCTATACAGTGACACCAGCCTCTCCTCAAGCTCAGAATCTCTGAGCTCAAGTTTGAGCAGCTGGAGACACTTCCTATACACGTGTTTGTCCAGGGCACACAAAGCATCCTGGAGTTCCCACATGGCACACATTGTGCAAGCAACCAGTCTCAGCTGCCCTGCCATATTCCCAGACATGTTTTATATTATTTTAATATGACTATTATATATTTTTTAATTATGCACCTCTTTCCCACTCTCACCAAATTCCTTAACAGAATTCTTACTCTGTTCCACCTCACTCGGTTCCCTCTTCACTTTGCTGAGCTCGCTGCTCAAGTCTGCATTAATGCCATCAAGTTAATGCCACGATGGGAACTGTAACTGAAGTATTAAAATCAGCAACCTAACCTGATCCCTATCCCCAATCTGGCCTTGGTTATTTGAATATTGCTAATCACCTCTCTTGCCATATGAAAGAAGAATTACACACACTTTTGGAGATCAACAGCACCATTGCTCCCATCACTGTTTGCAAGACTAATTTGCCATTTGTTCTCTGTTCCTCAGCTGTATTTGGTCACACAATGAGTAATTTGCTGCCGAATTATAATTTCCGCTTCACGGTGTCAGTAAATTTTCATTACTCCTGCAACTTAGTGTTTCTCACATGAGCAATGAAATAAGATGTTCTGCTAACTATTGAATATCATGGCTACACTCGCTAATTTCTACATTGAAGATAACAATTTGCTGTTCAATATAAAGTCTGCTTAAAGCAGATAGATTTTTGTGTCAGTTATGACTTGTCCTGCAGCTGTTAATTGATTGTATTATCATCAACCAAATTTAGGTAGAATTTAAACAAAATAGCATTTGCATTTAATCTATTGCCTTTCATGTCAAGATGACATCTCAAAATACTTGATAGGATTTAATATAATATGCAGTTACTATGTATTTTGCAAAAAGATGGACAACCAATTTGCACACTTTAATATCTGACAAACAGCCATGATCTAAATTATATTTTTTGTTTGGGCCGGACACCCCATAAGATGCAAGAAAATATGTTCAGCCCAAGGTGGAAATTTAGTTCACTTTATTTTAATGGAAGATAATTCATCTATTTTATTTTTAAACAAACAGGGATATTGTATAAGTCAAGAAATAATACCCATTAAAGACAAATATTCAGCCTCACTGCTGAATGATAAGAATCATCATTATAATGATAATGATCATCATCATCATCATTGTGGAGTCCTGTAGCTCAAAGGTTAGAACACTCGCCTCGCAAGTGAGAGATCTGAGTTAGATTCCTGGGCAGAGCGAAATGTTGGGCAAGTTTACTTACAGCACACGCCTCTGCTTATCGAGTAAGTAGGACCCCGGTTGTTGATATTTGATAGAGCGCTTTTCACGTCTTCTCGATGTCTCAAAGCGCTTCACAGAATAGACTGTAAAATGAATTGACTGTATATTTGTGGGCGAAACGTGGCAGCCAATTGCGCACAGCAGCGTCCCACAAACAGTCATGGATTGAAAATGACCAATTTAATATTTTTTTGGGAGGGATTATTATTAGGTGTGTGGAGTAAGGAAACTTGCCCAAGGTTTTGCCCTGCCTGGAATTGAACCCAGATGTTTCGCTTGCAAAGGCAAGTGTTCTAACCACTGAGCTACTGGACTTTAACTTCGGATAGTCGTGTATTTGGGTTGTTGAGTCACTCTACTCTTAGGAATAAATGTAAACACCAATTTGAAAGAAACAATGCAGTGAAATTCAAATAGATATACACCAATCAAAAACAGATTAACTGCACTCTGTATAGAAGCCAAGACAACTGCTTCATCAAGACAACTGCTTAACGAAGCTGCAGTATGAACACATACCTGTGCAAATTAGCCCTGTAACAGACCATTGGAAGATAATATTCATCACCATCCTGATCACGCTTTAGATTAACCCTGAATCTGCTGGTTGTCTGCAACAAGGAGTTACAGTCTCCTGCAGTGAAATATGAGAAGGAGACATGTCGTGTCTCATTAGTATTGGGGGATTATGTACGTGGTCTAGTCTACATACTATTTCTAACTAAGCTTCTATTTTTAATGACTCATTAGAATCAGATATACCATTGGCAGCAATGATAATGGTTGTTTTTTTTAGATGAAATTAAAAACGCAATGTTTGTCATGACTACTAAAATTCTCGCACTAATCTTAGTGATAGTTACAACGAGGTGTTCCTGGAGCTAAACTTTCTTCAAGATGAAATACTGGTGAAGGAATTCATTCAATCCTGTGTAATCCTCTCAGGAAACCCGGTTTTATGCCTGGTGGGTTCGCAGAACTCCGTGTTACCAAAATATCTTATTGTAATAACCTTCCCATAAATATTTAAAAGGAAAATGATATTATAGTTTGGTAATTAATTTGGAATATAAACTAAATAAGCAAATTCAGAAATTTGGAAAGTTTATTGACTTGGTATGTAATAATAATTAATTATGTATAATATAACCATTTGAAATGGGTTTTCATTGCATTCATTGCACAATTTTAAAATTTATCTTTTACCAATTCGCATGAAGTGTGCCATAGAGATGATTCTGAAGTAATGTACTCTATAACATATTTATCATGCATGTTAGATTTTTATTTATCCATCTGTGGTTACACTAATTGTAATTCCTTCTTGAAAAATATCTCAAAGAATCACTTAAAAGGTTGTGATATTTCTCTAATCATGTAAGTTTGTTCTAAATAAAAACATTTTCACATTAATTTGTTGTTGCAAAGTTCCAAAGCACAATTTCATTCATTTATAATTCATATTTAAAATGAACAAATAATACACACTATCAAATCCCAAGTCAATGTGATTCTAAAGTTGCAGCAGTATAGACGTTTCATACTAAAATCTAAATGGCTAATAGAGGTCAAACATAACAAACATTTTCAATTTGCTGAATTCATATAACCATAAGAACATAAAAACATAAGAAATGCTAGACGAAAAAAGGACCAAGGTCCATCTAGTTCACCTTCCACCTTCCTGGTGGTTGCATACAAATATATCCTGAACTACCTATCCCATAATGTATATCCCATAGTATTATTTCCTAAGACAAAACTATCTAATCTGTGTTTGAAGCCCATTTAGAATCTTAAAGACATCAATCGTAGAATATTATAGAAGACGCACATGTCATCCAGCCCATCAAGTTTGCACTGCTGCTTTCCTGTAAATGAATGCTTATGCTATTGTTGCTTTTCTTTGGAATGCTTATCAAATTAGATCTCCATTCTATATATATCTGATTAAAGTCAGGATCCAACACTCTCTATCAAAGAGTCTCACCCAACTCTTTGTGTCTTTAGAACCTACATGATCCACCAACGTCCACCGCCTCCTCCCTCTTTTTCAGCGTCCAACCCATTTCCCTATAAAATGCACCAAAACCTTACCACAAGTTCACAAAATTGGTATGGATGAAGTTGACCCTTTGGACCATCCAATGTCATTCTTCCAGAACATCCATTGTACCATTTCCCCATCACAGAATCAAGCTGTTTTTTTAAATAGGTCGAGTGTCCTGGCCTCAGCTACTCTTCCTGGCAACTGGTCATTAGTTACCCATATGTGAAAGGCGCTATATAATTGCATTTTGTTATTGTTGTTGAATTTGTTTTGATTTTTAAATGTATAGTTTCAAATGTACTTTTTAAAAACTAATGTCAGAATCACTGAATAATGGTTTAAATGATGCAACTTTTCCAAGGAAAATATAACTCTCACTATTGGTCAGTTGGTCATGGAAAAAAATGTTTCATGGAGGAAGTGCTTCACTTGCCTTATAATGTCAGATGGTGGCACTGCAACCTCTGTGCCAGTTTACTTTTAAACAAAGTCTGAATTGCATTTACCTTTCCAACAATATTGTCTTTCTATTTATTGTCCAGCTCTGCTCACCAGACTGTCCAACTCTGCCTGAAGCAAGCTACAGACTCTCCAGAACTTTGCAGCCCTTGTCATTTCTGCAATAATATCCAGGTACCTATGGTCCAGATCGTCTCCCTGCTATATTTGCTCCACAATCCCCCAATGTATCGAGTTGAAGATCCTTACCTTCACCATCAAATCCCTCCATATTCTTGCCCTACCATATCTCTGAGACCTCCTCAGCAGTACTTTCCCTGCCATTCGATCAGCAAGCACCAGCCTACTCATTACTCAACCCACCATCAGCGGTCAAGATTTCAATCTATCTGCCCCAACTCTCTGGAGCTCCATCCCAGAATCCCTCCGACTTGCCCTCTTCTCCCTCACTTCTTTCAATGGCTGTATCTTGACGTTCCTCTTTGACCACGGAAATACAGTGCAGTGATAGATCCACATATATTAAACATTAAAAATAACATGGTATTAAATTAATTAGTTGTATCATATGATCTTTAATTTCCACCGGAATAGACAGATGGGACCTTGGCATAACATCTAAGTTGAGGGATTGGACCTTTAACACCCTCAGCATTGTCCCTTGCAACCACCCTGGACTATGTGAGTTAAAAGTCCAGGCATGGAGTTTCGTCCAACAATATTTGGATGTTCCCAATTAAACCAGGCGTTCACCTCTTAATAATTGCTTCATTCTTGCTGCTGTGCCGAGGACCACAATTCACTGTTTACCATTCGGTTATATCATTATATTTGTACATTAATTTTCTGCTTACGCTTTCCTCTATCTTACAACCATTCCTTTGTATTACAGCGGATTCAGCATGACATGAACTTTACCATATATGGAATGTAAAAGCAGTGTGTGGTTTGATTGTCTCATTGCATTCGTCTGAATAAAAAAAATGCTGTGTTAAAGCATGTTCTGTACTGTGAAAAAGGACAATTGAAAAGTAATTTTGTAGAGATGAAACAGCCGGTATAAACAGACAATCCTTTTTAGTACCAATGTCATTCATCAACAGATATTTAAAGAAGGAGCATTTCTGAAGTGGACTTTTTAAGTTGGACAGTCTCCTAAAGTTTTTGATTGATGAACTGGAAATAATAAAATGTGATTATTTCCTTAATTTACGTCAGTCAACTATTAACTCAGGAAATTTATATTTATTTATCTGGAGCACATTTGTGACACTGGGTTGCAATAACTAATTGGATTGTTGCTTTATGTTCAAGGAGACATTGGCATTTGCTAACCTGCCCTAATATTTTCCAGAATTAGGTAAACAGGTGCGACCCTCCTGTATCCACTACTCGTATCCACTTCATTCCAGACAATTGGGACTTTTCCATACGTGTGGGGTATGGATAGGTGGAACTTTCAGTCTGGATTCAATTTTATTAAGCAATGGGGTTCAGCATTATGTGTCAGAAACTCTGTTGACCAAAACTAAGCATGATTTATGACAACTTGAAAGAAGATCTATCAATTGGAAGTGTATGTTCTATACAATCCGTGCTTTACTGATGTTGATCCAGGAAATTTTTCAAGATGTCCAGTATTGACTTGTTCTTAAAATATAAGCAGGTGTTTGTTGTTCAACTGATATTGAAATTGTGCATTATAACTGCACCTATCCACACTACACTGATCTGAAATAAATGCTTAAGCTGTTAATAAAGATGTCAATAAACAACGTCTATATTTAGTATAAGAAAGCGGGTCGCTTGTAATGGAACTTTTGGTGTCACTGAAATACATCAGAAATAGCACATTTCAAAATTTTGGTTGCTTCCTGTTAGGTATATATCAGCACACACATGACCATTAGAACGCCTACACATTAACCTTTCCTTTGCGGTAAATGAATTGCGCCATATGTTGTTGAACAGCTTTCAAGCTAACCCATACCACGTGTTGTTTTACCAATAGTAAAGACGCAAAGTGATTAAATGAGAAAACCACATGATTTATGTTTCACAATCGTTCTTTATTGAAATGTTAAGAAAATACACTACACCACTTCATGAGGCCAAACGGCTTATATGCTTTATTTAACTCTTTATAATTTTTTTTCATTGTTTAGTACAATTTTAAATTGGGTGTGCGATGATTTAAAAGCTATTCGATCAAGGCTTCTAGTCATGATTAGAGCTGTTAATACATTTGCATGAAACTAGATTCTAAATATCACATAAGTACACATGAATAGAATTAAGCATCAATATTTTCCTGCAATGGATTTTCACAAATAAGTAGACACTAATTGAAAAGCATCAAAGCCATTACTTTATAGGGATGGAGAACTAAAAACAAAATGCACCAGTAATTGACTTCTCGCATTACTTCTGTGTGTCTATTTGTTCCCAGTAGATAGCTGCTGATCTGCTGTGGTTTTCACCTGTATTTGAGAATATTCCACACCAATGTTGCTGCATGCTGTTTTCTTTGAGTCTGTTAAATCCAGAACACTGTAAATTATCTTGTTATCGGCTCCCCTTTGTTTGGTCTGTAAAACCAAGATTTCAAGCTTTAGATATTTCAGTGTTCATAAATCTCCTAAGAGAAGGACCTATTATAATCTTGATTACCGCGCCCCCCCATAGCTCGGTTGATAAAGGCACTGCTCATTGTAGAACTCAAGGGTACAAATCAAAGTTCTAATCATCTCTTGCAAAGGAATGTGCAGTGGGACTCAGCAAACCCTGGGCTAGGAAGAAGGTCGGGTGGAAAGTCAGCAGTGGGGGATGATAATTTCCCTCGGAAAGTGATGTGTGTGTGATTATTAGTGAGAATATGTACCAATTATCTTGCGACCAACTATTTGGTGCGCTCAGTGTCTTGGCTTACACAAAAAGAATGACGACTGGCTGTATCTATACTTGTGCCAACAGAGGGTGGAATGTTAGAGGAAAAACAAAATCAAAATATAGACAAGCTTATAGTAAATGACCAAAGTTAGTTCAAATCTACAACAAAAACTGTTGTATATAGCCCCTTCACACATGTTGTGTCTCAGAGTGTAGTTGAAGTGTAGTTCAAATTCTTGAATTCAGTCTTAACTTTGAAGTCAGTTTAGTTTAAAGACCTTACAGTAAACCAGCTTCAAAATTATGATTGCATTTAAGAATTTGTCAAATTCACTAACAAATACACTCAGTGCACCTTACATTAAACCACAATAAGAAACAAAGTGGTGAGGCGCAAATTCTTAATGCAGTCATAATTTTGAAGCTGGTTTTCTGTAAGGTCTTTAATATCAAATGCAATTGATATTAAGTTCAAGGTGGTTCAAAATGCCCTAAATAGAAACACTCTGAATCTAGTTAGAATAAAATAATAGAATAATAAAATAGAATAATAAAATAATAATCCTTGCATTATTATGTTCACGTCTAAAAGATGTCTCAAAGCACTTCACTGAATAGACTGTAAAGTGAATTGACTGTATATTTGTGAGCGAAATGCAGTAGTCAATTGCGCACAACATTGTCCCACAAACAGTTGTGGATTGAAGTGACCAATTTATTATTGTTTCTATTTTAGGGATTATTATCAGGTGTGTGAAGTAAGGAAACTTGCCCAAGGTTTCACCCTGCCAGGAATCGAACCCAGGTCTCTCGCTTGCGAGGCGAGTGCTCTAATCACTGAGCTGCAGGACTCCCTCCATGTACGTTTGATAAAAAGAATCTGTATATTAATTTTGAGTTTCTCAGCTTTACCTGAGCGTACACTGTCCTCTCCTATGGATGTTTAGGTCTCAGAGATTTTTTAGAACTAGTCAAATCCAGTGAAACATAAGCCACCGTCTCATTATTTGCTTCCTGTATCCCCTGTAAAACAAATATGCAATTATTTAGTTTTTTACTTGTTACAAGATCACAAGAGAGGTTCAGATAAAGAAGGCCCTGTGGTTCATTTGACTTCAGCCTTACAGAATAACCACCACAATGTGTTTTGATCACATCATCAACCTGTTATTAAACAAATCCAGCGTCCAGGACTCATCAACGCCTCCTTGTAATCTGCTCCAGTTTTTAACTACATGGTGTCGGTCCTGAAATTGTCCTTTTGCAGCTAAACCTGAGCCTTCTTGTTCTGCTATCTGAGTGCATCTGAAGGTATTGTTCTGGGTTTACTTTCTCACTCCCATTAAACATATTGTACAGTTCCATAAAATTCACTTTGAGAAATTTCCTTTCGAGACTGAAGAGCACTATGTTTTCCAATTATTTTCCATTTCTCTCATAGGATCATCTTCCTTGGTCTCCTTTACATGCCTGGCCACCCCCCCCCCCCCCCCCCCCACCACCACCACACACACCCCACCTCGTTTATTGCTACTTCACCTTTTGGAAGCATGATACGCTACATGATACAACCTCTTCCAGTCAATTTGGAATGTACCTCCTCAAATGTCTGTGTGGGTTGGACATACAGGAACCTTCTGAACCCGTGTTAACGTATTTGATTATTTATATACAAATAATTGTCCTTTTTTGTTTCCGATGTTTCACTCATTCTTTCCAATTATTGAGTCTATTGTGTCTACACTTGTTATGCTTCAGTCACATTTCTTGACAATAAAATCATAGAAACTTAAATCACAGAAGAAGGCCATTTGGTCCATCATATCTGTGCCGGCTTCGCAAGAGCAGCCTTTTCAGTACCATTTACCTGCAGCTGACAACCTGTAGCTAATTCTTTTTAAGATCTGTGTCTAGTTCCCTCTCGAAGGCCAACAAGGATTCTCTCTCAATGATTACTCCCGGCAGAGTATTCTCATTACATTACCTGCTCTCCATTCCTGTTGGATTCATTTAATTTGCTGTGTTTTCCTAAAACAAACAACAATAATAGAGATATGTTTTTTATTTGATAGAGCACCTTTCAAATCAGAAATTTCTCAATTTCTCAAAACGAATTCAAAGGATTTACTGCAAAATGTAGTAACTGTATTTCATTGGAAACTCTGGAATCAATTTGTTCATAGGAATATCTTTAAAAGAGTTATGTGGCAATTGATCATTTTTATCTGGGAGACCTAGTGGCCAGGACACCATCAGGAACTCCTTTCTCTTTACAAATAGGATCACGGGATCTGGAATATGATCTTGAATAGACAAACGGGATTTCAATTTCAATCTTATCCGAAGGACTGAATCCAGTGGGGATTCAACCGCAAATTTCTGACTCAGAGACATGAGTGCTACTAACTAAGCCAGACTGTCACCTGAAATTAATCATAAATGAAATATGTCCCTAATATCCAGGTATTAAATTTGAAAATGCTTTGAGTAGAATATGTGCCATTGGACACTTTACATTTTAAATTTTAAAAAGATTAAACCAGTAAGCATTCTGCTAAATAAATTCACCAACGTGATTCTATCAGGACATTTCGATTCTGTACCTATCCCACTGATCTATAATCTTATTGGCAACTTTACAGAAACATGCTCTTTAAACATCTGTTCTATCGCCTCACCTAATAGCCTCGCTTTTGCCCAATAAGATGGTGCAAAGAACACGGATGGTATTGAGATAAAAGATCCACAATTAATCCAAATTGAAACAGAATATGTCTTACCTTTGCTTTTCATTAATGGAATCCCAATGATTAAAAGCAACAGCATTGACAACACACCCACTGCGCTTCCAGCGATCAGTAAATAATAATCATCTGGAAATTCATACTCTATAAGAAAATTACAAACTATGAATTATACCTGTACATTGTGAAGTATGTCATTAAATTCTTGTCCTACACAGGATGTGTTATTAATCCAGCGATGCTTTGGTCTTGCTAATTACATTGTTTGTTAAAATAGACTAAAGCGAGTAAAAATTAACATTTTATTTTACTTATTTCATGAGGGATTAATATATAATAGGAGTTTTACATTCTGCATATAGAGTTTCATATTCTTGATATTCTTTACATCACAGTAATAATACTTTATATTACAGTAATTATACTTGAATTTGACATCAGCCGGGGTGGTGTCAAGGATCTCCACAAGATTTAGCGTAAAATGTAATAACTATTTATAATAATAATCCTTGCATTTGATACAGCACCTTATCACATCTTTCAGATGCCTCAATCGTGCTTCACAGAATATACTGTAAAGTGAATTGACTGTATATTTTGTGGCTAAACATGGCAGCCAATTGCGCACAGCAGTGTTCCACAAACAATAAATTGAGTGAATAAATAATTTTTTTTTAAGAGATTATTACTCCCAGAAACGTGATCTGCCAATCGACTAACAACTGACTTCCCACTTACTGCTTGGTAAACGGAGGCTTGTGGAATAAGGAAATTTGCCCAACATTTCGCCCTGCCCAGGAATCAAACCCAGGTCTTCTCACTTGCGAGGCGAGTTGTGCAACCACTAAGCTACAAGACTCCGCGTCGCCTCATATTTGTAGGTGAATATGGCAGACCAATTTTTATCTGGAGCATGAAGAAATCGGGAGAAACTTACTTCTCTTGTCGAATAGTCCCATGGGAACTTTTAAACAAATAAACCGTGGTTTAATGTCTCATCCCAAGCATTGCACATCAGACAATGCAGTCCTCACTCAACAGTGCACTGGAGTGTCGCCAACACTATTCATCAGTTGAGATTAGCAAGGGTATGACTGAAGTTTGTAGAATGAATTAATTATCGGATATATTCCTGTAAGAATTTAGTTCAGATTAATTGAAGTTAAGATTATCGGACTGTTACCTCTGTCAGAAAAAGGAATCATAAAGTTTGCAATTCCTTCGGTCCGGAGGCTGAGGTGAGATACCATGCAGGTATAAACGCTCTGGAGACTCTGTGTCACTCCCACAGAACTCGAAGCTTGATACAGTCCATCCGAATTCTGTTGTTGAGTAATATTTATCCCAGTCGAAATTATGGTCCCATTTATATACCAGTTGAAGATGAGATTCCCGGGGTAAAACGCCTCCGTTTTACACACAAGAGTTGATGCAGAAGAATATTTTTCAGCAATTGTATGGAGTATGTTCAGGGGAGTTGGAGCAACTGTAGAACATAAACACAACAGAATCATACAAGACCCGATTGGGGAACAAACTATTCTGATGGTAGCTGATTAATATCGCATCCAATGCTTTGCTTTGTAGAAATGTTATAACTTTGAATTACGAACCGCCTTTTAAAGATGAAAATGTGGACACAGAGAGTTGACTGATTATTAAGTTAATTCTTAAAGTTTATTATAATATATTACAATTATTATTACATTATTAATTAATATTATTATAGGAATTGTATTTCCATTATAATTCATAAAGAGTAAAAAACAAATATAGAATAGAATAAAAAGCTGGTGTTCGTTTTTCATCCAACAGCGAGTGAGAGTCACAGTTTCTAATACCACAAAAGATAACAACAACAATAAATTACATTTGTATAGCTCCTTTCACTTTGGGAGTACATTCCAAAATAATAATAATAATAATAATCCTTGCATTTGATAGAGCACTTTTCACATCTTCTCGACGTCTCAAAGCACTTCACAGAATATACTTTAAAGTGAATTGACTGTATATTTGTGGGCGAACGCGGCAGCAAATTGCACACAGCAGTGTCCCACAAACAGTCGTGGATTGAAAATGACCAATTTATTATTATTTTGCTTTGGAGGGATTATTAGGCGTGTGGAGTAAGGAAACTTGCCCAAGGTTTCGCCCTGCCGGGAATTGAACTCAGGTCTCTCACTTGCAAAGTGAGTGCTCTAACCACTGAGCTACAGGACTATGAAATGTTATTGTCGTCCAATTGAAGCTGCGCTCCCATTCTAACCAATGTAAATTTAACGGCTTCAATTTAGTTATACCCTGTATATAATTTATAGTTACAGATTGAAAGTCCGGGGAGGATTAACACCACGGGTCAGAGACAGTCTCAACTGTATTGAACTTTCTGGATTGTATTTAGCCTCCATAAACAAGAGAAATAATTTGTTGCTGTTAATCTAGTTAATGGGAGCTGAGGGGGAAATTAAGGTTTGGGGTTGATGTTTATGCTATTTAAATGTCAATAAGATCTGTTTCAAATTGCCACAGATATACCCTCAAATGTTTTAACTGAATTGCGAGACAATCCACTAAATGTCATGATTATTTTGGTCCGATTCAAGAAGTTCTTTCACAGCAGGGAGTTGTGTCAAAGCGCTTCACTGGGTTTTACTGAAATGTGCAGTGTTTGTATTTTACAGGCAAATGAAGCAGCCAATTTGCACACAGAAGTGTCCCACAAAAAGTCATGAAGTCAATAACAATTTTATTTGGTAAATCATTGGCCACAACAGTGGGAAATAAGATATGGTGTGCATGGGATAACAATTTTGAAAACCTACGGTAGGGAATTACAACATTTAGTTATGCCATAAATATTTTGTATTAAATCTCAATAAACCATTCTGCTCCGCTTAACTATTAGTGTCATATTTAAAAGTTGGAATAATTGCCATCTCTGCCGTATTCATACTTACCGCACACAGTTAACTGCGACCCAGATCCACGTCCTGATTCTCTTCCCTCATGGATCACTGCACAGTAGTAGACACCAGAGTCTTGGATTCTCACATCCAATAGCTTGAAGAAGTAGTTTCCTTTATCTTCAAAACCGAATATTTTCCTGTTACCATCGTTTGCATGAAGATATCCATCTTCTCCCTGCTTCGACCAATATACTTTTATGCGTGTGTGGTTTGGAGAGACAGCAAAAATACATTTGAAGGTGATGTTTTCACCTACGAGTGAAATTCCATGTTTGGGCTGTTGTGTTACTTCGATCAAAGTACCATCACTTACTGCCAAAAAGAATTACAAATCAGGATTATACAGACAATAAAATGAATAACGAGAAGTAAAGTCGAGTAAAACAACAACAAATTAGATTTGTATAGTGACTTTCACATCGGGAGGAGACACCTGAGAGATACACAAATGACATAAGAAGACGTTGTTTGCTTGCCAAACATCAATGGAAGAGAATACATGAAAAATTACAGTTTGACAATTTATTATACAGTATTTACATTATTATTCAGAAAATTGCAGATATAATATAAACACACACCTGTAGAATGTATCACCATGAGAAACAGAGAATTAAAAATAACACTTGCTGCCATATTAATCACTGGCTGAGACAAACCATAAACCTGTTGCTGGACTGTAACTCAGGGTTGCAGTTGCTAGAAATGAGAAATGTGGCACTGACTCTGACTTCAGGTCTGTGAACGCAACAGACACAATTTAATTGGATGCATTTTGCAAAGGCTGTTGCCTACTATATGGTTGTCAACAATCTCTTGCCTTGTAGGCAGCTAATATGAAAGTGCTGATTTGTAGATGACAGTAAATTGGGGGAAATGTGATTGGGGATTAGCCAATGGGTGGGGAAGCCTTTTGTTCCATAGTCTATTTCATCACATAAGTATTTTTTGCAATTGATATAGAGCAAAAACATCTCAAGACACATCACAACATTTTCTGTGAAATGGAAAGACTGCATATTTATAGGTGTACATGGCAGCAAATTTATTGGCAGCAATATCCTACAGTATAATGTTGATTTATATCGTCTCTGCATGATACACAGTGCCACATTCGCACCCCAGCTGGGGATGGAAGAGGAGGGGTTGGGCAAAGGAAAGATGACCAAAAGTGCAAACAAAGAGGTACTTTTTGAGATGTGCCTTGAAAGAGAGAGTAAGGAAAGGAATCAAAGGGGTTCCGGGATTGAATTCCAGAGAACGATGAGGGCAGAAGAGCTGAAAGTTTGGCGAATAGGACGAAGCACATGAAGCAGACCTGTGCTGGTTGAGCAAAGGGAGAAGCAGGTAGGGTTGAAGGAGGTCACAGGTAGATATGGGCAAGACCATAGAGGGATTTAAATGTGACAAAGGAGGAACCTGAACTGGAAATTGTGAGTCAATAAGGTGAGCAAGAATAGGGTTGGCTCGTTGAACCTGGTGCTGAAGACAATACTGACTACAGAGATCTGGATAGTCTGAAGCTTGTGCCGGGAAGAACAGGGGAGACCAAGGTACCCAGGTTTGTACATGGCTCCAGATCCAATGGCACAATGTGGAAGAAGCATTTTAAAATAGTTTCATGAGTTCAAAGTTGCAAACATTTAATGACGTGATAAAAAACTTAGTGTACTTGTCAAATTGTGATTAATAGACACTATTGCGAATGCATTCAATCTATCCTGGATCTGAGTAAGTTTTTGATGAGATGTCGTTCACCTTCCACAAGGGTTTATGAGACACAAGGCAGCGCGACGAGTGATGGAAGGAGCGAGGGAGCTGGGGGCACGAATCATACCTCCATCTCCGCCACTCTTCTCGACACTCTGTGCAGTTTCATGTCTCAAAGAGTCTGGTGCGAGTGGCAGTGGAGTTAAAGACAGACAGAAGGTGGAGCTGGAGATATGACTCTTCTCATCGTTCACCGCGCAGCCTCACAGTAGGGAGCCACGGGAAGAGAGGCGCAGCTGGGAGGTAAAGGTGTCAATCATAGCCCAGCCCTCAGACCCCCTACAGACTTCGGGGCCCTAAACAAAGTTTTACCTGGTTAATTGATTAATCTGGCCCTGGATGTGAGATATGATATTATTAGTCTGTACCTCTATACAATCTAATATAAGCAGACTGTCTCTATTTAGCCTATCGGTATTCAGTACCTCAATATAGGTTCTTACCGATGATCTCTCTATAACCTGATGTTATGAGTGACACCAATATTGTCTTCTATCGAGGTCGATATCACCAGTGAACCTCCATATAGTCTGATATCAGCAGTGGCCCATCTATTTACATTGTCTGATACTACCACTGACACATCTATATAGTCTTATGTGAATAATAATAATAATTGCAATCAATATAGCACCATTTATTTCAGGAGGACATCTTAAAGTGCTTCACAGGATCTACTGTAAAGTTATTGACTGTGTATTTTAATGGTCAACACAGGAGCTCATTTGTGCACAGGAATGCCCAACAATCAGCCATGAATATTAATCCCTGCATATGATATAACAAGCAGCAAGTGCTGGGAGCAGATGCAACCAGCAAGGTCTGAGGCCCGAGTGAACGAGCGATCAGTGACCGGTGCGAAGGTTGAAGGCTCAGTCCATGAAAGTGGATTGAGGAGAAGAGGAACCCCAGTAGAGCGACCGGGAGTGAATTTGAGGCCATTGGCCGGGAGGTAACCAGGAGCGGTGGTGGTGAGGTAAACTGGGCAGTACTGGCCTCGCGAGGTGAGTGTGAGAGCGGGGTCCAGTATGAGAGATAAGGGGTGGCAGGCCTCCGGGAATCAGGTGTAGTATGGTCTATCGGCATTTCCTTACCCTCCTCAGTCTTTTCCCGGCAGGCTGCTCGGTGTTCTCTTCCAGGTTGGGCAATCTGGTGGATAACACAATGAGTGTCCGGATCCCTCTCCCACCTCTGCGCTGTGTCTAGGCCCCACAGTCTCCATCTGTGGGCTGACCATGCCCCACTAACCGCCTGCCTCAGTCTCGGTTTGTGCACCTTGGTTGTCATCTCCGACCCGAGCTGCTTTTCCCCCAAAATTCTCCCTACCCTTCAACTTTCCTGCTCTGTCCTTCTCTCTACATCCTCCTCATCTCCTATCCCCATTTGACCGTCTCACAGCCTCCCTCTGCTCCAGCCTGGGAATCCTCCATCGGGCTCACCATGGCACTCAGCTTTGGCTGTCCAGCAGCAACCACAATGACTGCCTCGTCCCCCACTATCACCGCAAGCCCTGCTGGACCCAAACCCCAGGGGCTAATCTCCTTCATCCACACTCCCACCCTCCCTGCCAATCCTCCCACAACCCACTCCCATGTCACACATTCCTCTGCCAACTGTGCCCTCTACATCAGCCTACGAAACGTCCACTCGCTTTCTAACAAGGCTCTTGTCATCAAAGACAACATTGTTTATGAAACCATCGATATCCTGGCCCTCACTGAAACCTGGAATCGGCACAGGTGACACCTTCCCCTTGACTGAGGCCACACCACTTGGCTATACCTTCCACTATACCCCACATCCTAATCGCCGTGGCGGTAGTGTGGCCCTCATCAGGTCCTCTCTTGCTTTATCCCCCTACTCAAGCGGCTCATTCCCCTCCTTCGAGCACCTTACCCTCTACTCACCCAACTCACCCTGGTACACCAGCCACCTCTGCTCACTCAAGGGTCAGGTGCGTGCCACCGAATGCACCTGGCTCAAATCTGATTTAACGGTCTACCGGCAGATCTGGCTGGATCACATCAAAACGTACCATTCCGCCCTCGCCTCTGCTGAATCATCCTTCTATTCCAAGAAAATCTTGAAGGCTAAGGTCAACCCCCGGCTCATCTTCTCAACTACCAACCGGCTCCTCTGTCCATTCTCTCATGCCTCACCCATTCTCTCCTCCAATGCCAACTGCGAGAAGATGCTGGATTTTCTTGAGACCAAAATCAAGGAAACCATTTAGCTGCCTCCACCCTCCCAACTGCCACCCACTCCCCATCGCTCCCTCACACTCCAGCCCATAACCATCCCTCCCTCCACACCTTCAAACCCGTCTCCCCCTTCTCTCTCGCTACCACTATAACCCGATGAAGCCTAACACCTGCTCCCTCGACTGCATCCCAACCCCTCTCCTTACCTCCCACCTCCACCTCTTTGACCCTTTACTCTCAGACCTCGTCAAACTCTCCTTGTCAACTCCCACCTCCCTAAAACAGCTGCCATTACCCCTATCCTAAAAACAACTTCCTTGGACCTATCCCTGCTCACAAACTAGTGTCCCATCTCCAACCTCCCCTTCTTTTCCAAAGTCCTTGAAAGAATTGCTGCTTCCCAATTTTGCTCCTTCCTTTCCTCTGACTCCCTTTACAAACCTCTCCAATCAGGTTTCCGTGCTTCTGTGGTTTTCCAAACAGCCCTGGTCAAGGTGATAAATGACATTCTGTCCATCTCTGACCAGGGTTCCCTCTCCTTCCTTGTCCTCCTCGACCTCTCTGCTGCCTTCAACATTGTGGACCACTCTATCCTCCTCCACTAGCTCTCCTCGTACCTCAACCTTCAAGGTTCTGTCCTTGAATGCCTCAGATCCTACCTCTCACAGCGGCTCAAATTTGTCTCCATAAAAGGCTTCTCCTCCAGATCCAGCACAGTCTCGTGCAGTGTTCCTCAAGGCTCTAACCTCGGTCCTCTCCTCTTCAACCTGTACATGCTCCCCCTTAGTGACATCGGCAGACATGGGATGAACTTTCACATGTATGCGGATAACACTCAACTCTATCTCTTGCTGTCTACCCTCAACTCCAGGACCACTGATGTCCTGACAGACTGCCTGTCAGCCATCAGGTCCTCGATGAGAGCCAATGTTCTACAGTTGAATGTCAGCAACATCGAGGCTTTCCAGCTCCTCCGCACCTCGGGCACTGGCAGCATCAGCATTCATGGGTGCACACTGTACCTCACTGAGTCAATCAGGAACCTAGGCATCTTGTTTGACCCTCAGCTGTCCTTTCTCCCCCACATCTGTGCCATGACCACTCTGCCTTCCCCCCACCTCTGCAATATATAGCCTGACCCCGCCACTGCCTCACCTTTAGGCTGCTGAAACCCTCACATGCCTTCATTATATCTAGGCTCGACTATGCCAACTCCATGGTTGTCGACCTTCCCAACTCTTCCCTCCACAAGCTACAGATCATCCAAAACTCTGCATCTCTTGTCTTCTCCCACACCAGGCTCTGTGACCTCATCTCACCCATCCTCGCCTGGCTCCACAAATTTCCCATCCCTCAGATGATCGAGTTCAAAATCCTCGTCCTCTGCTTCAAGGCCTTCCACGGCCTTACCCCCTCCTACCTCTCCTACCTGCTAACCCCATATCAACCTATGCACTCCTTCCACTCAGCAGGCTCCTGCCTGCTCTATGTCCCCTGCCTGGTGTGCCCCACGATCAGCGATTGGGCCCTCAGCCTCTCTGCCCCCTCCCTCTGGAACTCCACCCCACATTCCCTTTGCTTCGCGCCCTCCCTTGCCTCCTTCAAGGAATGCCTCAAGACCCTCCTCTTCAACCAGCCTTTGGCCACCCTCCACCTCTCTCTGTCTTCTACCCTCCCTGATCCCAATCCCCTCAGTTCCCCTCCCGCTCGGGTCCTTATCGCTAATCCCCGACTCTTCAGCACTTTGGGACATCCTCTCGATGTGAAAGGAGCTTTACAAATGTAATTTTCCATTGTATTTTGTATTGTATTTTCTATATGCATTGATATAGCACCTTATCACGTCTTCGAGAAGTCTGAAAGTGTTTTACAGAATATCCTGTAAAGTGAATTTGCTGTATGTTTTGTGGGTGAAATGGTTAAGCGAATGATTAATTTTATATAACAATGTATAACACTCCTTGTATTTGATACTGTGCATTATGGTGCCATCGAGACATCTCAAAGTACTTCACTTTGAAGTGCAGTGGCTTTATTATTTCATGCAAAAGAACAATTAATTTGCACATAGCAATATCCCACAATGAGCCATGATGAATGACCAACTTTATTTAGGGATTGTTGGCCAGGACATTGGGAGAACCTCGTTTCTCGCTTTCCGAGAAATAAGTGAACCATGTGAGAGATAAGTGAGTGGGAAGCAGGAATTTATTCCCGGTGAAAGAGTGGAAATGATGAGGAAGCAAGACCATCGAGTGAACAGCCCGATGAGGGGGCAGGACTGATGCGAGTGTGAGGCCATCACGAGAGCAAGACCGACAAGGGAGTGGGACCTGCGAAGGAGCAAGAGGGAGTATTTCTTTACTTTTAACTAACTTTTGTTAGTGTGATAATGTTTTTATCCTCAACCCCACTATCCACAATCATTTTGTGTTTTTTTAATTGTGAGCTCTGTTCCCAGTGCCCCAACCCTCTGCGCTGCTCTCCTCAGCTCCTCAGCCCCCTGTCAGTGGGTTGACCACACACAGCTCTGCCAGGCTCATCGTGACACAAGCCATTGGTTGTCCAACAGCGGCCACTCCAACTACCTCATTGCCCATTTTTACTGCAAAGCCCACAATCCCCAGGAGTGAACCTCTTTTCTCTCATCCACATCCCCATTCTTTCTGTCCCATCCTTCTCCTTCCCACTCCTCGTCTTGCATACTCCTCTGCTGCCTGTACCCTCCCCATCACACTGCAAAATGTTCATGCTTTTGCCATTCACAACCTCATCGTCAATGAGTAGGTTGACATCCTCACCCTCATGGAAACTTGGATCATCCCAGGCAATACCCATGAGACAGGCATTGACAGGTGCTTTATATTATTGTTGCACTCTTTTATATGCATCCCCAGGATTAATATATAGTGCTAATCAAAATCCTGGTTAACTTTGTGGAATACGATCTTTCTCCTAATAGTCTTATCCACTTATAGCCACCTATCCAAAAACTCCTAATACTACAGGCAATCATTTCAAGTTCATACAAGAAGCCATTTACATAATGGAATACTTCTTGATAAAGCAGACTATTCGTAATCAATCTTCACAAAACAGGGGAAAATATTAACTTATTGACATTAAATATTAATATTAGCAGTCGTCCCAAACCTCAGAAGAACCATGCCATTAATTTACAAGTATATGGAGTGAAATGCACCATGAGTACAAATGTTGTTGAGAGTTTGGAGTTCAGGTTCAATGCGAACAGCAACAAAAACATAAAATTGTATTTATATATTGCCTTTCATGTTGGGAGGATGTTCCAAGGTGGGACTGTGAAGAGTTTGCATGCAAATTGGGAGTCAACAAGGATGGAGGTGGGAGGACTGCTGAAGGTGTAGTCAGAGGAAGGTCTTGAAACATTTCTTGAAGGAAGAGATGAGGTGGAGGGGCTGTTTGGTGGAGTTCCAGAGGTTGGGGGCAGAAAGGTTGAAGACGGACCGCCGATGATGGAACAGACAGCGCTGATGACATGGAGCAAGCCACTGCCCGCCCAACGGGGGAGATTGGTAATATTTTAGTAGGTCACATAAGTGGGGAGGAGCAAGAACATGAAGGGCTTTAAAAGTGAGAATGAGGATCTTGCACTCAATCCTCTGGGGGTTGGGGGCCAGTGGCGCCGGGTGTGGAGGGAGATGGTAACCTCATGGAGCTTAATGTGGGAGAGGACATAAATTGTAGAGTTCTGAATAACCTGTTACTTGCCGGGGGAAGAGATGGAAAGTCCGGCAAGCAGAGTTAGCATCGTCAAGCCTGGATGTAACGAAAGCATAGGTAACAGTCTTGGCGGTTTGAGGGGAAAAGCAGTGGTGGTGTCGGGCAATGTTGCAGAAGTGGTGGAAAGCAGAACAAGTCATGGCATGGATGTGGGTTTCAAAAGACAATTGACGATCAAACAAAGTTCTGTACTCGGTGAGGTGGAGAGTACATTTATGAATATTGATGCTATCAGTGCTTGAGGTAAAAGACACTTACTGGAGCCAAACAGGAGGGTCTCGGTCTTGTTGACATTCAACTGGAAACAATTGTTTCTCATCCAGGACTAGATATCTGAAAGGCAATCAACTAGGACAACAGTGGTCCTGGAGTCAAGGGTGGAGGCAGAGAAATAGAGCTGGGTGTCATCTGGATAACGACATGCCAGTGGATGATATCCCAGAGTGGGAGCAAGTAAATATCAATGAGGTTATTTAAAGAGTTAAAAGAAATTTTACTGCTCCTCTATTCTACCTGATTTAGAAATGATTGTTTGTAATGCAGAGAAGAAGGAGTGTTACTCTGAGACCCCATCTGTAAAGAATGTGCAAACAATAAATAATTAGATCTAAAGAAAAATATTTGTTGAAAAAACAATAGAGAGATACAATTAGGTTCAGATATTTGCAATCCCTCTAAAGCCATCTCTCCAGAAGTGAGACCTCTCCTTGTTACATGTCACTATTGATGTTTATATTGTAATAAATTCTCACTGAGAGAAAGATTTCAATGAGCAAACGGATCAATTTATATAAATAAATAGTAGGCATGTTAGTGTTCTTCACAAATTTACGGGCAAACAAATGTGTAATAAATGACATGTAACCCTTCATGTTTGCCTAATAAAAACAGTATACATGAAGTAACAAAAAGACAAATCATTTATTGTATCGCACATTTTAGAGATAAAGAAGTTGCATGAAAGATAACTTCAATCACAAAAATTAAAATAGTCAATTTGTTGTAACATATTTAATTGGTCTTTAGAGTGGTGTTATTTTAAGAATTTAATTATTTTACTACATTGTTATTTATCGATTGTTATATTATTTCATAGATTTCATCTTCAATTTGGTTTGAAATACAAATATATTGGGATGGTATCATTTTCAAAATGAGTTGAAAACATGGCAACAACAACAATATTATATTTGTAAAGTGCCTTTCACTTCGGGAGGATGTACCAGCAGTACGCTTTAATGGTAAAATCATTGTTTGGCTTCTATAAACCAATTATCTATGCATATATTGCTGGGTAAACCATTCAGTGATGGGTCCTTGAATGACTTTTACAGTAAATTTGCAGTCAAGTCTAAAACTGAGGCTAACTGGAATGTTTTAGGTTTAATTCATGGTCGGTTCTGTCCTGTTTAATTTTAGATGAGATGACAAGAGGCGTGCTATATTTGACCTTGGCATTGATGTTTGGGAGGGGATAATCAATCTCTAATAACTTATTTTATAATAGTTATTTACTTGTTTTTCTCTGGAGACAGTGTTTCTCGGTTTTGTAGTCTCAGTTATTCCCTTAGATATCTGGGTGCTTAGGTTTTCAGCTGCCTTACAACAGATCCTTAGTAGAATAGTATACATTTTAATGGTTCCCTGTGGTCTATAAACAACAATAATAACAACTTGCATTTATATAGTGCCCTCCAAGCAGGGTAGCATCTCAGAGCATTTGAAACAGGCTGCCATACAATTTGCCCATTGTATTAATAGGTCAGGGTTAACAAATTGACCTGGCCTGTGAAAAAACTACGATTGATGGTAGAGGTGAACTGAATACTGGTATGATAGCCACCAGGACAGTTACTTAAAGAAACAAGGTCTCGGGGACAACTGTAGCTTGGTTTCCCTGAGTCAGAAATGGCATTCCTTGTAGTTTTTTTAGACCAAATGAGGATAATTACAACCTTTCCCATCATCTAATACGTCAGCACCTAACAATTAACTTTGGTAATCAATTAAATATGTACACATTTGGAGTGCAGTTATAATACTGGAACTTCATTTGATTCAGTTTTCAGATTGCAAGGAGTCCTCTTGACGCTTGACTGCTATACTCATGGCCATACCAAACCTATATAAATGTCCCTTACCTGTTACTTAAAAACCCCAGTAATAACATCTAAGCATTGTTTTTACCATCTTGAAATCCTATCTATCTTCTTCAGGCTCCAATTCCAAATCTAAGTCTTTCTTTTACCCCTTTGCTGCTGCCCTCTATGAGAATCTCACGTATTTCCCCAACAGTTTATTGAGCTGTAACCTCTGGATGTCACAAGCGGTGTTATCATATTTTAAAAAACTTCCCTTTCTGCCTCTAACGTTTCAAATTCTGCAATAGGATTACTTGCAGTGCATAATTTGATCGGTCAAAGGTTGAGCCTCTTACCAAAGAATATTTAGGAACATGGAGAGCTTCAAATTGATTATACTTCAATTTACCCGTTTTCTTCTGGAATACTGAGTTGAAGTAATTGTCCACATTGTACCTTTTGGAGATCATATCACCAGTGACACAATATCTGTGTGTGTTTAACCCGTGAGGAATTGAAGTTCGGTGTAACATTCAACTCATTTTACTGCAGCAAATTAAGGTATCACTTTAAAAAGAAACAGGAAATCTATTTCTTCAGTCCTCAGTCTGCAGACAACTTCATATAAAGGTTATAGTGAACAGTGTATAGTTCAGGCTTCACTGACAGTGAACTGACACACTTGAAGTTGCAAACAATGAGCTCGCTCTTAAAATGTGAGAGTATATGTGTTGCTGCATGATCAATGGAAACATTGCCTAATAGCTACAGTCATTCACCACACACTGAACTAAATATAGGTGTTCTATATTTAGTCTGAGAGAGCGCAGCGATGGTGAAGTTTGATGCTGTTTTGATCAAAGATAGTAACAACATAATCGGAGCTCAGTTAATTCTTGTTAAATATAAATTAGCAGATATGTGACCAGTAAAACGCCCACAGCTTAACCTTTTCACTGTGGTAAATGACTTGCCTCATAGTTGCTAAACTGTTTTTGAGCTAAGCTTTTGTGTTGAAGAGACAAAGTAACATGTAAAGAGAAGGCAACAGGATTTGCTGCAAAATGGTCTTTATTAAAATCTTGTTAAACAAGATAAAGTATGATTCCGAACATTTATAATCTGCTCATGTTATTCTATTAGCTTTCTTTACAAATATAATAATCCATGCATTTGACTTATCAACTCCTCGAGACTTCTCAAAGAATTGCACAGGATTTTTACTGTGAGATGCAATGACTGTGTATTTGTAGTCAAAGGCGCAACCAATATGTCAAAACAGCCATAAAGTGAGTGACTAATTTTATTTGGGGGAATGTTGACAAGGACACCAGGAGAAACTTCCTTCTCTTTTGGAATAGTGCCATGAGATCTTTAATATTCACCCGAAAAGGCAGACTGGCCTCAGTTTAACGTCTGAAGATCTGCACCTTCAGCACATTGCATGCAGGGCATTAGACTGTCAGCCAAAGGCCTAGGCTGTGCATTGAAAGCCCCAATGTCGGGTATGAACCTACAATTCCGGTTGTGACAACAGTCATTTCCAAATACATTCATTCGCTGGCAAATACACAGTTAATACACTTTACAATAAATCATGTGAAGCTCTTTAAAATCTTCCGACGACATGGACATGCTATATCTAATGCAAAGATTATTGTTACACAATTCAATAGTTGCATTTAGAAACATTGTCTAACTTGCACTAAACAGTATTTTTTATTAAAAATCAAATTCAGTAATATAGACTATGCCTTGCAATATATTCTAACCATTTTTTCCTAAAATAAGAACACTAATAACTGAAGTTTATTTTTAGAAAAGTAACATTGAATTGCAATACAAAGTGGCTAGAATATAGAGAATATTTATTCTCTCAACGACCAATAGATACTAATAATTTGGAGCATTAATTGGCTTTAGTTAATTGAATGTGGCCTCCACTGCTGCTCTATTGGCTCCCACTTGTACCTCAACATATTCTGCATCTTTGTTACATTTAGCCTTTTTCATCTTCTTCGAACAAGCAAGATCTGGAGCAACGTAGGTCAATTTATTTCCACCTGCGGCTTGCGTGGTCTGTGAAGCCAATTATTTGGATTATCAATAATTTATCTTTTTTCCAACTTTACAAAAATAGCATTAAACATTGATTAACTACTTATTATCTTTATTTTGGAAGGACTTCAAAGGATTTTATTGTGAAATGACTATATATATGTAGGTGAACATAGCAACCGATTTTGCACAGCAATGTCCCATAAACAGCTTTGAAGTGAATGAGAATGTTTTTTTTTTGCAAAATTGGGGAATTGTGGACCAGAACACCATGAAAACAGGCAGACAAAATCTTGTTTTGATGTCTCATCTGAAGGACCGCAGCTTTGTCAATGCAGCACACCTCAGCACTGGAACGTCAGCCTGGAATGTGAGCTCAAAGTCCCCACATGGGGTTTGAATCCACTGTCTTCTAACTGAGGTCTACCAAGTGCGCCAAGCTGAATTATCAAAACTATACAGATTAACCAACCCATTCTGAAACACGTTTTTGCTGTGATTTCTTCTTGTTGATTGAAAACTCTTAAAAAAGAAGGAACACCAAAGTACTTTCTCTGCGGGTGGTGATGATAATAGAATTGCTGCATAACATGGCACCAAATGCAACAACCCATATATTTTATGGGATGCGATCAATACACACATCAATAATTTGTAGCTGCACCTATTATTGCAATTTTACGAAGCTCTTGCTTCTTTATTATTGACCTCTACTACTCCACCGTGGTTACTCACCTGTAGTTGTGCATACTCCGTATTCTTGTTGCTGCATTTAGGTTTCCCGTTTCCCTGTGAGCTGGACAAATCCAGAGTAGCGTATGTCATCTTGTTACTGGCTGCCCCATGCTTGGTCTGTGAAGCGAATATTTGGAATTCAGTTAGTAGACTCTTGTCAATCTTTAAAATTTTCCTTAAAAAGTACCGATGACACCTGACACCATTGTCCCTTCAGCTCAGTTGGTAAATTAACTGCTCAGTGCTAACTGAACTTAACCGCATGAAAAATAAAAACAAATTTGCCTACAAGGTATAGTCTCCACTTTGCCATAAAATTGTAAGTAGCCTTTGATATGTCCTCCGATTGTGAAAGAGGATATATTAAATGCAAAGGTTTTTATAAGAATTATTAATAAAAGTTGAGCATCATCCAAATATGAGTAATGATAGCTGGAAAGAAACGCAGTATCCTTGGATAATATAATAAATAATAATCCTTGCATTTGATATCGTGCCTAATCACGTTTTCAAGATGTCTCAAATTGCTTTACAGAATATACTGTTAAGTGAATTGACTGTATATTTTGTGTGTTAAACACGGCAGCCAATGCGTCCAGCCGTGTCCCACAAACAAAGGTGGATCGAGTGACCACATTATCATTATTATTTGAAGGGATTATTACCCCAGAAAAGTGATCTACCAATCAATTAACTACTGGGTTCCTACCTACCAGCACCTCAGCACCTCCTCCCGACACAAAAGGCACTGTGCAAATGTAATTTTGTGGCTGTTACTGGTAGGTAAATAGGCATGTGGAGTAAGGAAACTTGCCCAATGATGCTCTGTTCAGGAATCAAACCCAGGTCCTCTCGCTTCTGAGGCAAGTACTCTAGCCACAGAGCTATAGGACTCCTTGGGTTGGAGACACATGGGAGAAAACAGTTGATGTTACATTAAGTCTACTGGAAATTGTGTATGAATGTCCGTGAGTTCACAGGATCTTGCAAGATCATAACATTAGTTTGGACGAAAAAGGCCCTTGGGCCCAACAATCTCATCATTCCAGAATACCCTTTTCCCATCAGAGCATCAACTGCTTTTTAACTAAGAGTTGTGTAGTGTAGTGGTTAATACGCTCACCTCAAAAGTGAAAGGACCTGAGTTTGTTTCCTGGGTGGCGCAAAACCTTATATAAGTTACTTTACTCCATACGCCTCTGTTTACCTAGCAGTTAGTAGGAACCCGATCGGTGGATTGCTTCCTGCGGTAATAATCTATCCAAATATAAACAAATATGGTGATTGAATCTACAACTGTTTGTCGGATACTGTTGTCACAATTGGTTGCTACGTTTCGCCCACAATATACAGTCAATTCACTTCACAATTTATTCTATGAAACACTTTGAGACGTATCAATGACGTGATAAGACGCTATATAATTAAAGAATAATATTAAATAATAATAAATTGGTCACTTCAATCCATGACTGCTGGTGAGAAACTGCTGTGCACAATTGGCTGCTGCATTTTGCCCACAAAATATACAATCAATTCACCTTACAGTATATTCTGTAAAGTGTTTTGGGACATCTCAAAGACAGTGATAAGGCGCTATATCAAATGCAAGGATTATTATTATTATTAGTCCAGTGTCCTGGCTTCAATCACTATTCCTGGCAATCTGTTACAATTTATTACTCTTTGAGTAAATTGTACCCATTTAAGCTTACACATAAGGGATGATTTGAATCAATTTGTGAGGGTTGAGGTCACCAACCCATAGCCCCAGTCTAGCACAGAGGAGAATATATACGTTTAGAAGGAAAATACACCATAAACAAGCAGTACACACATGGACTTAAATAATATGAATAATAAGGAAATAACCAAATGTATTCCTACTATATTTACTGCAGAAAAAAATTACATTGGATATAAACGTTCCATATTTAGATTTTGTGTTCTTTATAGTGGTACCTCAGAGTACACTGTCCTCTCCTCTTGATGCTTAGGTCTTCTAGTTTTCTGGGAACCAGTCAAATCCAACGTAGCATAAGACACCATCTCAGTCCTTGCTTCCTAGACCATGTATTAAAAACATATGTAGCATCATGTTTGTTTCCTTGTCTTCACTGGATTGCAACCTATAGCTAAAACACTGAACATAACCTCTGAGGAAATATAAACTTCAGCTTCCCAGTTTAAATTCTTGAGCATATCAATGGCAAACATTTTATAAGGAGATGTACAGTTTTACTATCTATAATTTTATCAACTGCACTCCTTTGTAGTAGGCCACTTCATACTTGTGCAACCTCTTGAAATAATACAGAAATATGGGATAATTATTCAAGGAAAGTATATCTAAAATGCTCTCACTTACTTCTAAAGAACAAATTCTTTTCATCGCAATGATCTTGCTTCACATACCAATTATCTCCTGAATTAAATATGTTAAATTACCTCCTCTTCTGGATGGTCCGATCCATTCACAACTCCATGTGAACCTAAAATTGGAGAAACTAAATATGTACTTAATTTCCACAGTATAAACAAAAAAAATAAAAAAACACATTTACATTTATAACGTTTTGCCCACAACATATACAGTCAGTTCACTTTACTGTATATTCTGGGAAGTGTTTTGCGATGTTTCGAAGATGTGAAAAAGTGCTACATCAAATGCCAGGATTATTATTACTACTATTTGGAGCAGAATTAATGCAAAGGGACTGAATATTATATTTATTCAGCTGGGTGTGTAATGCATGGGGAAACCCATCACCATGCTTAAGAGTATCCAAACCAAACTGAAATTCCAAGCCTCCTACTTATACATGGAAATTTCAGAGATGTTTACTGGAATGAAATTGGTGCTCTCTCCCAGGAGGGATTCATTCTGGTTGCCTAATTCTGCAAAATTTCGGGCGCAGGTTGGTAAGAGCCAAGGCTTGCGACCCCAGAGTGTACGATGGAGGACTAATATGCTAATTGTGGAGTCTTGTAGCTCAGTGGTTAGAGCACTCGCTTTGCAAGCGAGAGACCTGAGTTCAATTCCAAGCACGGCGAAACCTTGAGCAAGTTTCCTTACTCCACATAGAGCCTAATAATAATCCCTCCAAAATCAAAAACAATAATAAATTGGTCATTTTCAATCTACGACTGTTTGCGGGACATTGCTGTGCGCAATTGGCTGCCGCGTTCGCCCACAAATATACAGTCAATTCACTTTACAGTAAATTACAGTAAATTTACACTTTACTGTGAAGCGCTTTGGGACATCCTCCCGACGTAAAAGGCGCTATATCAAATGCAAGGATTATTATTATTAATATTATTAATTGAGTCTAACCAGCTAAAACATCAACGCTTTCCATTGAGAGTACTGCCTGGCAAGCCTTGCTGCTTGTCCATCTGGGACCATCCTTCCCTTATGGCTTCGGCTTAATAATAATAATAATAATCCTTGCATTTGATATAGCGCTTTTCACCAGGCTTGCCTGGTTAACAGGATCTGAGTTGGAAGAATCATTGTCCCCAGTGATTGATATGCCCTTCCAAATTCTGCCGATGAGCCAGTGCGGCTGTGCTGTCAGCAGCAGTGCCCTGGAGTACAGAACTGGTCTACTGAGACCCCAGAGAGGGTCACTCCATCCTGAAATTCCTTTGCCATATTTATCACCTTGTAGCCAGTTCAACTCCAATGAGACCTCGAATCCCCAAAAGGAGGATAGTCACTGACTAGTCATTTGACATTGGACAAGCGCGGGGTTGAGCCCTCAATGGGGAGATAATTATTACATTTCAAAGCCTACAGTGTAAATAAATCATCTAAAAACTTTGAATTCAGGTTTGATACCACATGGCTGTTATGTCTTAACCTATAATGGGTCTTTGTTACTCTTCAACCTAACTTTCTACACAGTGGATCTGCATCTTCACATAGGTTTCCCATTTTTTAAAAAAAATCGTGGTCTTCAATGTAAAGTTTTGCACCGATGGTGGGTTGCATATTAATATTTCTGCCAATATTCAATGCATCAAGATACAATTCGGACATTTGTTGTAAAATAATAATTGATATAAACAGCGAATAATAATTCTCAATAGTAATTGGCACGGTTCAATTTGGGAGAAGCCTCTCACTCAAAGAGATATTGCATTTAACCAAAGTTTCAATTTATCTGAATACAAAGAGAATAATTCTTACCTCTCATTTTCCTTAGTTGGCTTCCCTTAGCAATGATAATGATAAGCACCAGAAATGCCAATCCACCTCCTGCGTATCCAGCAATCAGTAAATAAGGCGACAAAGTATCGCTTCCTAAAAAGATAATTGAACTAAGAAATTAAGTTGCACAATATGGAGCACATCATTCACTTATTTTCCAAGTAATCATCTTTCGTTTAAGTAGTGGAACAATGTACTAGAATGGAATGTTTAATGTAGAAGTGACAATTTATTTTATTGAAAACCATTATTTTTTTCCCATGACTGGGTCTATAGAATGTGGCTTTCCAGCTTAAATAAATTAAACAGCCCGATCTTTCATTCCAATAAGAATATAACTGAACACTAATGGAGATCAATGTGTAATGGATTTGTTAATTATTTTTCAGAGGTGCAGATAGTTGTAGCTAATGTAATATGTTGTCTCCATCCTCATGTACACAAGCTCTACTGAATCTTCATTTCCTTCACTGCCCAGTGCAATGGTAAAGTGAGACGCAGAACTCTTTTGCGCTTCTTTACAGAGGGTCAGATCCTGATACCAGCCCTGACATTAGGGGAATTAACTATTTAGTTTGGAATAAGAACGCAACTAACAGAGACCTGGAAGCAGAAAATATAACAGCAATATCTGGATAAAATATTTGGCGCAAGGAAATCAAGTGGTAAGATACTTTTAAAATATTCTTATTTACTCGCAAGTAAACAGGAAAAATTATCATATGGAAAGTATATAATCCTTCTTCAAATTTTTCATTAATTATAAATCTGTAATTTGAATATTGATTGTATTGTCAAGATGGTCATCCTCCCGAGGTGAAAGCAGGTATATAAACATGTTTTTGGAATTGTGTTTCAAAAATATTTGAAGCGAATTGTATGATTACACTTTGTGATATGAATGGACGCAATGAAGTATTCCTGTTGGAATGCAGTTAAATCTAATTGACAGTAGATTTTGATAACCTACTTATGTCAGGAAGGACAACCGTGTAGTTGGCAATCACTGGAGTCTGTAGGCTGAGATGTGATACCTGACAGGTATAAACAACACCATTCTGGACCGCTTCTATCTCTTCCACAGAGCTGGAAGCTTCATACAATCCATTCGAAATCTGCTGTATCGTAGTATTTACCCCAGTTGCCATTTCGGTGCCATTTTTATACCAAGTGAGGTTGAGATTATCTGGATAAAACCCATCTGTTTCACACACAAGAGTCAGATTCGCAGATCCATTTCTAAGATCCCTGGGGAAAATCTTCACTGAAGTTGGAGACACTGTGGAACAAAAAAAAGAGCAGAATCACATTACTTGAACTCAGTTTTAGAATTAAACTTTATCTGATTTGCGTCCCACTCATTTCTCTACAACACTTTCATTATGGTTTATTTGCATTGCATTCCTGCCGACAAATTACAGAGTCAATCCATTTTACAATATTCTGTCTCAACTACCTGATCAGGCGCTATATCTAATGCAAGGGTCATTATTATTATTCGCTTGTGAGCTTTGAATTAATTGTTTGGTAATTAGCTAATTAGTAGCTCCCAGATAGTCACATGAAAATTGGTTGACAATACAAATCCCTGGAGAAGTAAATACCCATTTTAAACTGAAGCGCTTCATTCATCTGTAGAGATCTGTCGTGGCCCTCCAACGAATGTTAGTTGGATGGTTGAGTAAAGAAAGTACTTAGATTGAATAGTCTAAGATTGAAAATAGTTCTTATTAATTGCAAGAGACTTTTCACGTGGAATATAAACACTGTTGAGAAAGCAGATTCTATCGCCCGACAGAAATACCTTCAGCTGGGATTGCATTTGATGGGAACTCATTAAAGGGTAAAGTTTTGATAATATTTGGCTTTCAATGCTGTCATTGTAACATTAATAATGCCGCATTGTAAAATATTAGACAGAGTAAATCGATGCGTTGAACTTGTGTCACATTCCCATTGTATTTGACCTCAAGCACATAGGTAACAAAAACAATTAAACTTTTTTATTTCTCAAAAAAGCAAATATAAATAGTCTGCATCCTTTGTTAGATTAGTTTGTAAGTACAAAAATCATGACCTGGACTGTACACTTACCACAGACAGTTAGATGTGATCCAGTTCCATTTCCTGCTGTTTTTCCCTCACGGATCAGTGCACAATGATAGACTCCAGTGTCCTTGACTCTCACATCTAGGAGATGGAAGAAGCCCCCGCCTCTTCCATGTTCCAGACCAAAAATTTGCCTTTTGTCTTCTTTTGTTTGCAGATATCCACTCTCCCCGTGCTTCCACCAGTACACGTTTATACGTACATTGGTTGGAGCTACAGCAAAGATGCAGTGGAAGGTGATGTTTGCACCATTATTGGGAGTCTGGAACTTTGGGTATTGGGTCACTACGTTCATATTGTTGCCAATAACTGTTCAAAAGATAAATTCAAACACGGATTGTTTATATTTAAAGAGGAGAGAAACAAATTGGAAAAATATAATGAGAGAGAGAGATACAGAAAGGCAAATATAGAGATTTCTTTACTGTACAATAATGGAAACAAATGTATCCGTATTCTTAAACACAGTTAAGATATAAGGGTATAAAATAAACACAAACCTGTGGAAATTATCTGAATCAGAGACAGAAGCGGAAAAATAGCACTTGGCATCATTCTGCTCACTGACCATGAACCCGTTTGCTCGTCTGAAATATAGGGTTGCGATTGTTGCAACTGAAGTATGCCTCAATGACGTTAAACATCCTGGTTCTGCAGATTCAAAAGACACGGTTCAATTGGTTGGAATTTGTAAAGGTAGTTGTCCACTTAAAGAATAGAATCCAATCCACAAGTCGATGTGCTTAATTAATTGACACCACTCTCAGCTCTGAGTCGGAAGATTGGGGTTCAAGCCGCCTAAATATTCTCTGCTGCCACTTCAGTGCAGTGCCCAGGCTGGTGCATTGTAGGAGGTGTTGTCCTTTTGAATAGAGATTAAACCAATGTCCCATTTGCCTGTCCATGTGTATGTGAGAATATCCCATGATACTATTTGGGCAAGTTTATCCCCAGATCATGGCCAACAATCTCCCAAATAAAAACAAATTTTCCTCAATCCGTGGCCATGATTGGAACATTGCTGTGCACACGTTGGCTGCACTGGGTGACCACAGAATACTCAGTCACATCACCTTACAATATATCCTGTGAGGCGCTTTGAGATGTCTCATCCCCATAATTAGGCTGCATGTCAACTGCAAGAATTATTATTATATTATAATGATGGTGCAATCTCTGAGACACTATCTTGCATGATGGGCAGTAACAAAGGTTTGCAATAAAGTATTTCACAATGACGTTAACCATTCTTAAGAATGCTCGTCTCATCACATGCCAGTGGAAACAGTTTTTCCTGGTTCAACCTATCAAATCCTCTCATGATCTTGAAAACCTCTATTAAATCCCCTCTTAATCTTCTCTGCGCTAGGGAGAATAATCCTAGTTTCGCTAACCTCTCCTGATAACTAAGGTCCTTCATTCCTGGTACCATCCTGGTAAACCTCCTTTACACCCTTTCCAATGCCCTCACATCTTTCCTAAAGCACATCTTTCCAGAACTGAACGCAGTACTCCAACTGAGGCCTAACCAGCATTTTATAAATATTCAACATAACCTCCTGACTTTTGAATTCTATGCTCCTAGTTATAAAACCTAGTATCACGTAAGCATTTTTTTAACAGCTTTATCTACCTGGCCTGCCACCTTCAGATCTCTCTGTTTATTTGTCCCCTTTAAGATTGTACCATCTAGCTTATACTGCCTCTCCCCGTGCTTCCTACCAAAATACAACACTTTGCATTTCTCCACATTAAACCTTATCTGTCACGTTTCTGCCCATTTTACCAATCTGTCTAAGTTCTCTTGGAGTCTGGTGCTATCCTCCTCACAATTAGTTCTTTTCCAAGCTTAGAAGCATCTGCAAATTTGGAAATTGTGCTCCCGATATCCAGGTCCAGATCATTAATATAGATCAGAAAGAGCAGTGGTCCCAATACCTACCACTGAGGGACACCACTTCACACCTCCCTCCAGTCAGAAAAACAACAGTTTACTACCGCTCTCTGCTTTCTGTCTCTGAGCCAGTTCTGGATCCATGTTGCCACAGTTCCTTTAATACCGTGGGATTCTATTTTGTTTATAAATCTCTTATGTGGTACTTTGTAAAATGCCTTTTGAAAATCTAGATAGACTATATCGACTGCACTACCTTCACCCACCCTCTCAGTCACTTCATCAAAAGAATTCTATTAGGTTTGTCAGACACGATCTGCCTTTAACAAATACATGTTGACTGTCCTTTATTAAACCATATTTTTCTATGTGAGAATTTATAATGTCCCGGATTATAATCTCCAGAAGTTTCCCTATAACTGATGTCAGACTGATTGGCCTGTAGCTCTCAGGTTTATCTTTCTGCCCCAGTCTTCTGGTACCACTCCATGGTCCAAAGAGGATTGAAAGATTGTGTCCAGAGCCTCTGCTATTTCCACCCTTGTTTCTCTCAGTAACCTAGGATGCATCCCATCTGACCAGGTGACTTATCTAGGTTGAGCGCTGACAGCCTTTTTAGTACCTCCTCTCTGTTGATTGTTACCATATCCAATTTCTCTTCGCACGTCTGCGATATTGTGGCATTGGTTGCGTCATCTTCTTTTGTGAAGACAGTTGCAAAGTACTTATTTAGTACAACATCCATGCCTCTGCCTCAACAAGAAGATTTCCACTACGGTCCCTAATTGGACCCACCTACCTCTGACTAACCTTTTTCTCTTGATATGCTGATACAGTGGAGTCCTGTAGCTCAGTGGTTAGAGCACTCGCTTTGCAAGTGAGAGACCTGAGTTCAATTCCAGACAGGGCGAAACCTTGGGCAAGTTTCCTTACTCCACACGCCTAATAATAATCCCTCCAAAATCCAAAAACAATAATAAATTGGTCATTTCCAATCTACGACTGTTTGTGGGACATTGCTGTGCGCAATTGGCTGCCGCGTTCGCCCACAAATATACAGTCAATTCACTTTACAGTCTATTCTGTGAAGCGCTTTGGGACGTCCTCCCGACGTGAAAAGCGCTATATCAAATGCAAGGATTATTATTACCTTAGGGTTCCCGTTTATGTTTCCTGCTAATCTTTTCTCATGCAATCTCTTCATCCCTCTTATTTCCCGTTTCACTTCTCCTCTATACTTTCTATATTCTATTTGATTATCCTGTGCGTTTTGGACCTGACATTTGTCATAGGCCTCCTTTTTCTGTTTTATTTTAATCCTAATTTCCTTAGCCATTCAGGGATACTGTCCTACCTTTCCCCTTTGTGGGAATGTATTTGCTCTGTCCCCAAAGTATCTCCTCCTTGAAGGCTTCCCACTGTTTGTTTGCTGTCTTACCTGCCAATCTTTCTTTCCAATCTATCTTGGCCAGGTCACCTTTCAGCTCACTGAAATCAGCCCGCTTCCAGTTGAGGGTCTTCACCTTTGATTGATTGTTGCCCTTTTCCATAACTATTCTAAACCTAATGATATTGTGATCACTGTTATCCAGATGCTCTATTACTGAAACCTGCTCCACTTGCCACACTTCATTTTCCAGAACTAAATCCAGCACTGCTTCCTTCCTCGTTGGGCTGGAAACATGCTGATCCAGAAAGTTCTCCTGCACACATTTCAGGAATTCCTCCCTTTCCTTGCCCTTTACTCTGTGTGTTCCCAGTCTATGTTAGGATAATTGAAGAACCCATTATCACTATTCTATTGGTTTTGCATCTCTCCAAAATCTGCTTGCAGGTTTGCTCATCTATCTCCTTCCCACTATTTGGAGGTCTATAGTAAATACCTAAAAGAGTAACAGCTCATCTACTGCTCCTTAACTAACCAAATAGATTCAGTTTTTGGAACCTCTAACACATCGTCCTTTTCCAGGACCATGACCCTAATGAGTATTGCCACCCCTCCTCTTTTTTTCTCTTCCTCATCCCTCCTGTAAAGTTTGTAGCCAGGAATATTCAGCTCCCATTCCTGTCCTTGTTTGAGCCAAGTCTCCATAATTGCCACAACATCATAGCCCCATGTGGCAACTTGAGCCTGCAGATCACCAAGCTTATTGGTCACGCTCCATGCATTTACACACATGCACTCCAAGTCCGGCTTAATCCGCTCTACATTTCTCCCCCGTCTCTTTCCACTTTTTGCTGAACTCTTCCTTGTTTCATTTCTATTTGTCTCTCCTCATCCACTATGTAACTTGTTTCCTCTCCCTGATGCTACATTCTGATCCCCATCCCCCACAAAATCAGTTTAAATGCTTCCCCACAGCATTTGTTATCTTTGCTGCAATGATGTTATTCCCAGCCCTGCTCAGGTGTAACCCATCCCTCGTATACAGTTCCGATCTGCCCCAGAAGTGGTTGCAGTGGTTTAGAAACTGAAGTCCTACTTCCTGCACCATTTCTCCAGCCAGGCATTCATGTGTTTGATCCTCCTGGTTTGGTATTCATTTGCATAAGGCATTGGGAGTGATCCCAAGATCACCACCATTGGGGTCCTGCTCTTTAGCTTCTTCCCAAGCTTTTAGTATTCTCCCTGTAGAGTCTTAGCCCTTTTATCACGTACATCATGGATCCCAACATGTACCACAACTTCCGCATTTTCCCTTCCCCCGTAGTATATTTTCCACCCAATCCATGACATCATGCACGCTGGCTCCAGGGAGGCAGCATACCATGCTCGAGTACTGTCTTTTATGGTAGAAATACCTGTCTATCCCTTTAACTGTTTGTCTCCCCGATAACAACAGTGGTGGCATTTTTCCCATTGTCCCCCTGAACATCTATTACCTTTTGATTCTTCTCGCCAGAGGTGTCCTCACCAGTATCCAGTACCGAGAACCGGTTTGTGAGTGCCGCACTCTTAGGGGATTTCGGGACTGCCTCTTCTTTTTTTGCTCCACATAGGATGGTCACCACTCACCATTCTTCTGAGTCCTCTGTGTAGCTGGGGTGACCACCTCCTGAACTCTCTGTGGCTGTGGGGTGACCACCTCCTGAACTCTCTGTGGCTGTGGGGTGACCATCTCCTGAAAAGTTTGAACCATAAATTCTTCAGCCTGCCGTATGCTATACAGTGTCTGTAGCCTCTCCTCAAGCTCAGCGACCCTGACCTCATGCTCAACCAGCCGGAGGCACTTCCTCCACACATGTTTGTCCAGAACACGTGAACCATCCTGGAGTTCCCACATGGTACACGGTGTGCATGGAATAGGTCTCAGCTGCCTGCCAGATATTCAGACATGTTTTGTACTATATCTCAACCGTTTCAGTGCAAATAGGTTAAAACAAGTAATTTCACATCTTTTGTTCCCTTGCTCACACTCCTTATATACTAAACACATATTCAACAATAACAACAACAAAATTACATTTATAGCGCGTTTCACATCGGGAGGAGGCCGGAGGAAGCGGGCAGGTTGGTAAGGAGTCAGAAGGTCAGAGAGGTAGGAGGGGAAAAGGCCATAGATGTCCTTAAAGGTGAGATTGAGGATATTGAACTTGATCCTCTGGGGAATGAAGCCAGTGGAGTCGGGTGAGTGATGGAGCCTGGCATGGAGTGCACGAGCTGCAGAGTTTTGGATGATCTGCAGCTTGTGAAAGGAAGAGTTGGGTCGGCCAATGAGGAGGGAGTTCCCGTAATCGAGCCTTGATGAATGTGTGGGTGAGGGTTTCGGCAGCCTGAGGGGTAAGTCAGTTGCGAAGTCTGGCAATGTTGTGGAGTTGGTGGTAGGCAGTGCCGATCGTGACGCGGACGTGGGGCAGAAAGGACAGTTCAGGGTCAAACAAGATACCCAGGTTCCTGACTGGCTTAGTGAGGTTGAGTGTACAGCCATGGAGGCTGATGCTGCCAGCTCCTGAGGTGTGGAGATGCTGGCACGAGACGATCAGGAGGGCCTCGGTCTTGCTGACTTAGAGTTGGAGAAAGTTGTTCCTCGTCCAGGATTTGATATTGGACAGGAGGCTGGTCAGGCTGCCAGTAGTCCTGAAGTTCAGGGTGGAGGCAGAGGTAGAGTTAGGTGTCCGCATATATGTGGAAATTTACCCCCTAGGGCAAATGACGGCCTGGATTTGAGGGCCACACCATCATGATGGTTGAGGCATGGTGGTAGGTGTAGCTGGGTGGTGTGGCCTCAGTGAGGGGGAAGGTGTCACCTGGGATGATCCAGGTTTCAGTGAGGGCCATACTGTCAATGTGCTCATCGAAGATGAATTAATTGATGACCAGGTTCTTGTTGGAGAAGGAGCAGACATTTTGAAGACCAATACGGAGTGGATAGTTGGCAGGGAGATGGGATGGGTAGTGGGTCGGTTGGCAGGGAGGGTGGAGATGCAGATGAGGAAGGAAAGGTTACCCCCGTGGTCTGGTTCTGGGGTGGCTTGTGGCGGTAATGGGGATGGGGCAGCTACCGCCACAGCAATGTGATCTTTTGTGCAGGCTCTTGGGGGTTTTGTCTCTCCTTTACAAGTTCTCACCTGTACCGAATTCCCCCTCTGCACCAAAATCTCACTCTCATCTAATTCCAAAACAGAATTCTCACTCTGTTCCCTTCTCACTCTGTTCTATTCAAGATCCTCCTCCTCACACGTAAGGCCTGCCCCCTCCTATCTCTCTGACATGCTCTCCCTGCCAGCCTGCCCACTCCCTCCATTCAGCAGGCTCCAGCCTGCTCCATGTCTCCCACACAACCCACCCTACCATCAGTGGCTGGGCTTTCAGCCTCTCTGTCCTCCACTCTGGAACTCCATCCCACGGTGCCTTCGCCTCACTTCCTCCCTTGCCTCCTTCAAGACCGGTCTCAACACCCTTATCTTCAATCATGCCTTACACCTCTCTGCCTTCCCTCACCCCTAAACCATCCCTCCCCCATGCACAGGCTCCAACACCTAACTGTTCAGCACTTTGGGACATCCTCCCAATGTGAAAGGCGCTCATCATCATTGTTGCTTTTCCCCCTTCCTCACACTCCTGGGCTCTCTGGCCAAGTATGACTCTCACAATTCTTCCCCTTTATATAGGACTCAAACAAAAACACTCAGGTCAGGACTGGTCAGCAATTGGCCTGTAATTAATTGCTAATTGACTTGTTTACCTGCTTCCATGTAAGGTTGCCCCTACCTCAGGAAAGATTTTCTGCTCTTTGGCTGAATGAAAGTTCTCTCTTGCTCTCTGGCAACTTTCTTGCTCCCTGGTAGTTCTCTTGCTCTCTGGTAGCTCTCTTGCTGAAGGATTCCCACTCTCACCTAATTCCCAAACAGAATTCTCACTCTGTTCCTCCTCAGTACGTTCCCAGGCTCTCTGCATTTGACAAATAATGCTTCAAAGAAATTAAACCAAATAAAACAGCAATATTTGGGAAACATTACTGCGTTCAATTTGGCTGTGGCATCTTTCTACAAATTAGTCTTACATGTTGTAGTGTATCAAGTGAAACCCCTTAAGTCATCTTGCCGATGGATGCCACTGTGTTATATATAACGATAACTTTTAGTATAAAAATAGCTGAAAGGCAAACGTTCTTTGTGAGTTACACCCAATATGTGCAGAGACATCTTCTCGTTCCTTTAGAATGGGAAAGGAATTTTCCAGATGAATTTTGCCCTGATTCGCCTTGTTTTTACACCAACCCCAGCTCAATGGGTTTGGTGTATATTGCCAGGGTTGTATTTCTTCTGCAGTATAATTGATGTTACTCTTGGCCTATTTCGGTCCTTCTTGTTAACTATACAGCAATCTAACCATGATTCGTTTGATTAAAATAATCCTTCCTCCCTCCCTCGCTTCCTCCCTCGAGGCACAGTTCAAACATACCTCTTTAAACATGATGTTGGTCATGTTTCTCCTTCAGCTGCCCCTCTCGACTCCCACTACATCTTTCCTCCTTCCTGAGCCCCTCGACTTTCACCTTGCTACGGATGCCCATTCAATATTTTCAAACACTTTGAGATGTCCTCCCGATCTGAAAAATGCTATATAAGTGTAAATTGTATTGTAGTATCTTTCAAGTCAGAAGGACATCTGAGAGGGCTTTACAGAATAGACTGTGGTGATTGTGTATTTTGCAGCAAACATGCTCTTGCGCGAACCTCTTGAAGATGTTTCTGTTGCAAGCAAATCCTGTTAAAGTTTTGTGGGCTATCTATTTTCCTAACAGTTTCTCCTTTACTGTTATCTACTATACGCAACCATGTAGTCGTTCTTTTTAGTTATGCAATGAAATTGCCATAAAAGTTTTCTCATAATCACGTTTCATATGAAGCCAGAAGTGTTTCAAAATGATTCATTAACATCAAAATCACAATATTTTATTAAAAGCAAATCAAGAAATTTTATGCCAGCATGATTTCTGCTTTAAATTCTACAATACATTACTCAAACTCCACAGACATTTGCAGAATGATACATCTCTTTAGTCATTTAGCATCTATTAGCAGACATTCGCAACAGAAAATTGATTTCATGCAATGTAAATTCAACTCGTGCTAGTAGAAAATTATGCAATTTTGCAAAGCTATATTGGTACTTTTTATTCTTCACTTTTAACAAATCCACAGCAGTAACTGATTCATCAGTTGTTAACTTACATGTGCAGGTGAAGTTACAACAGGTACAATATTTGTTTATTTATATGTTAAACATGACACATTTGTTTGTAGATAAACTGCAGCATTATAACCATTGCCATTATACAATAATTGGTCTCATTGTATTCCGCTTTGTTTCTCAGTTGCATTCGGAAAAATGCACTCTGCACAGCCCATGGAATGTTCTAGATTCCTTACATGGGGCCCAAATTACATTGTGGTTGTTAATTAAAAAAATGGTGGTAGAATTTATGTATTATCTGAAGTAATGTGTTGCTGCGCATGATAAATTACGAAGGATTAAAACCTTTCCGACAGAAAAAAAGGCCAACCATCACATATAATCACTAACTGTACTATGTTAAACACAAAATAATAATGGTCCTGAAAGTTATTGGCAAAATCTCATACTTCATGTGTTACTTATCACCTTCATTGTTATTCAATACTCTCCCCCACCGCCCCAATCATGTGCAATGCTTGTGTTACAAATGATACCTTACTTTTTAAGGGGAAGTATTTTTCATCCTTGAATATATGAACTAATTAAAATGCTATGTACTTGTTCAATGTCCATAAGTACTTCTCAATTTCATGTTGAAAGACTGCACAGTCGATACATCTTAAATGGGTTTCAAGATTTGTTGAGATTTCCGATTGTAAGGAGACACTTCACTATACGATGATTGTCCTTCATCTGTCAGTATGCCCTGTGGGACTGAAAAACAGTATGATTAGTAGGTTTATTGCTTAAATGTTTTGCTTTGCCCCGTTAGGTAATATGTTTAAAGAAATAATGTAATTTTTGCTTTATCAAGTATTTTTGAACACAAGGTTATTTTCTTAACTAATGTCCCTCAGATGGGTGGGAGCACTATTCTTCGTTTTGAATTCATAACTAATAGTGCAGTACATTATTACTCCTCAGTATTACTGCCTCAAAATAAACAAATTCAAAACAAAACCTCTCTTTTGAAAAGGATGGTTGAAACAGAGAAAATAGGCCTTGAACTGTGTCCTATTTATTAACAAGGTCATTTTATAATTCCATCACCTCAGGTGTCACTTATCCAAAATCAAACATGCAGAAATGAAAAGAAAACTGAAAATGGGAATAGTTTGTGGAATTAGGTGAGCAAAATAAATCACTTCGGAGACCATGTGCTCAATTCCAGACATGGAGAAATTACTATGTCTAGGTAGCTTTCATATGTGGAAGGCTTAGTCTGGTTTGGATACTCTTATTATGGTGATGAGTTTCTGTGTGTTAAACACCAGGGTTGATCAAAAAAAATCTCATTCTGGGACTTATTTTAGCCCTGAAACTCTGGACCACTCTCTCTCAATCCCTCAGCCTTGCCCCTCTCACCCATTATTCAAGTCCTGCATGAAAACCTACCTCTTCGACTATGCTTATGACCAAACCACTCCCCCACCCTCCCAGATCAGATTCAGGCTCCGCCACTGTTGTTGTTATTCTGGGCATTGTAATTACTTTTAAGTTAAGATAAAAGTGGTTGAAAAGAAAGGATTTCCTTACCTTTAAAGGGAGGTAATTCTGAAATGGTCCACAGTGACGATGACCAAGAGCAATATAACACAAATGCATAATGCGAACCGGCAAATTGCAAATTCATAGAGTTTGCCATCAACGCCTGTGAAATGTGAAGAGAGGCATTAGGCTGTGCTTTCATTCTGAAGTTATTTAACTGAAACACAGTCAATATTTAATAAGTGAGGAGCCACCTGAATGCATGGTCCATTATGGACTTCACAATCATCGTTTTGCCCACAAATATACGGTCAATTCACTTTACAATATATTCTGTGAAGCGCTTTGAGAAGTCTAGAAGACATGAAAAGTGCTATATCAGATGCAAGGATTATTATTATTATTATCGTAAAGTGAAACTGCCTTCTCCTTTCAGATAATGGCATGGGACCTCGGATCTGAGGCACTGAACCTCTGACTTTGCATCAGCCCCCACATACTCTCTTGGAGTGTCAGTCTGGACGATGAACTGCTGAGTAACTCTGTGTTTCAAAGAACGCTATTTATTTATTGTAATGTGCTCATCTTTCTCCCAGCCTAACTTTAACTCTGATGATATTAATAATAATAATAAAATTTGCATTTACTATAGTGCCTTTCAGGGCAGCGGGAATCCCAAATTGCTTCATATGATTTATTATGAAATGAATTGACTGTGTAATTGGAGGCGAATGCTGCATCCCAATTATGCCTATCAATGTCCCATAAACAACTAGGAAACAAGTGACCAATCTTATTTAAGGTCTTACTGGGGTGCCTGGGAGACTTGGAGGAACTCGCTTCTATTTTTCAGAACTTTAATACCGTTGGATCTCTAACGTCCACATCAACATGCAGACGAGTCCTCAGTTTAAGGTCTGCATATGCGCTACACTGCCTCTAGCAATGCAAAACACCGCCATCTCTGCATGGAAGGTGTGGTTTAAACCTGTTGACTCAGAACTGAGAGCGCTACCAATTGAACAAGGCTGTGATAAACTGTAACTGGGAGATCGTTTTCTTAGTGAAAACCCAAGCGGTATCACAGTTTTAATGTCTCTTTCTTGCACATTTTGAAAATAATGATAAATTCAGCAATGACTCTATAATACATCTCATACCATAGATCATGTACTAACAAGCAAAAATTAAATATACTTCTGAATTTACACGGTTGCTGAATTATTGTGCTGAGATATTTAGAAGAATGCCAAACTTTCAATTTGCTGAAATTATTTCAGATTCTGTACCACTTCAGTAATTTAACCAATGCTATATTCACATTAAACAACAACAACAACAAGATTCCATTTATAAAGCGCCTTTCACGTCGGGAGGACGTCCCGAGGCGCTGTACAGTTGGGTCAGGACCCGAGCAGAGGAGAAATGGTCAGGGTGAGGGGAGGGAAGGGAGGGAGGGAGCGAGGAGGGGGTAGAGGCTCGAGAGGGGAGCTGAAGGCACAGTCAAAGAGAAAGGTCTTGAGACCGGCCTTGAAGGAGGAAAGGAAGGAAGCGGCGAAGGCACTGGGGGATAGAGTTCCAGAGCCTGGGCTGAGAGGCTGAAGGCCCGGCCACCGATGGTAAGGCAGTTGGGGCGGGGGATGTGGAGCAGACCGGAGCCAGAGGAACAGCACCTCTTTCACGACCTAATTTGCATTTAAACCGCAAGACACCACAACATATATTTCTGATGTACATGTGGGTCACGTAGTGCACATCGTTATTTTATCATTTCAGACATCCTTGGGTTTGAAGGTTCGGTCAGTCTGTTGAAGCCAAAGACAAAAGATGCGTCCAGAAAAGATAACAAGACAAAATAAGAAGGCTAGAAGTCCATATCAGAGAACCCCAAATCACTTCTATTTTTTGATTAATAGCTAATTTACTTATTTTACTTACTATGGCAAAAAGTCTTCGCATTGATTCAATAAGGAGTATCATAACAGGCAATGATGTTATGCTCAGATATCAATCTCGTGAAAGTATTGGAGTTCAAGGGCAGCAGGGGATCTTTTCTTGTTTGGTGAACAAAGCGGGCATTGAATCTTTTATAGCTGTGTCCTTGTATCATCCAACTCTGTTCTTTCTTCTTCCGATGTTAGTGAGAATCTTGGACATTCTAACGGCTTGAGTTACTGAACCTCAGATGGGAATTCTGCCTGGGAGTAGCGAGAGATGTACTTGCTCCCACACCAAGTCAAATTGAGGACTCGACCTGACACGTTTTAACTCTACTGAACTTCTTTTTATCATGGTTCCCTTTTTGAACATCAGCTCAGGTTTGCAAGTCCTCACCAACCTGATTGTTATCTGATTAATCAGTCTGTGCCAAACCCTGGGCACCCTTGGGCTGACTCTGATTAAGCTGATTTGTAGAATTATAATCTTGATTACGAATGTTGTTTTGATATTGTCTAACAAAGCTGGACCGCACATCAACAATTAACAGAACAAATTACAGCTGTATACTTCTTTCTTCTTGACTATTTTAACTATTCAAGGCACACCATACTGAGATTTTCTTATCTAGAATGATTCTAGTCATGCCATAACACTTGTCACGCTTAAGTAGATTTTTTGCAACTCATCTCAAGGTAAGTAAAACAATATTCTCTGCAAGTCATCTGGATATCGTACAGAGCATACAGCCTTCATCTAATCAATATCAATGCAACATTCATAATCAAAAGACTGTAATTCAACAAATCAGCTTGAAATAATCTTACCTAACCTAGCAATGCGATAATTCACTTCTAATCACAACAGTTCTGATCAAAAGTATACCTAACTTATCCAACACAATAATTCATATTTTATCTAAATATCTTTCTAAAGGAATACAGTACAATAATTCAATTCTGATGACAATGCTGGCCATTTTAAGAATAAATAATAATAATCCTTGCATTTGATATAGCACTTTTCACGTCTTCGAGACATCTCAAAGCGCTTCACAGAATGTATTGTAAAGTGAATTGACTGTATGTTTATGGGCTAAACGCTGCAGGCAGTTGCACACAGCAGTGACCAACAAACAGTCATGGATTGAAGTGACCAATTTTTTTTTCTTGAGGGATTATTATCATGTGCGTGGAGTCGCCCAATGTTTTGCACTGCCGAAAATCGAACCCAGGTCTCTCACTTGCAGAGCGAGTGCTCTAACAACTGAGCTACAGCACACCTACACGTCAGGAAACGATTTCCACAACACTACGTTCCAACCAATGAATCTAAATTTAGTGATTGTATTGCTAAAGATATTGCATCTTTGTTAAACCGGAAAAAACATCGACCTTGTTTATTGTGGCAATACTTTGCAGAAATGTTTCAGTAAAAAACCGTAATGTAATCTTACCTTCATTGTACAACAGACTTGTCCGTGAAGTGATTCTAAAATGTATATATTTTTGTTGATAAACATGAGGCACGCCACAGCATCAATATTCAAATACGTATACTTTATATAATGATAGCATGTTTTCAATACATCAATAGTGTACCTATAATTTCCAACACGGATTAATACTAGACACCAACCCCGTCACAACTTACCTATCATATAATAATTCTAAGATTGTTGGCGACCTACCTGTGTGAGGAAGCAAAACCGTATAGTTGGCAATCCCTGGATTCTGGAGGCTGACGTGAGATACCAAACAGGTATAAACATCTCCACTCTGAACAGGCTGTGTCTCCTCCAAATAACTGTGAGCTTTAAACAATTGCCCGGGATTCCTCTGCTCAGTGATAGTATTCACTGTTGTAATTTCTATGCCATTTTTATACCAAGTGAGGTTGAGATTCTCCGGGAAAAACTCAGCCGTTTCACACACAAGAGTCAGAAATACAGACAGATTTCTTTCGGGATCCATGCGGGAAATCGCCAGTGGGGTTGGGGGAACTGTAGAACAGATAAAGGGGTAGAATCATGATGTTACTTTGGGGGAATAAACCTTATTCTGATTTCTATTTCCAATTCTCTGACGGTCGAGAAGACTTGGAAGATTGTAAATTGTCGGAAATCGTTATGGCGTTTGGGGGGATGTTGATGTGCACATATCGGTGCCCTATTTGCCTACAAATATAATTATGAAGCCTTTGGAGACTGTCCAGGACGTGATTCTACGCCATATCAATTGCAGTGACTATTATTGCTATTTAACTCACCAATGCAGCCCTGGGGAGGCTGATTTTTGGTGGGGATATCAACATCGAGGACACATTGAATCTGCCTCTTTGTGCATGCGTAAGTTCCCACAGCATTTTTGGAAAAGACAAGGGATTTCTCCCCGGGTCCGGCCAAGAATTCCCAGATAAAAATTGGTCATCTATGTCATAAATATTTTTGGAACTTTGTTGTTTGACAATTGGGTGCCGGCTTCGCGTACAAAAGCCACTCAATTTTACAACAATACATGTCGATGTGAAATGAGTAGAAATATATCAAACGTATTATTATTATTATCATGAATAATACAAATGCGCCAATATCTTCCATAAAATTCGCAAGAATGGGCTAACTACTGATTGCAGGCGATTAAATTGCATTTATCTTGTGGATAGTTTGAATTAAATTATCTATATTTTAAACTGGAAAAATAATTGTGCACATTAAGAATCTTAAACTTTTAGAAATCAGTAGTGGGGTACCGAAAGGTTACTGCTGAAATAAACTGAACAGTGAGAAATTACATTCCTGCCAGCACGAGCAAATTCTAAAATCGTTTCTGATTATAAATGTGTGTATTTGGTGTAGTTAAGTTGAAAAGGGACGGACTTATATTACATTAATGATCAGAGTTGTCAAATCATAAAACATGATCGATATTATTATATGAGGGTGAATTTAGGTGGGTGGCAGTTTGAATTACACACAATTTAAAATAATAATATTTTTTATTCAGATTTTGCAGCGTAACTATATTTCTTTCCCCAGAGAGGGAACATTACCATTAATTTGCAGATAATGACACTGAAGAACACCACTGTAAATGTAACAAAAACAATATAAAAGATTCTGAAACATTTGTTTACGGGATATTTCAACATAGGAACAGTCTCTATATCCATATCATTCACTTACCGTACACGATTAAACGCGATCCATTTCCTTTTCCTACTTTTTTCCCCTCTAACACCAGTTCGCAGTGATAGACTGCAGCATCCTGAATATTCACATCCAGAAACTGGAAGAAGCGATTTCCTTTACTTTTAACTCCAAACCGTTTCCTGCTGTCCTCTTGTGTGTGCAGGTATGTCGTCTCTCCCTGCTTCCTCCAGTACACTTGGATACGTGAAGAGTGTACAGAGAATGGATAGCCGCAGTAGAAGGTGATGTTTGTTCGTCTGTTTGCCGTCAAACATTCAGGGAATTGAGTAATTTTAACGGAAGTATCACCAAAAACTATCAAAAATGAAATATTGATGTATATGGACAAGTGGGTAGGAAAGCAAAAAAAAATTAAATTAGACAAAGATACATACAGACACACTGAGAGTATATCAGTAAACTCCTTCAAGACCCGTCTCAAGACCCATTCTTCGATCACACTCCTTCTCCCCCTGCACTCCACACTCCCCGATCTTGACCCCCAGCTCAGGTGTGAAACATTGACTTGACTCCAGCGACTTGAGAAAGGCGCTATACAAATGTAATTTTATTGTTATTGTAAACTGGAGTGTTTAAACTGAAACTACTCAATCTACTTTCATTGCTAAATAAACGGGATGATAGAGTAATCTCTTACCCGTGGAAATAATCACCAGGACACACAGGAAAAGCAAAGGACTCAACATAATTTTCATCACCTGGTGCGACTGATCTGAAGCTGTTGCTGGTCTGTAACATATGCAGATTGATATGATGTACATCTTGTGACGTTTGACTCCCTCTTTAGGAATCGCCAATTGATTAGTAGGCAGTTGCCATTTACTCCGAAACAATAGCTTAGAATTGTTTCGGCAAAAGCAAAAGAGATATGTAGGGAAAACGCTGAAAGATGATGAAATGTATCCGAAGTTCAGGTTTAAAAATAACCATTGCTTCTTGAACCAGCATGTTGCTTAATGCACTAAAGGAAGTTGTTCCCCAATGTAGATTAACTACTACTAATCTACTAACCTTACAGTTCCTTCTTCATACTTGACTGTACCCTTATTACACACAATAAAACCAAAAGTCAAACCTACTATTAGTTACCGTATACTATTTAATCAGTCGATTTTTAAGATATTGTATTTTATTAAATAAGGATGTATTAATTAATAATTATTAATTAATCAATTAATAATTATTCATCTACTAATTATTAATTAGTTAATTATTAATTATTAATAATTTATCTATATTTTAAACTGGAAAAATAATTGTACACATTAAGAACCTTAAACTTTTAGAAATCAGTAGTGGGGTACCGAAAGGTTACTGCTGAAATAAACTGAACAGTGAGAAATCACATTCCTTCCAGCACGAGCAAATTCTAAAATCGTTTCAGATTATAAATGTGTGTATTTGGTGTAGTTAAGTTGAAAAGGGACGGACTTATATTACATTAATGATCAGAGTTGTCAAATCATAAAACATGATCGATATTATTATATGAGGGTGAATTTAGGTGGGTGGCAGTTTGAATTACGCACAATTTAAAATAATAATATTTTTTATTCAGATTTCGCAGCGTAACTATATTTCTTTTTTTTTTCTTTTTTAAAAATAACCATTGCTTCTTGAACCAGCATGTTGCTTAATGCACTGAAGGAAGTTGTTCCCCAATGTAGAGAAACTACTACTAATCTACTAACCTTACAGTTCCTTCTTCATACTTGACTGTACCCTTATTACACAGAATAAAACCAAAAGTCAAACCTACTATTAGTTACCGTATACTATTTAATCAGTCGATTTTTAAGATATTGTATTTTATTAAATAAGGATGTATTAATAATAATCCTTTCATTTGACATAGAACCTTATCACATCTTCGAGAAGTCCTGAATCTCTTTACATAATGTACTGTAGAGTGAATTGACTGCATAATTTGTGAGTGAAATGCAGCAGGAAATTGCATTTCACATTTCATGAGGTGAAGTGCAAGATCAACACTGTTTACATACATTCTACTTTTTATCTAAACTATGCAGAACTGCATTATTCATCATAAATCATCTCTTCAAGCACGTCGATCATGCCCGAAAATGTGCACAATCTGATATATCAGTAGTTCACGCGGAGACTGCATATTTCTCCCACGGAAGGTTGGTGCAGGAAGCTATTCATTGTGGAGAGTATTGTGTCAGCCCGGTTCAGTTAGAGGCAGTGTCGCCTCTGAATCAGTGAGTTCTAAATTTGTGACCACCACATAAGAACTCAGAGTTCACAGTCTAGATAGGCAAGAGCAATCTATTACAATAAATTGTTCTTGATTTCACAATATTGCTACAATGCTGAGATTTGTAGATCAGTTACAACTGTTCACATTTGTGAAAACATGCATTTGCTGCTTGACATTTACTCCAAATCTTTTGGCATGTACTTCATAGAAGTACACAATGTTATTTTGGAAAATATTAATTATATGCCCAAACCTGTAGCACCTGGGCATTGTAGAAGCAGTAATTTAAGGAATTTATCCGCTGCTGCTTTTTATGGATCTATTCACTCCAAAATACATTTCCAGTTTGCCTGAATGTGAACGGTACAAATAAAGACGATTTAGCAATTAAGAAGACTTAACAATTGACTCACTATTGATTTATGGTATAGTTTTGCATTGAATCATGAGGTGAATGAGGAGTTTTTATGTTTTGGCAACGTCACCATATCTATCTGTTTCACTTTGTGCAGCTTGGAAGGAAGCCATTCAATTAGTCATGGAGTCTATTTATATTTAGAGTTAGAAACAAATTCTGAATTTCAGTCCTATCAGTTGTGGTAAACGAATTTTGCTATTTTTTGTTGCCAAGAAAGTTACTACATAAACACAAATAAACAATTTGCAGAACAGTGGAAGTATTAGTGTAGCAAAATTGGAAACAAAGGCTTTGGATATCAGAGAGGGCCAGAGCCGGTGTGCAACAAAGGGGTGATCAAGCCCCCAGAGGTCGCTCTTTCTCTCTCACTCTCTTGTTTTCTTTCTGCTGTTTTAGGAATCCCTCGAAAAAACCAAAAACAATAATAAAAAAAATTGGTCATTTTCAATCTACGACTGTTTGTAGGACATTGCTGTGCGCAATTGGCTGCCGCGTTCGCCCACAAATATACAGTCAATTCACTTTACAGTGTGTTCTGTGAAGCACTTTGGTACGTCCTCCCGACGTGAAAAGCACTATATCAAATGCAAGTATTATTATTATTATTATTATTAAGCAGACCAAAGGCTAAGCCGAAGTAAAAGTTCCATTTCGGAGTAGATTGAAATAAACACTAAAAAGGTATCACAATCCCATGTGTTTAATCTGTCTGTGTTGGCCTTGGTTCAGAGTTGAACTGCTAGTTGGGTAACACTCAGTGATGGTTGTTGGACCCGAGAGTGTGATAAGTACATTAACGGGCACGAGCGGTGATCATTAAATTTCATTCCAATGACTTTTGTTTTTACAGTTGTCTACTAATATTATCCGCTTTTCCGAGCATAAAGTTGTCAATGTATTAAGCATTGCAAGCGTTATATTTTCTGTAATTATTTCACTTTAAATAAGTGCAGTATGTCATAATATATTCCTTATTCTTGTCATTATATTGCTGTTTTTTGAACCAGGCAAATCTACAACAACAATTTGCATTATATAGCACCCTTCATATAGGGCAGCATCTCGGAGCGCTTAAACATGTTGAAGCCTGACGCTGAGCATGGTGGTGGGGGGGGGGGTTAACTTTATGCAAAGTCGAAGAGAAAGGTCTTCAGTTGTGATCTAAAAGAGCGGAAGGAGGGGGTAAGATGGACAGAAGCTAGGGCTGGTGTGATTGGGGTACAGAATTTAGTATGAATGGATTTTGATTGAGGCTTTCCCTTGCATTGCAAACTTGGATTATAGCTTCCTCTTGGCAACATCATCCACAGAAATGGGGTTATCTTCCAGAGTTATGCAAATGACACCTAAATCTACTTTTCTACTTCCAATAGCAATACCAGGCCCACTAATGTGCTGTCTGTCTGCTGATTAGACATTAAGGTCTGGATGAGCACCAACCCTCTGCAACTCAACATGGACAAGATGGAAGCAAACTTCCTTAGTTCCCTTGGTTCTGACTGCCTTAGCCTCCACGCCTATTCCTCAAACTCACCAAACGAGTCCTCAACCTTGACATCTGGTTCCATTCTCAGGTGTCCTTCCTAATTCATATTCATTCCCTAATCAAGGCTGCTTTACTTCATTTCCATCAAATTGACGGCATCTGCTTCTACTTCATACTGGAATTCAACAGCAAAATTCTGAACCATGCTTTGTATCTCCGTCTTGGACTTCTCAAATGTATTTCTCGCTGATCTCCTCAGTTTCACCATCCACAAGGTTCAACTAATCCAGAATTCCACCACTCCTAACTGCACAAGTACTAAACTATTGCATGTCACTCAAATCCTCACGAAGCTCAATGTCTCAATGTCTTCGAACAGATCAACTTCAAGTCCTCACCCTCATATATGAGGCTTTTCGCACTCTTTTGAATCATATATTGTAAGGTAGTTATGTTGTGGCTGTTTTGTGGGTGAACATGGATTTCAATTTGTACACTGCCATGTCCCACACACAGGAATGGATTGACCAATTTTATTGAGGAGCTTGTTGGCCAAGCCACCAGTATAAATTATTTTCACTTACTTATTACGATGTTATCTCCAATGACCCAATACAGTTATTTACAAGAAACTATACATAAATAACATGGTTTAGCTTTCACCAAGCAACTACAACCGAAGCGTCTAGCCCTCCATGAGGTTATCACCCACTAACCAGTCATACGATATCCTTACAGCGATATGTGCCTGCAAAAAAAGTACACTGTACGAGTGACTACCGACCTATCAGATTGTATGCATTGGTCTTCTGAATCAATTTGAAGTGAGAGTGCAAGTGATTAACGCTCAAGCCGATTTTATGTGTCAAGTATAATGTACAGAAAAACATGTAATTAGAACTGAATCGCATACATACAACACTCATATGTTAACCCATCCTTTTATCAAATGTTGTCATGTATAATAACATAGAACATTACATGCAGAAACAGCGAATTCAGAGCAAATAATTCCTGTCACTCTTTATACTCGCGAAATCACCCCTCTCAAATCCCTTCTCCCTCTTGGCTGCATGAAGCTTCCTGTTAAAATATGTACAGCTTCCGTCAGTGAGTTCCACATTCTCACTGCCTTTGAGATAATCGAATTGGGGACCGTTTTGGATGCATAAATCAAAACGCAAGTTCAGCAAATTAGAATAAATACTGTATTTGAGACTCTGTACCTATTTAATTTGTTGTTGTTTAATTTGAACATTACAGCTAATCTGTTACCCCAGTGATTGAATCCCGGTTTATCTAAATTCACAATTGTTCGACAAAGCGCACCAACCACACACAATTATTTCCTGAACCGAGAAAGGGAGGAGATCAAACTTCAAAGCCACATATTCATATTTGGCAATCGACAACCCTTGGGTTGCAGAGCAGCAAAGGGTTTAAACCAGTCCCGATAAATGAACAGAATAATAGCAAATGTTGCGCTGTGCATGTGATTCCGGAGTTTATTTCCACAGGTGTGCATTCAGTTTATATGTGTTTTTTTTTAAAAAAAACAATGGGATGTATCTTTCAGTCTGTTTAGCAACCAAATAAGAGATGGTAACTTCCATTTGTATACATTGAATGTATTGTTTCACATACACCAACGTATTCGTTATCTCTTCTCGGTACTTCTCTGTTTCTTGCTCAATTTTTCATCCTCTCCCTAGTAGTTTGTAATTATTCTCTAATGGATCCGTACCTCGATCAACATAACTTAATTCTCCGAATACTTGCTACGCTAACCATTTGTCCATATAACATACATCGATATTTAATTTGTTATAGTTTTTGGTGGTATTCCGGTTGACATATATAAATGCAATAAATGGCAATTTTGGGACTCATCTGAACCCATTGCTGTCTGCAACAAAGGTTGGCGATTGCCAAAAATGAATAAGTTGCGATGACTTTTGACCTTCTGCCTTTGTCAGCTCGGGAAATAATTTGATGTGGTTGGTGCGACTTTCAGAACAGTTGTGAACTTAAATGCATCCAAAACGCTTCCCAATTCAATTACCCAAAAGCTGGTGAGAATGTGGATCTCATGATGGAAATTGTGGCTGAAGCACAACATATTTAAGAGGAAGTTTGGTGCAGACGTGAGGGAGAAGTGATTAGGTTAGGTAATTTATGGAGTATCGGCAGGAATCAGTTGCGCTGAATTGGCTATTTTTGCGCTGTAACGTTCTGTTATTTTGACAAAATTTGATAACAGGATTGGCTAGCGTGGTAACGTTGTGTGTCCCCGATTTAATTCTAGTTACGACGATTGTCTGTACACTACACTTAGCACCTGCTTGTGCTTTAATCACTTGCAGTTTCCCATCAAACATTACTTTGAATTATCTCGGAAAACCAATGCATACAATCTGATAACTCGGTAGTCACATGTATGGTATACTTTTTCTGCATACACGTGTTGCTGTAAGGATCTCGTATGATTGGTTAGTGGGTAATATAATCTCGTGGAGGGCTAGATGCTTGAGTTGTAGCTATTTACTGGTGCACGCTCAACCTTATTATATATGTATATTTTCTTGTGAATAACGTTTTTGGGTCATTCGAGATATACTCACAATAACATGTTAACAATACTTAGAGAAAATAATTGATATCGGTGACTTGGCTAACAGTCTCCCCAATAAAATTGGCCATCAATTGCTGTATGTGGGACATGGCAGTTTACAAATTGGCGTCCGTGTTCACCTATAAAATATCCGCAGCATTACGACTTTACAATATATCATATGAAAGTTTCGAAATATATTGACAAAGTCCCTAAAAAATTAAAAATAATAATAATTTGGTCACTCAATCCACGACTGTTTGTGGGACACAGCTGAGCGCAATTGGCTGCCGTGTTTCACCCACAACGTATACAACCAATTCAGCTTACAGTATATCTGTGAAGCACTTTGAGACGTCTCGAAAATGTGATAAGATGCTATATCAAATGCAAGGATATTATTATTTTTATTATATCAAATGCAAGGAATATTAGCTTTATTGTACTCGTAGTTCAAATGGAAGACTGATCAGCAACTGAACATTCTGCAGTATCATTATTCCACAGTACCTATTCAATATTTTTACACTTATTTTATTTGAAAATTGCATTTCTTTTATTGGAATTTAACTGAGTTGTTTTTGAATTGTTTAATTGTTGGTTGTTATACCTTAGCCTACAAATTACACAATTACTAAATTTTGGTGTGAATCCGGGAGCATCTGAAACCTTTCAAAATGTGTGAAAGATTTCATATGTGAGGGTGAGGACCTTGAAGTTGATCCGTTCTAAGACAATGAGCCAGTAGAGCTTGGTGAGGATTGGGGTGATACATAACAATTTAGTGTGGGTGTGGGTAGGAGCAGCTGAATTATGGATTATTTGAACTTTTTGGATGGTACCTCACCCGCACGTTAGCAGAAAACCCTCTCCATGCCTTAGCCACCTCGTACCTTGACTACTCAAATGCCCTTCTCACCATTCTCCACTACCCACAAGCTAAATGATTAAAAACTCCAAAGCCTGTAATCTCATTGACACTAAACTCAGTAACCCCATCACACCAGTCCTAGCTAGGCTTCACTCCACCTTGTAGATCACAGCTGAAGACTTTACTCTTTGACCGTGCTTACGGTCACCTCCTCCTACCCCTCTGCGACCCTGTAATCCCCTACCATCCTGCTCGCTCCCTCCGCTCAGTGGGCTCAGGCCTGCTTCACGTCCCCCGCCTTGCTTGCCCTAATATTGGTGAGTGGGCCTTTGGCCACTCTGCCCCCACTCTCTGGAACTCCATCCTGCAGTCCCTCTGCCTCGCCCCCTCCCTTGTCTCCTTCAAGACCCATCTGAAGACCCTCCTATTTGACCGTGCTTTCGATCTCCCTGCTTCCCCCCTTGCCCTCTATACTCCCCATCCCCAACCCCCAACTTGTGTCCAAAACTCTTTCTGTGCAGCCCCTTGGGACATCTTCCTGACAAGAATGGTGCGATAGAAATGTAATTTTATTATTGTTCTTGTTAATATTTTCCAAAATTCTTGATTGGGCATTAAAATTGCCTTTGTTGATGTGTAGGAAGAGTCAGGGGAAAAAGTGCATTGTAATCTTGGGTCACTTTGTGTGAGTATTACTAGAAATGATGGCTAAATGTGAACTATACTCTTATCAATTTTACGTTTCCATTTTCACCTTTACGTTCTCCTCTTTACCCCACTGCCGTGTATTGCATAATAGGTCGATCAGAACTAATATTTGTGAACAGCAACAACTTGCATTTATATAGCACCCTTCACGTCGGCATCTCAAAGCACTTGAAATTAGTATGACAATATTTTTATATCCCGTGAAGCAAATTGAGAGGCGTCGACAAGATGATAAGGTGGTGCCTTATATTGAACAGTATAATCATGAAATAGGGTTTTGCTTTTCATGACATTGTAACTATTTAAAGTGAAATAATTATTGAGTGAAATAATGGTTATAATGCTTAATACATTGGAAACGACTTTACAACAACTGTAAAGAGAAAAATCGTTAGAATTAAATTTAATCTTGACTGCCAGTGCCCGTTCTTGTAGTTATCACACTCTCGGGTCCAACAACCATTGCTAGGTGATACCTGACTAAGAGTTCAACTCTTATCCAAGACCAACACAGATAGATTAAACATAGAGAATTCTGATACTTTTTCACTATTTATCTCAACCTATTCCAAAGGGGAACTTTTACTTCAGGGCTACAGGGAGTACATATTTACTTGCAAAATAGTTTATAAGAAAAGTTCTGACTGGTATATAAGGGGCATGGTTAAAGCATCACAGTTTTATCAGAACAGGAGGGAAACCTTAGCAGCCCAACAGCGTTATGGCACATTTCTTTACACGACACAATCCAAGAGGGGCGGCTTAAGTGGGGTGGGAGGGGTGCACATCGGTGTCTTACAATCTCTCTTACAAGCATTCATTTTCACCATCCACCTTGCTCCAAACCACCAGGCCATCCATTTGCCATAGGCTTGATCTTTGGTCTGTTTCCTGGAGCCCCAGAGAAAGAGAGAGAGCGACATCTGGAGGCTTGATCTTTGCACATGGGCTCCGGCCCTCTGATACAACCCAAAGGCTTGCCTCTCCAAGTTTGTGACGCTATTACTCCCTCTGGTCTGCAATTTGCTTTATTTGTGTATAAAGAGAATATCTTTGCCGTCAATACAAAATAGCAAATTTGGTTTACCGCAATTGATAGGACTGAAATTCACAATTTGCTATAACTCTAAATATAAATATGCTCTGTGACTAATTAAATGGCTTCCTTCCAAGTTGCACAAAGTGAAACAGATAGACATGGCCACGAAGACGGAATCTAAAATCTCTACATTGACCTCGCGATTCAATATAAAACTACGCCGTAAATCAATAGTATGTAAATTGTTAAGTCTTCTTAACTGTTAATTCGTCTTTATTTGTACCGTCCACATTCGGGCAAATTGGAAATGTACTGTGTTTTGTAGTGAACAGATCCACAAAAAACACCAGCAGATAAACTCTCTAAATTACTGCGACTTCAATGCCCTGGTGCTCCAGGTTTGGGCATATGATCAATAATTTCCAAAATAACATTGTGTACTTTTATGCAATACATGGCAAGCAGTCACAGTCTTCATAAATGTACACAGTAATAACTGATCTAGACACAGTAAGCATTGCATCGATATCGTGAAATCAACAACAATATATTAAAATATATTGCTCTTGTATGTCTAGACTGTGAACTTAGAGTTCTTATGTAGTGGTGGTGAATTTACAACTCTCCGATTCAGAGGCGATACTGCTCGTAACTGAACCGGGCTGACACAATACTCTCCTCAATGATTAGCTTCCTGCACCATCAACCTTCCGTGGGAGAAATATGTAGTCTCCGCGTGAACTACTGATATATTAGACTGTGCACAGCTTATAGTCCGTTATTATCAATCAATAATACGCAGTTTTCCATCTTTTAGATACAAGTTTGAATGTATGTAAACTGTTTATATGGATACACAGCTGCACTTTTAGTCTCACACATTAACTTCAATAAATCATTATTTAATAAAACAAAATCTCTTAAAACTCTGCCGATTAAATAGATATACGGTAAATAATAGTAGGTTTGGCATTTTCTTTTTGTTGTGTATAATAAGAGTAGAGTGAAGTATGAAGGAACTGTAAAGTAAATAGATGTGTCATAAAATTCATCCCAGAATCTACATTGGGAAACAACAGGGTTTAGTGCATGAGACAACATGCTGGTTCAGGAAGTAAAAAGTTATTTTGAAACCTGAACTTCGGATACATTTTATCTTCGTTCACCATTTTCTCTGCACACTTCCCTTGCTTTTGTCGGTACAATTCTAAGCCACTGTTTCAGTGTAAATCGCGACAATCTATTAATCAATTGGCCTTTTCTAAAGAGAGAGGAAGTAAAACGTCACAGGATGTACTTCACATCAATCTGCAAACGCTTGTTACAGTCCAGCAACATTCAGATCAGCAGCACCAGGCGGTTAGAATTATGTTGAGTCCTTTGTTATACCTGTGTGTCCTGGTGATTATTTCCACGGGTAAGTGATTGCTCTATCACCCAGTTTATTTAGCAATGAAAGTAGATTGCCACTACACTTTGCAGTATATTTTGTGAAACGCTTTGAGAAAACGTGACAAGGCGCCATGTCAAATGCAAGGATTATTATTATTATTGAGTAGTTTCGGTATAAACACAGTTTACTGACTTACTCTCAGTGTGTCTGTATGTATCTTTGTCTAATTTAATTTTTTTTGCTTTCCTACCCACTTGTCCATATTAATATACATCAATATTTCATTTTTGATAGTTTTTGGTGATACTTCCGTTAAAATTACTCAATTCCCTGAATACTTGACGGCAAACAGAGGAACAAACATCACCTTCTACTGCGGCTATCCATTCTCTCTACACTCTTCACGTATCCAAGTGTACTGGAGGAAGCAGGGAGAGACGACATACCTGCACACACAAGAGGATAGCAGGAAACGGTTTGGAGTTAAAAGTAAAGGAAATCGCTTCTTCCAGTTTCTGGATGTGAATATTCAGGATGCTGCAGTCTATCACTGCGAACTGGTGTTAGAGGGGAAAAAAGTAGGAAATGGAAATGGATCGCGTTTAATCGTGTACGGTAAGTGAATGATATGGATATAGAGACTGTTCCTATGTTGAAATATCCCGCAAACAAATGTTTCGGAATCTTTTATATTGTTTTCGTTACATTTACAGTGGTATTCTTCAATGTCATTTTCTGCAAATTAATGGTAATGTTCCCTCTCTGGGGAAAGAAATATAGTTACGCTGCAAAATCCGAATAATTTTTTTTATTACACAATTGTGCACAATTCAAACTGCCGCCCGCCGAAATTCACCGTTATATAATATTATGGATCATGTTTTATGATGTGACATATCTGAGCATTAATGGCATATACGTCCGTCCCTTTTCAACTTAAATACACCAAATACACTAAATATAATTAGAAACGATTTTAGAATTTCCTCATGTTGGAAGGAATGTGATGTCTCCCTCATCAGTTTATTCCAGCAGTAACCGTTCGGTACCCTCTAACTGATTTGCAGTCTCTGAAACTTTAAGATCCTCACCTTGCATTAATTTTTCCCCCCAGTTTAAAATATAGATAATTTAATTTGAAGTATCCACAAGATAAATGTCCCATGATTTTAAATATGTAATTTAATTGCCTTCAATCAGTAGTTGGCCCAATTTGTACAATTTATGGAAGATATTGGCGCATTTGGCTTACTAATGATAATAATAACACATATGATATATTTTTTGACGCCTTTCACATCGGCATGAATTGTTGTATAAACGAGTGGCTTTTGTACGCGAAGCCGGCATCCAATTGTCAGCAACAATGTTCCAAAAATATTTATGAGGTAAATGACCATTTTTTATCTGGGAATTCTTGGCCGGACCCGGGGAGAAATCCCTTGTCTTTTCCAAAAATGCTGTGGGAACTTACGCATGCACCAAAGAGGCAGATTCAATGTGTCCTCGATGTTGATATCCCCACCAAAAATCAGCCTCCCCAGGGCTGCATTGGTGGGTTAAATAGCAATAATAGTCACTGCAATTGATATGGCACAGAATCACGTCCTGGACAGTCTCCAAAGGCTTCATAATTATATTTGTAGGCAAATAGGGCACCGATATGTGCACATCAACATCCCCCCAAAAGCTATAAAGGTTTCCAACGATTTACAATCCTCCAAGTCTTCTCGACTGTCAGAAAATTGGAAATAGAAATCAGAATAAGGTTTATTCCCCCAAAGTAACATCATGATTCTACCCCTTTATCTGTTCTACAGTTCCCCCAACCCCACTGGCGATTTCCCGCATGGATCCCGAAAGAAATCTGTCTGTATTTCTGACTCTTGTGTGTGAAACGGCTGAGTTTTTCCCGGAGAATCTCAACCTCACTTGGTATAAAAATGGCATAGAAATTACAACAGTGAATACTATCACTGAGCAGAGGAATCCCGGGCAATTGTTTAAAGCTCACAGTTATTTGGAGGAGACACAGCCTGTTCAGAGTGGAGATGTTTATACCTGTTTGGTATCTCACGTCAGCCTCCAGAATCCAGGGATTGCCAACTATACGGTTTTGCTTCCTCACACAGGTAGGTCGCCAACAATCTTAGAATTATTATATGATAGGTAAGTTGTGACGGGGTTGGTGTCTAGTATTAATCCGTGTTGGAAATTATAGGTACACTATTGATGTCATGGAAACATGCTATCATTATATAAAGTATACGTATTTGAATATTGATGCTGTGGCGTGCCTCATGTTTATCAACAAAAATATATACATTTTAGAATCACTTCACGGACAAGTCTGTTGTACAATGAAGCTAAGATTACATTACGTTTTTTTACTGAAACATTTCTGCAAAGTATTGCCACAATAAACAAGGTCGATGTTGTTTCCGGTTTAACAAAGATGCAATATCTTTAGCAATACAATCACTAAATTTAGATTCATTGGTTGGAGCATAGTGTTGTGGAAATCGTTTCCTGACGTGTAGGTGTGCTGTAGCTCAGTTGTTAGAGCACTCGCTCTGCAAGTGAGAGACCTGGGTTCGATTTTCGGCAGTGCAAAACATTGGGCGACTCCACGCACATGATAATAATCCCTCAAGAAAAAAAAATTGGTCACTTCAATCCATGACTGTTTGTTGGTCACTGCTATGTGCAATTGCCTGCAGCGTTTAGCCCATAAACATACAGTCAATTCACTTTACAGTACATTCTGTTAAGCGCTTTGGGATGTCTCGAAGATGTGAAAAGCACTATATCAAATGCAATGATTATTATGATTATTATTATTATTTGGGCAATTAGAGTTGCAGCAAATTGCTTCAACTTTTAGTCTCTCTGCTTTGCAGAACAAGCAACATACTCTATGATGGAAGACTCGCTCTAGAAGGTGTCGGTTTCACCACCTTAGGTTATTCTGTCCTTTGTAGGGATCGGTGATTGGACAAACAATTTACTTGCACCTGGATGTGCAGGTGGTGCGTGTGCATTATTGGTTATTTTCATCCTTTTTGCAATCGGATGCAGACTAAAGAAACGGAAAGGTAAGAAATCATTTGTTTTTTTTACTCATATTAAAAGTTTAATATCAGTAGAAATTATTCAGCGAGTAAAAGCACCCCATCCCGGGACATAGAGTTGAAGACACAGTTTTATGATAGACCTCGATTATTGCTTGTTTTTATTCTGAAAGGGAGTGAAGGGACCAGTCCCAAAGTGCAGGAGCCACAAACCTGAACAAGTAGAATAAAGCGCACTGTAAATCAAGGTGTATTTCTTATCGTTCGCCCACAAATATACAGTCAATTCACTTTACAGTGTGTTCTGTGAAGTGCTTTGGGACATCCACCCGACGTGAAAAGTGCTATATCAAATGCAGGGATTATTATTTTTTTTTTTATGGGACGCTGAACTTGCGAGGTAAACATTGTGAAAGGGAAGATTTAGATAGGCAGCGGATTGTAATCCTGGGACAGAAAGCGTTTGAATCAGATGAACTTTTAAATAATCCAATACAACAATAACAACAAGAAGAACAACTTGCATTAATACAGGACCATTCACACGAGTACCGTCTTGGAAACCTTAAATACAGCGCTTAAATAAATGCCAAATGTGTATAGAAGAAACATGTACTATGTATATAACTGTGTATTGAAGCTTTATGTTCGATTTTATGTTGAGTGAACCTCCAAATATCTTTGAAATTACGGAGCATGAAAAAAGAATAAATATTTCATTGATTGATTTTAATTATATTCATGGTTAGGTTCAGGCGTGATACCAAATGAAACGGACTGCCCCGGAAAACGGGTAAGGTTTTTAACACAATTAAAGCAATTTAAGTGAGACCATTTTAAATATAAAACCACTCAGTGATATATTAAACCAATATGGGATGCTTAAAAGAAAGGAGACCGGCAGCTGAGGCTGTGATTCCGGAAAGCGTTACCGTAGCGCGGAGTAGAATGGTTGGATAGCTTCACTGGTGGATCGGGTGGGGGTTGTGGCAGAAATGGTACCAATGTTCCTGAAGGATAGTGAGCGATCGCAGCAGTTCACAGAGGAACTGTGCGAGAAGAAATATAATGCAACTTAAAGTGATTGGTCTCCGTGCGAAAGAAAATACGTTCCAACTTGGTTAAGATTGGTAAAAAAAATGCATTCAGACAACTTATTTAGGAACGGAACAAAATTCTGCAGAGCGGTGAACGCAAATGACAATGTAACTCCATTCTGTGTTTTAACAGACTGCGATGGAAGCAGATGCTGAGAGGATGGTGTATGCCACATTGGATTTAACTGGTTCTAAAAAAGTTGGAAAACCCAAGCATCAGGAGGAGAGGACAGTATATGCCCAGGTAAAGATTTACAAAACACGCGAAAACCAAGACACAAATCACTTTCATCCAACCGATTTTTGGATACTTCACTAATCTAAGTACAATAAATAATTTTCAACAGGCTTTGCATACTTGATTGTAGGGGACAATTGTTCCTAAACATTCTTACTTGCTTCTCAAAATTTTCACACGCCCACCTCAACCACCGATTTTGCAACCACAGTGTTGCAATACTTTGAGCAATCGTTCATTATTTACCCAAATGCCCATTCCTCATGTTAAGCGACAAGTGCAGCAGAGTAGCACCACTGGGACTTCACATATCACAAAATGTTACCACTCCAAAACAGGTCAATCGTTTCGTCAAATTTGCCCTTGTGTTTTTTCAGCATGGGATAATCTAATCATAATAATTATTGAATGTGAGTTACATACGTTCATACATTATACATACTACCTACAAACAAAACTACAAACATACATACATGACATTTTTCTGCTTACTCTCCCCACTCATTGATGTCGTCACTCATTTATCTATTTAAACATTTCCGTTTAAGAATATTCATGGTCTCTGCTTCCACTACGGGTTGCGGCAGAAAATTCTATACTCAAACCATCTTTTGAACAAAGATTTTTTTCTAACATCCATTGAATTGTTTTGTGTGATTATCTTAACTTTGTTCCCTCTGGTTACTTTTTATTGCACAATAATAGAGATAATATATTACTCTATCATAACCCTTCAAAATTATGAATAATATGGGTCACCATTAATGAGGCTAAGGCATGACTACAAATGCTTACAAATTGATCCACTAGTTTCGGTCAAGCTATTATATTAGTCACACTTGAACTAATGATATTGGGAAACATTGATTTTACAGACCAAACAGGGGACATCCAGTAACAAAGTGACCTATGCTGCTTTAGATTTGTCTGGCTCCAAGAAAACAGCAACGCTTAATCACAATGACAAGAATACAGAGTATGCAGAAATACAGATGAAAAAGCTACAGAGGAGCAACAGAGACTGTCTCTAGAAAGCAATGAGCCATACACACACACAAAGTATTGACGTATTTAAGTGGCAGGTCTTGCCTCGTGGCCTTTGTTCATTCACGTATGTGCCAGTATCACGCCACTAATCGACCATGACTTCCAGAGGTACCTGTAGTTATCAGTGTCTGTTTTTTATTTTAGTTTTCGGTCAACAAATTATGCTTAAAGGAAAATAAACCCTCCTGCTTCAGTCTGGATAAGCTAATATTTGACAGGTATATATTATTTTAATTAACCATTAATATCTGTATCAATATAATAATGTGCTTAAACCTAAATATGGTTTATCTAAGATAAAAACACAGCTATTATATCACTAAAATGAAACTTACCAAAATGCATACTTTAATAAATACTTGGCAAAATTATTTCAGAGATTGATTCATTTCCAATAAGCAGTGATAGTAGCATGGATGAGGGTCTTGGAGGCCGGAGGGCCAGCAAAGTTGCTGAGGTGGGGGACAGCTGAACGGATCAAGGCAGATTTGGGGTTTAAAGGACAGTTGAGAGTCAACACCAAAGTTCTACACCTCCATGAGGTGGAATGTGCATCCACGGAGTCCTGGAGGTTAGATCATTCACCTCGCAATCGAGAAGACCTGGGGTTTGATTCCCGGGCATGGCAAAATGTTGGGCATGTTTCCTTACTCCATATGTTTTTGTTTATCCAGCAGTAAGTAGGAACTCACAGTTGATAGTCGCTTTTCCGAGGTAATAATCCCTTAAAAATAATAATAATAATAATAAATTGGTAGCTAAATTCACAGCTGTTTGTGGGACACTGCTGTGGTTACTGGCTACCACATTTCTCCCACAAAATATATGCAGTCTATGCACTTTACAGTATATTGTGTGACTCACTTGAGATGTCTTGAAGACATGATAAGACATTATATTAAATGCAAGGATTATTATATCAGTGTCTTGGGATGTCGTCCCGACATGAAAGGATCTATTCAAATATAATTTGTTGTTGTTGTAAATTGATGCTGACTGCCCATTGAGAGGCCCTGTTTGAAGCCAAGAAGGTGAGCCTTTGTCTTGTCGACGTTCAACTGTACAATGTTATCTCTCATCCATCATATGTGGAACTGTCAAAAAAACAAATTACATTATAAAGCAATGATTCTATTATTACAGATGCAAAATTTCATATTAGGTAATCTCCTGTAGTAACAGATTTTCCTATTGTTCAGATCCCTAGGATACCTTAACATTTTTTAATAATTGAGAAGTGTTTTGCAGGTAAACAGATAGCTCCATCTGCTTCAGAAATGTGCAGATTATTTTATGCATGTGGGCTTAAGTGGAGAAAAATAAGTTTACTTAGATATATAGTAGCTCAATTTTAATAGAGAGTAAATGTTAAAGGTGTACAGATTTGTATATCAGAATCGAACAATAAACACGTTTTCTGCATGCTTTGGGTGTCTGCATGGTTCATTTGGAAGAGCTGTGTCATATAAATGGATGGATGGATGTGTTAGAGTGTTTGCAACCACTCAAAACAGGTTCGGATTCAGTAATACCAACAGGCCAGAGTCTTAGGATGTTTTAATCAAAACAAACATTTAATTATGCATACATGTGTAAAAAAAAGTCACGTCCATCTTAATAAAACAGAGCAATACTACCGAACGTTGCAGCAAGCTAACGTTAGTTCTTCAAGCAATCAAGCCTTCCATTTTTCCTAGCTTTTAGTCTTCTGTCTTCTTTGTCCAAGCTTTCAATCTTCATTGTTCTCTGCAATCACTCAGCGATGCTCTGGAGTTAATTAACTTACTTAAGTTGGACTGCGGTTTTTATAAATGTTTCTACCAGACAGAGACAGGCTCCAGCTTTGGAAGGGAGAAGCAAAATGTCCTGTGTTGAAGAATAATGAGCAAGGTGCTTTGTCTCAAAAGGGTCTGCTTATCTAGAAGACATGGGTAAAAGGATGTGCAAGGATCGAGTATGTTGAGTATGCGCTAAGATGCTTGATTGGAGAAGAATGGGGGAAGATCCCTAGGTGGAAAACGTATAACTACCCTGACTTTAGGTAAGTGAGGCAGCAGATCCAGCGAGACAAAGAGGGCATCGGAGAGAAGGTGTGCTGAAACCATCGCAACTGACTGACTGCTGCAAAACTGGTGGTATAAGTTCTATTACTTGTAGTGACAGTATTATTTTACTAGTTTTGTATGTGTTACTTTGATTAGTAAATCTCCATTACACCTGAATTGGATTGTCAGGTTATTATTTGAACCTCGGGATTGGAAATCCCAACAAAACCAAGTCTCTAACGGGATTCTCTGAAGTCACGTGAACACATGATAGTCTCACAGTTTGTGAATGTATGTTCCCTGATTGATAATTAGGATAAGGGGAAGTAACTTTAAAGCACACATTGAGTCAGATCACAAGCATCAACCCATACATTATGTGACTGAGATGACAGTTTGAGGCCTTGAGTCAGAACATGAGGGTCTGGTCAGGGTTTCCCACCCCTGCTAGGGTCTACTTCCTCAATATGCTGCTTGTTCTCCAAAGTCGGCCATTTTTCAAAACTTCATAAGTGTTTCTTTTATGCCACTTTAACAACTTACAACAGATGGATGAATGAATGAATGTTGCATGCCTCAAAAAGCATCGCAGAATTCACTGTAGGCTCTTTTTTCTACACAATCCCAGTAATCAATTTGCGGGGGAAAGAAAACTTAGTACAGACATGCTTGTAAAACTGCATTCAGCATGGAATAATAGAATCACAGAATCTTACAGCACAGAAGGAGGCCATTTGGTCCATCTTGCCTATGCCTTGTCTTTGTAAGAGCTAACCAACTAGTCCCACTCCCCTCTCTTACCCTATAGCCCTGAAAATTTACAGAATCATATGTTCACCTTATTTAAATTACCTCACATGTCAATACATTTCTGAAGAGCAGATTTTATCAAGATGGAAATTATTATTTTCTCATATGAGTAACCTATCATTTTTCCACATCCATAACCATTTACATGAATGACCATATTGAAATCAAACTGTCTGCACCATCTACTACCCTACTTGATGTTTTCCCCATGTTCTTAAAAATGTGAAACTCTTTATCTCCCTCAGTTTTCTATTTTTTTTTACCGTTCATGTTCTTAAATTATATGCCAAACTTAATAGTTTCCCCTTTCAAAGCTTTCAAACTATGTAAATATTGTCTTTTGGACTAATTCACCTATGTCAAGGTCAAACATAAATGCCACAAACAATTGCTTAGGTGCTACGACAAAACAAATCTAAATCATAGCAATTCATGAGAACAAAGATTAGGTGCACTTGTGTGCATACCAACTTGAGGATTATCAATGGTCTCCGTCTTCCATTATTAATATCTTAGGGAAATCATCTATCATTATAACTATGAATATTCCAGCAGTTTCATCGATTCAAAGACGTAAAAAAAGTCTCAATTGTTTGATGAATATTTATTAAAGTGTTTAATTCTTGTGATATTTGTGAATTCACAAAGTATTGCAATGAAGTGAATAACTCAAATTTATCTTAGACTGGCTGCACTGAAAACTAACAGTGACCATGTTATGAGTTAAACTTAAAAAGAACTTGACAAAGTATGGTGCAATGCAACAACCTCAGTGAAAAGGTTATAGTGTGGGAGTACCTAAAATATACCTAACAGGAAGAAACTGATCTTTCTAACGTGTTGCATCTGCAACCTTTAGTGTGTCACAGAACACTAATTACAATGCAAATGTTTTGTTTTCATCTAGATTTAGAACACTAGATTTAGAACACGGTTTATTAAATTTAACTCCAAACACACAGTTTAAATGTGGCTCACTGTGTGGAAATATTTGTCAGTCTGTCAGTCTCGCTCAGTTGGTTGCACTCTCTGAGTCAGAAGGTGTGGATTGAAGCACCACCATGACACTTACAACTCATATAGCTTGGGCTGCACCCCAATGCAGTGCTGAGTGAGTGGCATTGTTGGAGGTGCCATCCTTCAGTAGTAAATATAAACATAATAACAGCAACAACATGATTACATTTGTATTGCTCCCTTCATGCCAGGAGAATGTCTCAATAAAATAATCCCTCTTTACAATATTGAGCTACAAGGGTACAATACATGGAACCCTGCATCTGGTTTGGGTGCTCATAAGCATGGCAATTAGTTTCCATATATGTTGGGCGCTGGCTGTCAAAGAAACCTTCTAAACTTTTCTTTTAAAGTACACAGTTTCTGATCTAATTTAAGACGGTTCTATAGAATATCTATGAACAAGTCCAATCTTATGAAGAAACAATCATTTATGTGAGGCAATAATTCAAATGTGTCTGTGCCGCTGTCATGTGTGTTTCTGTGTGGTACTTTTAATTAAATCAATTTTCCAGTTCCATCTTCATAATCTGTTAATATTTCATTGGTCATGTTTTTATCATTAATGTTTGAAAGATTTATTGATACACAAACCAAATTAACAACGCCCACTACCCAGCAAAAATGTGCAACATTTGCTTCCTCTAAGTTAGTTGTGACCAAATACATAAGACATATAAACGGTTAGGCTGAACCTCAGATAACAATCACTGTTAAGATATAATTCTAACCAATGTTTTAAGTGCACAACCACAGTTACGCACTGTAAGTATTAGTTTTAGGCGTACACTAAAATATATCATTAACTGAAATAGTTCACATTTGACTTTCGAAATTTCCAAAACCACCAGAACCGCATTTTTTGCAGCAAGCGTCATTTTCCATTACGCAAAATGGCTATGTTTTTTGCATTCTGCCCCTCACTCCTTAAAAGGACCCATTAACTTTTGATGTACATATTTTCCATTTTTTTTGTTACATATGCCATTGTGTTTTTTTTTGGTAATTAAGTGTGGCCCAAGACCTTACATGTTACTGAAAGGCACTAAACCAAACGCCATTCTCTTTTAAGATACATCTAACATAACATGAAATGTTATACTGCAGGACTCAACAACAACAACAACAGCAACTTGGATTTATATAGCGCCCTCCACGCCGGATGACGTCTCAGAGCGCTTTACAGTTTCGGATCCCGGGACCGAGCCACGGGGAGGGGGAGGGGTGGGAACATGACCAAAGGCCGGTCAAAAAGAAAGGTCTTCAGCAGAGACCTGAAAATGGGAAGGGAGAGAACGAGACGAGGGGAGTAAGGAAGGCAGTTCCAGAGCCTGGGGGCATAGTGGCTGAAGGCACGGACACCGAGGGTGGAGCAGCGGGGGATAACGAGGAGGCCAGACCCAGAGGAATGAAGGCAACGGGTACTGTGCTGAGGAGAGAGGAGGTCAGAGAGGCCGGGGGGTGCAGAGGAGTGCAGGGACTTGATCTTGAAATTGATCCTCTCTGGGATAGGCAGCCAGTGCAGTCTGGCAAGGACTGGGGTGATCGGGGAGCGGAGTTTTGCGCGGGTGAGGATGCGGGTGGCAGAGTTATGAATGAGTTGGATTTTATGGATGGTAGTGGATGGGAGACCGGCGAGGAGGGCATTTGAATAGTCCAGCCGGGTGTTGACAAAGGTATGGAACAGGGTTTCAGCGGCCTTTGGGGAGAAGTATTGGTGGAGACGGGCGATGCGTCGGAGGTGGAAGAAAGCGGTGCTGATGAGGGACCGGATGTGGGGGTGGAAGGATAAACAAACATTTCCTGCCCACGGGATACACTTCAAAGACTTATGCAGTCATATCAATGTTTTAGCATTACACTTCATACATGGATTGTAAAACAATACATTTTTGTCACCCACAAAATATACAATCAATTCACTTTACAGTATATTCTGTGAAGTGCTTTGAGATGTGTCAATGATGTGATAAGGTGCTATATCAAATGCAAGGATTATTGTTATTATCATCATTATTATCATCATTATTATTATTTAACAGGTCTTAAGCATTTTGTTAAGCATTGTCAGAAATAAATTCTGACAAAGATTAGCGACAACGAAAAAGAATATTTTACGGTAATTAATTTGCATCACACAAAGCTGTTAATGACAGACAATGTTGCTTTTACAGACCATTTAAGGACAAGTTCAGAAATGTTTGATGTGCGCTCCACTGCAGCTGGAAATTCTAACCCGAAAACAATGAATACAGACCACCAGAGATACATATGAGACACAAGAGAGAAACACGGACCTCTGTAAAGGTATAAGAGTGAAATTAGATCGAATGTGGGTACAGTGGGCATCCTAGCCCACTGCACTGACACATTAAATAAAGATTTTTTTTACTGAAATGTATGTAGCAAAATATTTACATAGTTCTGGTATTATCATTATGGACTAGCTTAAAATCCTCCCAAATAAAGATTTTCTTCTGCAAACTGGCTGTCTAAACACCACCATATGTAAATATAATAGTTTCACAAGATCATAAGATATTTTCGAATGAAGAAGGTTCTTTGGCTCATCCAACCTCATTCCTTGGTAATGCCCTCACTAGCATCTTCATTCCATAGAATTAAACTAATTAATTGCGTGCAGTGTCCCTGCCATAACCAGCTTTCCTGGCAACGGGTAGTGTTGGGTTCTGGGCAATCAGCAGAATAAGACAAGCTTATCCTTCATAGCTCTCCTTTAATTAAGGACTCGGGAACAGAGGCACCAAAGACACTCAGCAACTCAAGCTTTGAAAATCTTTACTTCATAAGAAATGTAAAGTTTGTGAGTTCAATTACAACAAATACAACAGACAGTCAATAGTACAGACACATGTCCTTTGAATCATCAATGGTGTACAGCTAAACTGGGTACTTTACTTCGTAGTTGCAACACACTGTTGTTCTTCTCCTCCCGTTACTTTTCAAACGATTTCAGCCGTTCTGCACTTGGGAGTGACATGGACATTTTTGTTTTTGGTTATCTCCTATCGTTCACGAGCTATGACCTAAAATGTATTTCATTATTGCACTTTTCCCTGCATTTACACCTGGTGGCCGCAAAGTCAAAGTAGCGCTATGGCAACCTGTGTCACAGAGCACACATGTGGCCAACTGATGGAGGGAACAAAATAAAGGACACAGATGAAGCTAAGACACAGCAAGAAAACCAAAATTACATTGTTAATGCACATTTCATGTTGGGAGAACGTTCCAGTGATTATAAATTATACACTTAAATTTATCATTATAAAGATGCCTACACAAAAATCAAACCTTTCAAGGATAAGTAAAAATGCTAGACAAAAGAAAGCTCATTAAATGAAACTGAAAAACAAAGAACAGCCTGTCTGCACTTCAATGCTGAAAGAACTGCAACGGTGGGTCAAAATGAATTGCCCACTCAAAGAACAGCACGGCCAAAATGTGTCCTCCCAGATGAGAATAGATAAGATGAAATGTCTAATTGTGTGTTGTCTGTGTGCCAATCTACATTCCATATTGGATTCTTGAGTTGCGAGTGTAGCTGCAATGATACAGCTTGTCTTTTATAATCAATTTTCCACAGTCAGGATGAGAATGTAAAATCTTTCCATTTTCATTTCTATGAAGCAATTACCTGACATAAAATAATAACCAAATATAATCTGCAAAATTGTTACTACACCTGCAGAATTGTTATTATTATAGACGAATATGAATTGTTATAAAACTTGAATTGTTATAGAAAACATCTTTGACATAATCATGAATTTGTTATGGATGACATCTTCAGCTATCTCATCTTTAACACAATCCTTAATTAAAACATGAATGTGTTATGGAAAACATCTTCAACAACCTTCAGCTATGATAGACATCTTGACATTTTTCTAGCCTACATAAACATTGTTCACTATTAATTCAAATAGTGCTTTCAACTACATGGGTTAATAAATATATTCACAATTTCAGTTGTGAAGCGGGATCACAACGTTACCCCTCTTGAATTCGAGAATATTTTAAGACAATCTCGCATTCACACTGTCAACTACCGCTTTATGAATACTGAAATTGTATTACACCGGGTTAAAACAAATTATTGTTTGACGGGATCCAATCTACAATTATGTTAGTTGTTCATTGTAGGCAACAAGGATCATTCCCTTTAAAGGGTTTTATTTGATTCACATTTGCCTAAATATCCCCACCCCGCCCACCCACCTTGAATTCGACCACTGGAACCTCCTCTACGTTGACCATAAGGTCTCTGTCGTGACCTTAATTCAATGGATCACTATCATACTGATTAACTTCTGAGGGCCAACGTTTATTATCCTTTTTTCCCAAATCACGAAGATGTCCCAGTGATTCCCATACAATTGACAAACACTCTGCTTGCATCTCAAGTGTCTGAAAAGCGATTACTTCTCAGGGTCAAATGTCCCAGGTCTAGACACTCCATGTTTGAACTCTGCCACTAGGTTTAAATGTGGGGATCCTCTTGGAGATTTTTCTGCGACCGACATTTCCTGTGCTTCGTTTTCTAACTCACTGTACTAAGCATGCAATTGCTCATAAGTTGTGTTTCATCATGTTCAATTTATCAGAGAAGCTGTTCACGTGATTGTAGCAATTGAGATAAACAAGACTTTGTAAAAAAATATTTTATTTCTATTATATCTATCATTAAACTTTCACTAAATGTTGTCTTAACCTGAAACATAATGTTTTGTTGCTGAAATTATCATGATTCATGATTTTGAATTGCATAAATGAAATATGGAGAGACATTCAACATGGTAATGCATTCAAGGATTAACTGCTCAGGTTCCAGATGAAATGTTATACAGTGGCTCATAGCTTTAAATTAAGCAAATCTTTGCGTTTGCCTTAAAGATCACTCGGTATACTCCGTGTCCTTTCACTAATTTCGACAGGTTCTCGTGGTGCAGCCTAAAACCGATGTTAAACATTTTTTTAACATCAGTTTTAGGCTACAACAAACTAACCGTTGTTTAATTACGTTTCTCCCACAAAACGTACAGTTGATTCACTTTACTGTATATACGACGTGATAAGGGGCTAAATCAAAGGCAAGTGTTATCCTCTGAAGAGAACGTTGTTTCCATAGCTCTGTATTTCAGTTTTATTTTCTTATAGTTACTTATTATGAACGTGAATGTTTACTGTGAAAAGTAAGAAATAATGCAGAAAAAATAACACAGATAATGGCAATATTTAACCCTCCATTGTCCTGATCTGAGCAGTAGCTCCAATTACTATTGAAAGGTACACCTTTCTTTGCCAATCACAACCAACCCATCTCTCAACCACGGACTCAGGAAGTCAAACGACACTGAGAGATATTTCTTATTAAACAGTCAGCAACGTTTGTTACACCAACAACTGGTTCAGGGTGAGTCTCAACAACTGATCACAATGATGGCGATTAATGTGATCCCCTATCTTTCTCTAATGGGGATTATTGTCACAGGTATGTTATTTATTTATTTATTTATTTTTTCTTCCCCTCTCTCTGTTTGTTGTATTGCTTTTATTTGATTTGTGTAATCACTAATTATTGGTTAATTGATTTCCTGACAGTTGCTGGTGATGCATCGGTGAAAGTTACCCAACATCCTCAAGCACAGACGGCATTACGAGGTGAAAACGTTAAATTTACCTGCTGGGCTGTCAATATCCAACAAAGTTCATATGTAACACTTTACTGGTGGAAACAAGGAGAGAGTCACTACTTAAATACAAAACCCGACAACAAGAAAATATTCGATTCAAAAACATTCCAGCTCCTAAACGTGAGTTTTCAGGACTCAGGAGTCTATCTCTGCGCAGTGGTCCTTCAGGGAAAAATAGCAGGAAATGGAACTGGATCACAGTTAATTGTACATGGTAAGTGTGAATACAATAGTAACGGAGAATCGTGAACGGCGATGGATTGCTACATTTTGAAATCAATATGGGTAAATTATTTATTTAATCCTCTACTCTCAGACAAAGATAAGATTGCACAGCAGACAAGGACAGGTTTAATTTCAATATGAAGCACATTGAAGAGCAGAATATTATGCAAACAAAGCTTTGCCCGTTCGTTATTGTACTGATCTGAGCCGGCGAATTTATCAAACACAACAAAGTGGGAAGTTGAATTGCTGAATAATTGTGTTAAGGAATGTTTTCAAACATTTATATCCATCCATACTGTCGTAACTAGAACTGATATCTATCTGATAACTTATTCTGTCCTGAACACGTTCATAGGGATTATCCCACGTTACTGACAATTCAATGCAAGACAAGGGGATTGATCTATGGATTCCCGCTATTTGGTTGAGAAGTTAAACCCAGGTCCCTTCTGCTTGTTCAGGTGGATATGTGAGGGTTCCTTTACATTCGTTACCCTACGGTGAACTACGAACTGAAACAAATGTGGCACAGTTAATCAAATTTTATTAATTATGATTGATAATGGTTATAATTTATTAAAATACATCCAATTTTGCTTACGTATCTGCATACACTACAGTTCAACACAATTTAAGTTGACCAAACTAAATGCTGGGGGAGAGATAGAGGAGCAATGTCCAATGTAATGTCCATTTTTATCCAAGTGTTTGTCCATCAAAAAGTATCCAAGTATTGTTGTACGGTTTCCAGTTCGATATCGCCCAGAAGTATCCGGATATTATTGCAGGTTTAGAGTTGTATAATTCATAATCTTCCTTCTTTAGAAGCTGGAAAATGGAGTGTGACTCCAAGTTCCAATTTTCTTCCTTCTCCTTTGAATCGATCTCCATTTATACTGTTGATGAGGTGACGTTTTACCTATTGCCTTTTGCAAGATGGTTCCATTCTAAAAACAAATGCAACAGAGCTCTTTCCAGCTGCAGACATTTTTTCATGAGAAAACGATTGATTAGGAATGAAAGCAGTTTGTTTATAAACAGACTTTTGTTTCTCCTCATTGAGAAAGGATCTTCTTTGAAGCTCATCACTACCAGCTCTCCTCATATGCGAGTGATCATATGTTTCAAATATATGAAGTAGACATAGTTTGAGATATTATTTAACACATTAATTACAGAATCCTACAGATTAAAGATCCTGTGGTACTATTCAAAAAAGAAGAGAAATTCTTCCACGCTGTATTCTGGCCAATGAATCCCTCAGTTAAATTTGGTTATTCACTCCATTGCTATATGGAAAACTGGCTGCTGTGTTCCCCTACAAAAATGCAAAATTGACACACTTTACAGTGAATCTCGTGAAATGCTTTGAGATGGTCCTCTCATCCTGAAAAACTCCCTCGAAGATAAGAATTATTATTAGGATTATTATTCATCAGAAACGTTTGCACCTGTAGTCCAGGCAATTACAATTTAGTGATTTACATAATTTTTTCTGAATTTCGTCTACAAATAGATAATTAATCCACTTGACAGCATATTAAGTGCAGCAATTTGAGCTATTTTAACAACATCTAAGATTATACACCAAATGCAAAGATTATTACTTTTATGATAAATACAAAAAGCAGAAGTTAACATTTTATAAAATCTGAACTTTTAACTTGCAGCAATATTCCACATACAACATGAAATGGTTTCGAACACCTATTGTAACTGTCGTAAATTAGTTGGAAACTTATACAATTTAAAGAAATATAGTGGAACAAAATTAATGTTGGTGTGCATGGGGAGGTTTTTCTTATTCTCTATTCATGGTGAAATCTTAATTTGAATCTGCATCTAAATTCACTATCCTGCATGATGGTTGCTATTTAAATCCAGGTTGTTGTTGCTCTAAAATGGTAGCAGAGCTTTTAATCCACAACTCTCCAAATCCCTTAAAACTATTATCTATCTCCCATTTAAATATCCCACTTAAATCTGCATCTAAGGCCACTGTTGGAATTGTATTCCACAACTTCACAATATTCCATGTGATGAGAAGGATTCCACATCAATTCTGAGAGCCACAATATTAAGATTATGAACTCCTTCACTTCTTTAGGCCCTCCAAGTCTACTATATCTCCTAAACTGAACACATCATTACAAACAAAAGACACAAACACTTTTTAAAACGGCATTTTCTTGCCTTTACAATCCAGATTCCTTTCTCTTATGTTCCAAGGAAAGAGTTAATATAAAATTCTAATGAGAATAAAGTTTTATATTCCAGCTGATCAACAGTAATGTGATTCTACTCCACTGTCTGCCCTACAGTCCCCCCAACCCCACTGAAGATATTCCCCAGAGATTCTGAAAGAGATTCATCAAAGTCTTTGACTCTTGTGTGTGAAACGGCTGAGTTCTACCCGGGAGATGTAACGCTCACCTGGAATAAAGATGGCAGTGAAGTTAAAACTGGGATAGATCTCACTGAAGCAAAGAATTCAAAAGGACTTTATAAAGCTTCGAGGTCTATGGAAGAGACACAGCCTGTACAGAGTGGGGCTGTTTATACCTGTCTGGTATCTCACATCACCCTCCGGATTCCAGTCGTTGCCGTCTACACTGTTTCTGAATCCAATAAAGGTAATTTGCCAATATCCTGAAGACAATCGTTTTCAACTAAATTGTTATGTAAAACATATTTCCATTTATTTACACAGAAAATTATAATCATATAATTTATAATCAGAAAATTGTAATCATATAATTTATAATCATATATATTATAAATTATAATCATATAATTTTCTTGCAGAATCCTGTTTAACATTCAACTTCACATGTCATTATTTGAACTTAGTCTTTCGTCTCTTAATCTGTAAATTCTTTTAATAAGTTTCAAATCCTTTGACTTTCCTGAATCATAAGTGAGAGCATCAAATGTACATCTGTAATCGCGGTATGTTCTATTTTGTTCTTATTAAGTGATAGATACTTCCCTTCAAATTGGGTATTACATTTTCTTCATTTGGTAACTTTCACTAAGTAGGACTACATGGCGCAGGTTAGCTGTTGCCTTTGCACCCCAGTGACTGGCTGCTACTCTCAGTCTCGCTGATGAGTTTGGCTGGCTGATTTTTGACCAACGGGTTGCACTGCCACAGACAATATAAAACTTTTTTTTCCAAAAAATCCACTTTAAAATCTCTGACCTGATGCACTGTGTAGGGAATAAAACTATAACTGTAATATAAGTATAACACTGTGTAGGGAATAAAACTATAACTCATTGCTGGAGTCACCAACACTTTCCCGTATGATGTTCCTGTAGGGAGTAAGGCTGAGCGCTATGCACTGATGGCTGGATGTGCTGCTGGAGGGCTGGCAATTCTGCTGCTTTTGATCATCATTGGGAAACAATGTCTGTTAAAGAAAAGGAAAGGTAAGATATATTCCTATGTCATTTATGTTAATTATAAATATTTAATTGAATAGAACAATTAGGTGACAACGAGAGCAAACCTCTCACCCTTGTATAGCTACACAAATGATTAATGTGTTGTAATTGATTCACAAATGCAAATGTCCTCATAGAAACTCACCTGTATATATTTAGATGCATTTAATCAGAAGTTTCCATGAAACCAACATATGAAATCTGTTGCGATAGAACTACAGAAATTTACAGCTTTACAGTTTTGGTCTCCTTATTTAAAAAAGGACATACTCGCCTTAGAGGGGGTGCAGCGTAGATTCACGAGGTTGGTTCCTGGGATGAGGGGGTTGACTTATGGGGATAGGTTGAGTAAACTACAACAGCAACAACAATAACTTGGACTTGTGCAATGTTTTAAGGGCACAACCACAGGTATGCAGATCGCCTCTATGCACCACTGTAACCATTAGTTTTAGGCATATACTAAAATATATCATTAACTGAAATAGTTCACATTTGACTGCCGAAATTTCCAAAACCACCAGAACCGCATCTATTTGCAGCAAGCGTCATTTTCCATTAAGCAAAATGGCTATGTTTTTTGCATCCTGCCCCTCACTCTTTAAAAGGACCCATTAACTTTTGATTTACATATTTTCTGTATTTTTTGTTACATATGTCATTGTGTTTATATTTTTTTGGTAATTAAGTGTGGCCCAAGAACTTACATGTTACTGAAAGGCACGAATATTACCTTCAACTAAACACCATTCTCTTTTAAGATACGTCAAAGACACTCAGCAACTCAAGCTTTAAAAATCTTTACTTAATAAGAAATGTAAAGTTTGTCAGTTCAATTACAACAAATACAACAGACAGTCAATAGTACAGACACATGTCCTTTGAATCATCAATGGTGTACAGCTAAACTGGGTACTTTACTTCGTAGTTGCAACACACTGTTGTTCTTCTCCTCCCGTTACTTTTCAAACGATTTCAGCCGTTCTGCACTTGGGAGTGACATGGACATTTTTGTTTTTGGTTATCTCCTATCGTTCATGAACTATGACCTAAAATGTATTTCATTATTGCATTTTTCCCTGCATTTACACCTGGTGGCCGCAAATTCAAAGTAACCCTATGGCAACCTGTGTCACAGAGCACACATGTGGCCAACTGATGGAGGGAACAAAATAAAGAACACAGATGAAGCTAAGACACAGCAAGAAAACCAAAATTACATTGTTAATGCACATTTCATGTTGGGAGGACGTTCCAGTGATTATAAATTATACATTTATATTTATCATTATAAAAATGCCTACGCAAAAATCAAACCTTTCAAGGATAAGTAAAAATGCTAGACAAAAGAAAGCTCATTAAATGAAACTGAAAAACAAAGAACAGCCTGTCTGCACTTCACTTTACTCAGGATCTTGAAATCTCTGGGATAGGCAGCCAGTGCAGTCTGGCAAGGACTGGGGTGAGAAATCGGGGAACGGAGTTTCATGCGGGTGAGAACGTGGGCGGCAGAGTTCTGAATGAGTTGGATTTTATGGATGGTAGTGGATGGGAGACCGGCGAGGAGGGCATTAGAGAAATCCAGCCGGGCAGTGACAAAGGCATGGACCAGAGTTTCAGCGGCTTTTGGGGAGAGGTATTGGCGGAGACTAGGCCTATATTCTCTTGAGTATAGAAGAATAAACAATGGTGATCTTATAGAAACCTTGACAGGGTAGATGCCATGAGACTGTTTCCCTTGGTTGGAGAATCTAAAACTAGGGGTCATAGCTCAAGATTAAGGGTCAGTCTTTTCAAACTGAGTTGAGAAAATTTTTCTTCACTCAGAGGGTAGTGAATTTGTAAAATTCTCTACCCCAGAAGGCTGTGGATACTTCATCCTTGAACATATTGAAGTTGATAGATTTCTAAAGGATAGAGGGATTAAGGGATATGGGAATAGGGCGGGTAAATGGAATTAGGTTAGAAAATCAGCCATGATCTTATTAAATGGCGAGGCAGCTCGAGGGGCCGATTGGCCTACTCCTGCTCCTACGTCTTATGATCTTATGATCTTAATGCACATTACATTGACCTGGTTTTCCACTTACCGCTACAATTAATTAATTTTAGAAAATGTACTAGTTTAGAAAATGCAGATTCCGCCTGAGCCACTTTCACCCACAGCACACTGTTATACGACCCACCCAGTTACATACCCAAAATGCCCAGTGTCACCTGCCATCTCTCTGTCTCTGAGCAATCTGCTGGGTCTGTTATCTCTTCAATTAAACTACAATCCTCTTCACTGTTGCACTTGTGTCTCATCAGCAAACTTAGCAATTGTGCCCAATATACCAAAATCCAGATTGAGTATATAATACTACTACTACTAATAATAATAATAATCCTTGCATTTGATATAGCGCTTTTCAGGCCTTCTTGACGTCCCAAAGAGCTTCACAGTATTTACTGTAAAGTGAATTGACTGCATATTTGTGGGCGAACGCGGCAGCCAATTGCACACAGCAATGTCCCACGAACAGTTATAATTGGAGAAAAGCATCAGGTATCAGCTGAAATGCGACTGTAGAACTCAGATTTAGGATTCTGTTCCCAATATCGTAAAATATGATTTCTCAACAATAGATTGCGTGACAATTTCAAGATATTCCTGGAAAATGTGACAAAGAATTTCATATTCTTTTTTAAATAGGGAGAAAAAGGAATAAGGGAAAATTTAACAAAGGGAAATAGGGAAACATTTAACCGTACAATACAAATTCACATTTATATAGCGCTATTCATGCCTTGTGGAAGACACAAAATTATTGACGTTGCTTGGTTGGTCACCCCAACTGGTCATGGAATTGGGTGGTGGGGACAGGAAAGACCTCTGAAACTGAAGACAAAGAGGTACATTTTCAACTGGGTAGAACAATACAAATTTACAGCACAGCTGTGCATACTGTCCCATTCCATCCATTGTTTCTGTGCTGCCTTTTTAAGAGCAAAGCTTTTAGTCCCAATTTACCTGATTTTCCCAATTATCTTTCCAGTTAACCCATATTAGGTTACTTCTTCTGGAACCCTTTTGAAAACGAATGCGCATTTTACCTCAACCATCACACTCAACAGGGTTTCCTAACTACTGTGTGTGTGGAAAAAATATCTCCTTACCTTCCTATTTCCCATTTTATGGCCATCATAGCCACTGCATTTTCATCACTGAATCACCTACCATTAGAAATAAATTCTCCATTGATGTCAAAACACTTCATAATTTTAAAGAGCTCCAGCAGGTCGCCACTCAAAGTTTTTTGTTCCAAAGAGGAATGTCCCAGATCCTCCAGTCTCTGCTCACAGATCAAACCAACCTCCCCGGGTATCATCTGGAAAATCTCTTCTGCACCACATTCATTCTTTGAGGTCTTTCCTAAGTGGGTAAATAATCCTGGACACAATATTCTAATTGTGCTCTAACTAACAATTTTTCATTTTAGCATTACCTCTTTGGTTTTATATTCCATGCCATAATTTATCCATTTTCTCACTTATTCCATCAACGATTTAGAACCAATCTCTGGCATTTCATGGACTTTGAATCACTTTTTATTCGGTCTAACCAAAATATGTTTGAAAATATTTACGTGGAAATTGAATGAATACTTCATTTATTGAATTTCTTTCCAAGGCTCACGCAGAAACCAAAACAGAAGGGGACATTACGAAGAACAGGTACATTTATTAAATTCATTTCAGCAGATGTCTCAGCTGAAAACAGATTTCTTGTAATGGAAAGATATTATTCATGATTAAGAAATAAAAGCATTTTAAATGTATTCTCTACGTACACCTACATGGCCTCAATGTATGTTGAAATATGAGGTACCGAGTTTCATGTAATTGATTACAGAGCTATATGTTAAACAGCATAAACTTCGGGGAAAATATTTATTCTCGAGGGCTTTCTGATCAGTGCACACACAACAATTTTCAGAACAATCCATCAGCGCCTTAGGACATCAGCACAACTTAAAATGTGCGATAGAAATGTAATGTATTTTTCTTGTTGTGATCACATAGACGACACACAGAGCAGAGAATCAGCCAGTGGCTTATGTCAAATTGAATTTGACTGGTTCCAAGAAAGCTCCAAGCTCTGAAAGACAAGAGACGAGGACTGTGTACGCTCAGGTATATCTGAGAAACACACAATCAAAAACAAAACCTCTTCTAAACAATTTAATTTTCTTGCTCACTTCAGTGTTTACTAAAAGATAGTTTGTACATTTTTGTGGTTAATCTTTCTTTGTCCTCTAATCTTCACTCTCTGGCTATGTCCTGGGCTGTGATATGATGGTGACAATCCGCCATTGTATAGCCAAATAGTTATTCTACATATAATAATCCTTGCATTTGATATAGCGCTTTTCACGTCTTCTAGCCATCTCTAAGCGCTTCACAGAATATGCTGTAAGGTGAATTAACTGTATATTTGTGGGCAAAATGTGGCAGCCAATTGCGCACAGCAGTGTCCCACAAACAGTCGTGGGTTGAAAATAACCAATTTATTATTGTTTTGCTTTGGAGGGATTATTACTGAAGCAAGTCTTACTTGTTAGACGAGATATTGTGTGCATCAATCTATGAAGTACTGGGACATCATCTATACACGGAAATGCACACTCCATATTTCTGTAGGTCAATGAACAACAACAACAAAATTACCTTTGTATAATGCCTTTCACATCGAGAGGACTTCCCAAGATGCTGGAGAGTTAGTGTTTCGAAGCAGAACTGGGGGTCGGGATCAGGGAGGCTGGAGGGGTGTGATTCAAAGCATGGTCAAAGTGGAGTATCTTGAGATGGGTCTTAAAGGAGGCAAGGGGAGAGGCAAGGCAGAGGTACTGAAGGGCGGAGCTCCAGAAGGTGGGGCGGAGTAGCTGAACGCTCATCCACCAATGGTGGGGCAGGTGATGTGCGGGATATTAAGCAGGCGAGCCTGCTGAATGGAGGAAGTGGGCAGGTTGGTAGGGGTTTAGGAGGTCACAGAGGTAGGGGGGAGCAAGGCCATGGAGGGCTTGTACGGTGAGGACCAAGATCTTTAACTGTGTCATCTGTATGATGGGAAGCCATGCAGTCGGGTGAGGATGGAGTGACAGGGTCATGGAGAATTATACAGAGAGGACACGAGCTGCAGAGTTCTGGATAATCTGCAGACTATTGAGGGAGGACAATCTCCAAGCTACTGCATAACCAAGTAGTTATTCTTCTTGCGTAAGACGAGTTATTGTGTGTGAATCTATGAGGTTCTGGGACATTAGCTATATACGGAAGGGCACAGCCTATATTTCTGTAGGTCAATGAATAACTGCTACACTGGTTGATTTTCGCTGCTAAAATATTTGGAAGCTATATTTAAATATTTTAAACATAGTTGAAACTATTTATTCTTGAGGGCATTGTGATAAATACGTACACAGTAGTCTCTACACCAGCGAAGCCAACAATCTATCACGGACTGTTTTACAGATGCTGCAGGGAGCAGGGTATGAGTTCATTGACATTTGCCAAAGTGGATTCGAAACGTTCCAAGAAAACTCCAAGACCTAAAACACAAGATGAGAGGACTTTGTAGCCCCAGGTATATCTGAGAATTTTTCTTGCTAAATTATATATAGTGGAAATCACTCCATTGTTTATTATAAGTTAGTTTGTATATTTCTGTTGTTACCCTCTCTATCACCTCTGATCTTTTCTCTCTCTGTCCCTTCTCTACCTGGGCTATGAAATGGTGCCAGCAATCTGCCAACGTTTAGCAAAAGAGAAACATTTATCTCCAGATCATTTGATGAACTGCTCCCCTGGTTGCTCTTCACTTTTCTTTCCCAGCCCGCGGTTGCTGTCGATGCGCAACTAATCCAATAAGGAAAGAATTGTGTCTAGATTCTGTTCAACTCAGTTCTTGGGGACCAGGGCCTTCATCAAATGAGCTGTGGGGCAAGCGGTGCTGCAATAATAATTGGCAAATAAATGAGGAGATTTCTAAAGACTGTGCAAAAACAAACTAATGTAATTAATTTCTCAAACATTGCCTTTTCAGACCAAGCAAAGTGCAGCCGGGAACAAACTAGTACGTGATGTTCTGGATTTACATCCTTTAAAAAAATATAGGAAAACCTAAAAGTACTGTTAAAGATACAACGTATGCAGAGCTACATGTGAGAAACCATGGAGCAGCAGCAGCAACTATCTGCAGGGAACCAAGATCCATGTAATGCAACAGGCTCAGAAACTGATATTGGTGTATATTAGATGTAGTTTTCCACAATACCGAATAATTAGCATCTTAGTCCTGTGCTGCATTTCTTTTTGCATCTGGTTCAACTATAACTGCATTTATTATTACATTATATACCTTTAGGAAATTTCTTGGAAGACATTGCTGGCTATATCTATAATCCATAATTAATTGCCAACAGTATTTTTGTACGAATCTGATAAGATTTGTGAAGATCACTAATGAATTATTTGATTAAAAAATAGCATTTTAACTGCCACAAATGAAAACCAGTGGATGAAACTTAAGACCTATTGTTTAACATGTTCAATCAGCCTTTTTATCAATAAAAACACAAATTGCTCGAACCAGTCTCCTCTGGTCAATCTGTCTCTTCAGCATTAATGTAATGATATAGGCGAGCTTAAAAGCTGTTCAATAAAATATGATGCAATTCGTCCCATGCAGAAAAAAGTTGTGGTATGAGTGTTGAACTGTTCACGTAACTGCTAAAAATATACTTAACATGAAACATCTCAGAATTAAAACCTCAATGGTTCTGGTGAATTTGAAAATGTCGATAAATAATTGCGTTACAAGAGATTCGCTCATTCAAATTAAATAGAGCAGTGTGTTTGTTTTCTAACGACATAAGACATATCATTCTGGAGATCTATGCCTTTGCGCTGTCTCACCACAAGTGCAGCCAGAGCTGTGCTGTGGGTTTACTTCAAAGTCATATCTAATAATAACTATGAATTTGATATAGTGCCTTATCACGTAGTCACAATGTCTCAAAGTATTTTGCAGGATATACTGTAAGTCTTGTAGCTGTGTGTGTTTTGTGGGCGTTACTGTCTGTTTGTCATACTTTAACACAGGCTTTTTAAAAAAAAAATTCTTGAGGTTGTTTATTGTTCATTGATTCACTGAATGCTTCAGTAAAATGACACTGTGTAAACTGGTTCAGCCACTACTCAATCAGTATGATGTGTGCAAGAGGAGCTTGAGGTTGGGGGTCTATCCACTCTCACATTCAATGCTCAGTTGTACTGCTCACAAAGAGGTTCAAAGAGAATTCCAGGCACCTTGTATCCATACAATACAGACTAAACCCTGTACTTGAATGGATGTTTAATTGCCAAAGACTGACTGTCCTTGGAGGGAGGAAGTTTCCTTGTGGCTGAGTTAGGTCCAATGTATTTGGGTTGGCAAAATAATGTTTTGGGTATCTATACAAGCAGGGATAGGGCAGACAGGTCGCTCTGTCAATGATCAAGTCAAATCCCTCCTGATTCAGATGGATCAGTCAGATTTCTATCCCACTTCCTGCACATAAGCAATGGTGTCCCTCAGTAGCGCAAAGCTATCAGAGATCCTCCAGCCTGGAATCACACAGGTCTGGGCCAAGCGGATCACTCTCACAGTATTGCGTTAATCCAGTTGGAGATTCCCTTGCCAGGATATTATGATCTACATTCAGCACCGACATCGGTTGCCAGTTCTTATTTTCCTCCCTCTCCTCCTTCTGCTTAAAGAGGATGATGCCTTTTCCCATGGAGTAGGCCATGGTCCCTGCCACCACCATACAATTGTATTGTCAGAAAACAGAATCAAACACTGATTTCTTGTGTTATGTTCCTTGGAGAAAACAAAGGTATAAAAGAAGGGGATAAAAACCTAACTATACATAGAATACTATCTGTACCGATTGCAGCTTCGCTTGCAACCAAAGGATCCAATATGGCATGTAGATTGAGACACAACCAGACACTTGTTCTAGACATTATACTCAGCTGGGAGGATTCCTGTGGGAGTTCTCCTTTTGGGATGACTCAGTGGGAGGACTTCTTCAATATATTTTTTCTCAGTCTCTCTCAGTGTATGTGTCTCTCTTTCTCAGTCTCTCTGTCTCTCTCTCAGTCTCAATCTTTCTCAGCCTCTATATCTCCGTGTTTTTCTCAGTCTCTCTCTCTCTCTCTCTATCTCAGTTTCTCTCTCTCTTAGTGTCTCTCACAGTATCTCTTCCACTCTCTCTCTCTCAGTCTCTCTCTCTCTGTCTGTTTATTTCTCTCAGTCTCTCTCTCAATCTCCCTCACTATCTTGTTTCTCAGTCTCTCTCTCTGACTGTCTCTCTCAGTCTGCCTCTCTCAGTCTCTCTCTCTCAGTCTTTCTCTATCTCTTCCACAAACACACATTCAATACAATTTATAATATATTCTCTCTCTCTCGCTCTCTCTCAGTTTCTCTTTCCCAGTCTCTTTCTTTTCTCTCTCTTTGGCTCGCTCAGTCTCTCTCTCTCTCAGTCTCTCTCTCAATGTCTGTCCCACATGGGAAGTATCTAGCTCCATGACAATCAGAAAAAAGTGCCATAAATTTGCAGAATATAGATGTATCTCTCTGAACCGCGTATGCGTTACTCTGTCGCTAGGTAGTTGTATACCTCATATTTTGGGGGTTATTTAAAGCATTTTTTAATACAGCTCATCAACGATAGGAGATTCCCTCCAATTGTGCCCATCACATTGTCAGATGCAAGACCTTTCCGATGAGATATAAATCAGTCTCTACGTCAATGGGTTGTTGTGTGATTGTTGGATATACTGTCACACAGACACACACTTCATCTTTATTAGAATAGATAGAAACAAGTTTGCACATGTTATGGAACCTGGTTTCCTCTGTGTAAAGACATGCGCCATGGACTATCTGCTCCCACATACCCAAGCAGAGCTCCTCTGGGAGGACGATGCCCCCGGGGGTTTTACCGGTCTGGAATAAGGTCTGCTCAGCTCTGCAGAGAGACAATCCTCCAGATGCTCGCGCCAAAAGGCCAACTATCAGAAGAGATACTCCACTGAATTGGTTTCTGAAACTACTAACTTGATGGCTTGATGCTCAAAACAATCTTTTCCATTGCAGAAAACACTGCGAGCTCAATAGCGACACTGAACACTGCTTTTTTTCCGTTTAGATATATGTTCAGCTTTTTCTCTGCTATTAATAGGATGCGCTGTTATTTTCACATTGTTACTGTAAACGTGTGGATTCACATTGCATCCACCACACCAGTTACATTTCACGAATCCAAAGAAGCAGGAAGTCAGTGTCACAGCAACCTACTCTATCAAATTATCCACATTTGCGTGTTATTACCATCAGAGACAGATACAGTGAATGTTGCCTTTCTATACTTGTCTGTCTTACATATATGATGTTTAAAAGATATGTGTTTATCTTCAGGATCCATAAATGTGCGCAAATTTGTTTCAATATAGTTACGATATTTTCCTCTTTTGCTCCTTCATTTTGTCCATGGCACTTAATCTAAGAAATCAACAACAAATTTTATTGACAACCTTTCACGTCGGGAGGACGCCTCGAGGCGTAAATAAGTGTTTGAACTGATTTTCTGACAGTTGCTGGCAACTCTACGAACAAAGTGACTCAAATCCCCTAACGTGTGATGGTCAACACAGGGACAAAGGCCATCTTTATTTACACTCTATCTTTCCTTTCTCTCAACACCTCTGAATCAGAAGTTTGTTGGTTCAAATCGAAAATTGAGACTTTGAGCTACAATTCTCGGCTGATGCTCCAATGGTGTAATGGCTGAGTTCTGTATTGTCGTAGCTGTAGTTCCAGACCCTCGGAGCCTCTACCCTCGCGTGATGGGGGCTATATATATCCAACTTGTTGTTCTTATCCTTTCGATAAGACGTTGAAACAAGTTCCGTGCTGCCTGTTCAGGTGGAAGTTAAAGATCTCATCGCATTGATCCTAAAGGGAAAGCGGTTCTCTGGGTATCTTGACCAACAATTCCCCAAAGAAAATTAGTCATTCACTTCATAGTTGTTTATGGTATATTGTTGTGTGCAAATAAGATGCCAACTGCGCTTAAAACACACACAAAAAACCACGTGAAGCGCTTTCATTCCATCAACCTTGTGTAAAGGGTTATTATTATTTTTTACAAGTGTTATTATTTTATTACTAGTTGAATCATTATTATTATCATTTAGTTACTTCTCTAATTCACCTGGACCGTTGGTATCGTGAGCTATATATTTGATTGTATTTATAGAGAGAAGCTGTTCATGTGATTGTAGCAGTTGTAAGGAAGATAAATGTGACTTTATGAAAATAGAAAACTATATTTTATTTCTGTCAAATCTATCCTTAAACTTTTACTAAATATGTTCCAAACCTGATCCATAATGCATTTTTACTGAAATCGTCAGATTTGTATTCATGATTTTGAATTGCATTGAATAAAATATGGAATGATATTCAACATGGTAATGCACTTACTGCTCAGGTTCCAGATGAAATTTTATACATTTGCTCATAACTTTAAATTATTCCAATCTTTGCAGTTGGCTTTCTATTTGTGATCTGTGTCCTTTCATTAGATTCGTCAGATTCTCATGGTGTAGTCTAAAACTGATGTTAAACTAACCTTTGCTTTATTAACGTTTCCCACACAAAATGTACAGTCAATTCACTTGACAGTATATTCTGTGAAGGGCTTTGACACATCTCCAGTACGTGCTATATCAAATGCAATGGTTAGTTTTATTAAACTGAAGTAAATGGTGTTTTTTTTAGATCTGTATTTCAGCTTTTTTGTGATATAGTTACTTGTTATAAACGTGAATCAGTAACTATATTATTTATTCACGTTACAACTCCTATAAAGGTACAAATCTCTTTGCCAATCAGTTCCAACACACCTTCGAAGCATGGATACAGGAAGTGACAAGACACTGCGAAATATTTCATATTAAACAATCAGCAAAGGTTTGTTACACCAGCAACTGGTTCAGGGTGAGTCTGTACAAATGATCACAATGATGGCGAGTGAAGTGATCCCATACCTTTCTCTTATTGGGATTATTGCCACAGGTATGTAATTTTACTATTGCACAGTTTAAATACAAAAAATATAGATGAAGATTTTCAAAATGTGTATAGTTAATACTTACAATACTTGAATACGTCTTTCCCTTCCTCTAACTTTCTTCCACTTTTTCTCTCCTTCTCTCCGTTTTTTTGTCGCTCTCGATGATCACTAATTATAGATTAATTCCTTTCCTGATAGTTGCTGGTGATGCATCAGTGATTCAATACCCTGCAAAAAAGAATCTATTGCAAGGTGAAAACGTTACATTCATCTGCAAGCTTGGCGAAAATCAACACAATTCAAATGTAACACTTCATTGGTGGAAGCAAGGAGAGAGTGAATATTTACATTCAAAACCTGACAACAGGAAAATATTTTATTCCAAATCATTCCAGCTCCTAAACGTGAGTTTCCACGACTCAGGAGTCTATCTCTGTGCAGTGGTCCATCAGGGGACAATAGCAGGGAATGGAACTGGATCACGTTTAATTGTAAAAGGTAAGTGTGAAGGCAATAGTAACAGAGAACAATAGCAACAACAAAAACACATTTGTAAAGCGCCTTTCACTTCGCGAGGATGTCCCAAGGCACTGGACAGACAGAGCTTCGGACCCGAGCTGAGGGTAGGGATTGGGGCGGGTGGAGGTCTGGTTGGGTGGTGGTGTGGGGGCGTGGGGGCTGGTTGGGTGGTGGGGGTGGGGGGGCTGGTGGGGTGGTGGTGGAGGGGGGTTGGGGGAGCTGGTAGGGTGGTGGTGGGGGGGGCTGGTGGGGGTGGCAGGGCTGGTGGCATGGGGGTGGGGTGGGGGGGCTGTTGGGGAGCAACTTTATCGAACGTTTATTGTTGTACTGATCTAAGCCAGTGAAACACAACAAAGTGTGAAGTTGAGTTGCTGAATAATTGCAATAAGCTACGATTTCAAACATCTACCATCCTCCATACTGCTACAGCTAGATATGATATTTTATTCTATCCTGAACGCATTCATAAAGATTGCCCCACGTCGCTGACAATCCAATGCAATGCTCGGGAAGCGCTCTAAGTCTTCCCGCTATTGGGATGAGGCATTAAACCGAAGTCCCTTCTGCTTGTTCAGGTGGATGTTAAAGACCCCATGGTACTGTTAGAAAAGAGAATAGAAATTCTTCCTTGCTGTGTTCTGGCCAATGAATCCCTCAAAACTCAAAAATGCTTTGAGTTGTTCCTCTCAGCGTGAAAAACTCCCTCAAAGTTAAGAATTATTATTAGGGTTATTATTCATCAGAATCTCTTCCATGTGTGTTCCAATTACAATTTACTGACTCACATACTTTTTCTGAATTTTGTCTACAAATACATAATTAATCCTCTTCACAGCATATTATGCGCAACGATTTGAGCCGTCTTAACAATGTCTAAGATGCTACATCAAATGCAAGGATTATTATTATTAATGCAAAAGGCAGAAGCTAACATTTTAGATAACCTGAACATTTTGCGCACAGCAATGTCCCACAAACAGCCATGAAATGATTTCGAAGAATCTATTGTAACTGTTATAAATTAGTTGGAAAATTATACACTTCAAAGAAATAAAGCTGAACAAAATTAATCCAAATGCAAAATATTGCAGATGCTGGAAATCTGAAACAAAAACAGAAGTCGCTGGGAATACTCAGCAGGTCAGACAGCATCTTTGGGGAATGGAAAGTGAGCCAACGTTCAGGGGCCACGAACCTTCATCCCAATGAAGAGTCATGGACCCGAAACGTTGACTCACTTTTCTTTCTCCATAGATGCTGCCTGACCTACTGAGGTTTCCCTGCGAATTCTGTGTTGGAACAAAATTAATGTTGGTGTGAACAGGGAGTTTTGTTTATACGTCTATTGATGGTGGAAGCTCCATTTTTCTTTGGGACACAATCCTGCGTACATAACTGCAGGTTGTTGTGTCTCAAGAATAGTGGCTTTGTATTTAATCCAATTTCTGCGCTACTCTGCAAATACTTTAAAACTTGTATCTACCTCCCTTTGAAATATCCCACTGCAATCTGCATCTAAGGCCACTTGTGGGTCTTTATCCCACAACTTCACAATATTCCATGTGATGAGAAGGATTCCACATCGCTTCTGAGAGCCACAATATTAAGATTATGACCTCCTTCACTTCTTTAGCCCCTCCAAGTCTACTATATCTCCTAAACTGAACACATCATTACAAACAAAAGACACAAACACTTTTTAAAATGACACTTTCTTGCCGTTACAATCCAGATCCCTTTCTATTATGTTCCAAGGAAAGAGTTAATATAAAATTCAAATGAGAAAGAAGTTTTATATTTCAGCTGATCACAAGTAACATGATTCTGCTTCACTGTCTGCCCAACAGTCCCCCCAACCCCACTGAAGATATTCCCCAGAGATTCTGAAAGAGATTCAAAGTCTCTGATTCTTGTGTGTGAAACGGCTGAGTTCTACCCGGGAGATGTAACGCTCACCTGGAATAAAGATGGCAATGAAGTTAAAACTGGGATAGATTTCACTGAAGAAAAGAATTCAAAGGGACTTTACAAAGCTTCAAGCTCTATGGAAGACACACAGCCTGTACAGAGCGGGGCTGTTTATATCTGTCTGGCAACTCACGTAAGCCTCCGGATTCCAGTGGTTGCTGTCTACACGGTTGGTAAATCCAAAGGTAATTTGCTGAAGACAATTGTTACTAACTAAATTGTTAGTCGTAGATTATTTACATTTATTTACACAGAAAATTATAATGATGTAGTTTTCTTGCGGAATACTCCGTAGTAATATTTGTAAAATAACGTTCAACTTCAAATGTCATTCTTCAAATTTACCCTTTAGTCTTTTAGAGTCTGTTAAATTCTCTTCAACAATTTCAAAAAGTTTCAAGTTCTTAGCTTCTGCTCACTTAGAAATGAGGGCATCAAATTTACATCTTAAATTGCAGTATGTCCTACTTTGTTCCTATTATAGGGAATACTTTGCCTATATATTTACTACATTATAATAAAGTCATTATGTGATGTCCTGACCCAACTGTACAGCACCTTGGGACGTCCTCCCGACGTGAAAGGCGCTCTATAAATGGAATCTTGTTGTTGTTGATGTGCTTTTGAGGCTTTTCTGCACGATAAGATGTCAAATGAAAATATGATTGATCATAATGGCATCCACCTCTAGAATGGGATGAGCTTTGTCTCCCTGGAGGAACTCACCTTATATAATCGGAAGAGCATTTGATGCAGGTTGGCTAGAATCATGGATAAGAAAATCCAGAGTATGGTTTGTAGTACAGTTGGAGTATGCAACCCCCCCCCACCCCCCCCCAATGCTTGGCCTGTGACTCTAAATCTTGCTGAAGAACTCCACTGGCTGATTTTTGACCATTAGAGCAACTGATCTGCCAGGACACGTTTTACAGTATGTTTTAAAAACAAATCTGCGTAAACATCTCTGATCCGATGCACTGTGTAGATAATGAGGTATAACTCATTGCTGGGGTCATTAACACACTCAATGTATGTTGTTCTTGTAGGGAATGGTTCTCAATGTCTTCATAAGCTGATCGGTGGATGTGCAGGGGGAGGGCTGGCATTTCTGCTGCTTTTGATCATAATTGGGAAACTATGCCAATTAAACAAAAGGAAAGGTAAAATATATTCCTATTTTATTTAGTTTAATTGTATTTTATTAATTTAAATGAAGTTTATTTCATAGTTTAGAGGATCTCAGGTCACAATGAGAGGAATCTTGACATCCTGTAAAGCTGTGCAAATGATTAATAGGTTGAGATTGATTCACAATTGCAAATGTCCTCACAGAAACTCATGCTGTATACATTTAGCTTCACGTCTGAACGAATGTCAGAAATCTGTTGTGATTGAACTACAGAAATTTACATCATAGAAGGCCATTCAGCCCATTGTATCTCTGTTCGATCCTTAAAGAATTCACGCCCCATTCACCTGTTTTTTTTCAGCTTTCTGCTTAATTAATTAATTTTAGAAAATATATTAATTTAGAAAAGGCAGATTCTGTCTGGGCCACTTTCACCTGCAGCATCCTGTTAGACCACTCACCTGGTTACACATTCCCAAATGCCTAGTTTTCCGGATTTAATTTCACCTGCCATCTCTCTCTCTGTGAAATCTTCTAGTTCCTCCTTGTCAGCCTCCCCTCACAAGCAGCAGATCATCCAGAACTTTATAACACAAAACTAAAAGGAAGTGTCAACACAGAGGATGACATTAAAAAAATGCAGCGAGACATAGATAGGTTAGGTGATTGGGCAGGTAGGTGGCAGATGAAGTATAATGTAGGGAAGTGCGAAGTCATCCACCTAGGTAGCAAAAACAGTAGAGCGGGTTATTTTTTAGAAGCGGAGAGATTGGAATGTGTTAGCCTCCAGAGGGACTTGGATGTCCTTGTACACCAAATACAGAAAGTTAGTCTGAAGGTGCAGCAAGCAATTAGGAAGGCGAACGGTATGTTAGCATTCATTATGAAAAGATTAGAGTATAAGAGTAGGGAAGTCTTGCCGCAATTGTATACGGCCCTGGTGAGACCACACCTGGCACACCTGGAACTCTGGAGCTCATGTCCTCTCCTGCACCAGGCTCCGTGCCCCCATCACCTGCACCCTTGATTGGCTCCACTGGCTCACCGTCTCCCAGAGAATAGAATTCAAAATCCTTGGCCTTACTTTCAAGGCCCTCCATGGCCTTGCCCAGTCCTTCATCTCTGACCTGCTGATCCCCTATAAGCCTGTTCCCTCTCTCCGAGCAACAGGCTCTGGCCTGCTCCAGGTCTCCCGCCCGCCTCGCCATAACATCGGCAACCGGGCTTTCAGCTTCGCTGCCCCCACTCTGTGGATCTCCAGCCCACAATACCTTTGCCTTGCTCCCTCTCTTGCCTCCTTCAAGGCCCGACTCAAGACACTTTTGACAGTGCATTCAGCTGCCCTCCTACACCCTCTGCCCTCCCTCATCCCAAACCTACCCCTTACGCTCGGGTCCTGATCCTTGACTGATCTGTGCCTTGGGACATCCTCCCGATGTGAGTGGCACATTACAAATGTAATGTTGTTGTTGTAGTTCTTATATCTCTTCAATGAAATTACAATAATCTTCACTTTTGTCTCATCCACAAAGCTAGAAATTGTGCCCGACCAGATTTTTATATAATTGGAGAGAAGCATCAGGTATCAGCAGAAATGCGATGCTAGAACCTTTAGGATTCTGGTCCCAATATGGCAAAACAGGATTTCTCAACAATAAATTGATTGCGTGACAATTTCAAGATATTCCTGGAAAATGTGACAAAGATCTTCATATTCTTTTTTATATGGGGAACCAAAGGAGTAAGGGAAATATTTAATGGTACAGTATAAATTCACATTTATATAGCACTATTCATTTCTTATGGAAGATCCCAAATGATTGACACTGCTTGGATCGGCACCCCATTTGGTGGTGGAATTGGATTGTGGGTACAGGAAAGACCTCTAAAACTATGAAAGAGGAAGACGTAAATTTTGAACTGGATAGAACGATACAAATTTACACAGGAGTATGATCTGCATACAGTCACATTCCGTCCATAGTGTCTGTGCTATCTTTTAAGAGCAATGCTTTTAGTCCCAATTTACCTATTTTTCTCCATTACTCATCCAATTAACTCATTTTAGGTTATTTCTTCATTTTGAAAGTGAATGTGCATTTTACCTCAACCGTAGCACTCAACAGGATATCCTGACTTGTCTGTGTGTAGAAAAAAAACCTCCTTGCCCCACTATTTGCCATTTTATAGTTATCTTAACCACTGTCTTCTTGTCACTGAATCACTTACCATTGGAAATAAATTCTCCACTGATGCTATCAAAACCCCTCATAATTTTAAAGACCTCTATTGGGTCAGCATTAAAACCTCTTTATTCCAAGGAGAAATATCCCTGTTGTTCCAGTCTCTACTCATTAGTCACACCAATCTTGCCTGGTTCGTGGAACTCAACGGTCAAAGTACTCGCTTTGCAAGCGAGAGACCTGGGTTTGATTCCCAGCAGAGTGAAACCTTGGGCAAGTTTCCTTACTCCACATGCCTGATATTAATCCCTCAAGAAAATAAAACAATAATAAATTGGTCACTTCAAACCATGGCTGTTTGTGGGACACTGCTGTGAGCAATTGGCTTCTGCATTTTAACTACAAATATACAGTCAATTCACGTTACAGTCTATTCTGTGAAACACATTGAGACATCCCAAATATGTGATATATAGATGTGATACATCTCATCTTCGCTATATCAAATGCAAGGATTATTATTATTATTATTATTATTATCATCATTTGGTAAATCTCTTTTTTACCCCATTCATTGCTTGACATCTTTCCTACGTGGGGTAAAAAATTCTGGACACAATCATCTAATTGGTCTAACCAACGTTTTTTCATCTTAACAATACCTCTTTGGTTTTATATTCCATATCACAATGAATCTATTCTCTCGTTTTTTCCATCAACAAGAAAGGGGGCGGTGAAGAAGGGAATCGGAGTTACTTAGTGATGGTGTTCCAGAGGCAGCTGCAGTTCCAGAGTGTGGAGCAATGGATGGCAATACATTTGAAGGAATAAGAGAAGGGGGTGGGCAAATGTGTTAAGAAGTTGAAATCATGTGATGCACTTGGGAATTGAGTGAATACTTAATTTATTGAATTTCTTTCTAAGGCTCACACAGAAACCAGAACAGATTGGACCATTGTGAAAAACAGGTAAATTTATTAAATTAATTTCAGCAGATGCTTCAGCTGAAAACAGAATTCTTGAAATGAAAAGATATTGTTCAGTATTAAGAACTAATACCATTTTAAATATAGTCCCTACATGCATCTATATGTTAAAAATTATAAACTGCTGTGAAAATATTTATTCTCGAGGTCTTTCAGATCAATATTTCCACAAAAATTTCCAGAGCAGTGAAGACAACAATCTATCAGTGCCATAGGACGTCATCCCGACTTGAATGGCACAAAATAATTATCATGTATTTTTCTTGTTGTCATCACATTCTGTTCTACAGACGAAGCACGGAGAAGAGAACGAACCGGTTACTTATGTTACATTGAATTTGGCCAGTTCCAAAAAAACTCCAAGACCTGAAAGACAAGAGGAGAGGACTGTGTTCGCCCAGGTATATCTGAGAAATACAAAATCGAAACAGAAACCTTTTCTTCCAGTTGAATTTTTTTGCTTTGGTAAAGAATGAGACTCACTTCAGTGTTTAATATAAGATAGTTTATACATTTTTGTGGTATATCTTTTATTGTCCTTCATTAGGACTCTGGCGCTATTCTGTTCTGTGATATTATGGCGGCAATCAGCCACTGTATAGTCAAATAGAATTTTTTCTTGTGAAAGACTAGTCATTGTGTGCGCTAAACATGATGATTTTCACTGGTAAAATATTTGGAAGTTATATTTTTAATATTTTCAATTTAAGTGAAAATATTTATTCATAAGGGCATTTTGATCAGCCAACTATCTATACTGTCTGTCTTACAGATGCTGCAGGGAGCTGAGAATGAGTCAGTGACTTATGCCAAAATGGATTTGAATCGTTGCAAGAAAACTCCAAGAGCAAAAAAACAAGACGAAGGAGATGTGTATGCCCAGGTATATGTGAGAATTTCTCTTTCTACATTCTATATAGTGGAACTCACTTCATTGTTTATTATAAGCTAGTTTGTATATTTCTGTGGTCAATCTTTCTTTCCCCTCTGATCTTTTCTCTCTCTGTCGCTGACTTGGGCTATGAAATGATGGCAGCAATCTGCCACTGTTTAGCAAAAAAAATCCCACTAATCTCCAGATTATTTGAACAACTGCTACCCTGGTTGATTTTCACTTTTCTTTCCCAGCCAATGTTGTTGTCAACGCGCAACTAATCCAATAAGGAACAGATTTGTAGCCCCTGGATTCTGTTCAACTCAGTTCTGTGAGGTACAGAGCCTTTATCTAATGAGCTATGGGGCAAGCGGTGATGTAAATAATATTTGGCAAATATTCGAGGAGATTTCTAAAGACTGAGGAAAACAAATTAATGTAATTAAATTCTCAAACATTGCCTTTTCAGGTCAAGCAAAGGGCAGCCGCGAACAATCTGACGTAAACTGTTCTGGATTTACATCTCTCAAAAACAGGAAATCCTCAAAGTTCAGTTAAGGATACAGAGTTTGCATGTGAGTAACCACAGAGGAGCAGCAGCAGCTATCTGCAGGAAACCAACATCCAAATAATTCAACATGCTCAGGAACTGATATTGATATTCGTCAGAACCCTTGTCCTTTCTCAAATTCTGACGATGGGTCGTGGACCCGAAACGTTGACTCACTTTCCTTTCTCCACAGATGCTGCCTGACCTGCTGAGGTTTCCCAGCTCTCTCTGTTTTGTTTCAGATTCCAGCATCTGCAGTATTTTGTGTTTTGCTGGTGTATATTAGATGTAGTTTTCCAATTTACCGAGTCATGTGCCACCTTAGTCTCGTGCTGCAATGCTCCTTGCACCTTTTTTAACTGTAACTGCATTTATTAGTTTGTTACGTGATCTGTCTTTAGCAAAAATCATGGAAAATATTGGTTACTATATCGATATAACAATACTTAATTGCGAAAAAGCATTTTTGTCTTAATCTGATAACAATTTAAAGGTAACCAGTTAGTTGTATGCCTCTCAAAGAGGTTTGAATTGTCCTTTAACTGCTACAAAAATAAAACCTGAATATATATAAAAGTTAGGAACCTCTGAAATGTGTAACATATTCTATCACCCTTTGAATAAAAAAAGAAATTACATGAATCAGTCTCCTCTGGTCACTCTGTCTCTTCAGCATTAGTGAAACAACACAGTGAAAAAGTTGAGGCCTGGGTGTTGACCTGTTCAAATGTCATTGAATTGCTTAAAAAAAATCTAATATGAAAAAATGAAGTGTTGAAATCCTAATTGTTCTGCTGTATTTGAAAATGTCAAGAAATGATTTCATTGCAAGACATTCAGACACTCAGATTAAACATAGAGCACAGTTGATTTTAGCATTTTCTATCTGTTAGCGGCTTTTCTATTAATTGGTTCAAAATAGCATTTCTAGTTGCAGAGAGCACCCAAGGTCAATAGTGACGCTGAACACCTTTATGTGTTTAGATATGTGTTCAGCCTTTTCTTTCCTATTAATAGGATGCAGTTATTTTCTCACTGTTACTGTAGGAGTGTGGTTTCGGATTGCACACTACACATCAGCTATATTTCATGAACCCAAAGAAACAGGAAGTCTGTGTCACAGCAACCTACTCTTTAACAAATTATCTACGTTCACTTGTTACAGCCCATCAGAGCCAGAGTCAGACACAGCGAGGGTTCACTTTCTGTATCTGACAGTCTTACATGTGATTTGTAAAGGTGATACAAACTCAGGTAGCATAAAGTCTGCTCAAATTCATTTCAATATAGAGTTGCAATTTCCTTCTTTGTTTGTCCCCCATGGCACATAGTCTAAAAAAACCAACAACATCAAATTTCATTTATATAAAGCCTATAACATCGGGAGGACATCCCGAGGTATAAATCAGTGTTTTAATTGATTTCTGACAGTTCCTGCCAATTCTATGAACAAAGTAACTCAAATCACGTAACGTGTGACATTCATCACAGGGACACGGGTTTGCCCACAAATGGACAGTCAATTCACTTCACAGTATATTCTGTGAAGCGCTTTGAAAGTTTAGTAGAAGTGAAATGCGCTATATTAAATACAAGGGTTATTATTATTATTATTGAGCACTCGCCTCTCAAGCGAGCGGCCTGGGTTCGATTCCCGGCAGAGCGAAACTTTGGGCAAGTATCCTTACTCCACACGCCTAATGATAATCCCTCAAGAAAAAAAAGGCCCCCTTGATTGGCTCCTACCATTGCCTCCGCACTTCAAGCACTGGCAGCATCACCATCTAAGGAAGCACTGTCCACCTCACTGAACCAGTCAGGAACCTTGGTATCTTGTTTGACCTCAACTGTCCTTTCTCCCACTCATCCATGCCATGACTTGATGTGCATTCCCCCACCTCCGCAATATCACCTGGCTTCACCACTGCCTCAGCCCAACAAAACCCTCATTCTCACTTTCATCACATCTAGGTTCAATTAGGACAATTCTCTGCTTGTTGGACTTCCCTTCTCTTCCATTCACAAGCTGCAGATCATCCAGAACTCTGCAGCTCATGTTCTCACCTGCACCTGGTTCTGTGACCCAATCACCGCCTCCCTTACCCGGCTGCACTGTTTTCCCCATCCCTCAGAGGTGCAGAGCAAATAGACCAAATAACTCATCAATAGAATTTTTTTCCAAAAGGTGCCGAGGGTTTCACGTGCAAATCAAGCTTGGGGCAAAGGAATGGGACATGATCAGGAGGCGATATTACGAAGATGGGGCATAATCAAGGGAGTAGATCAAGTTGGTTGCACCTTGTACAGAAAGCCTCCTTGAAATACATGAGACAGGAAAAGAGTAAACAGTGCTGAAAGATTAAGAGAAGTAACTCATAACTATTAGAGGATGTATGCATGCAGCTGCATTGCTAAAAATAATGGATGATAGAAATAGAAACACAAAGTAGAGTGTTACGCGGAAAGATTTGAGACGAGGAGAAGTGAGGTCTGTAAGGAAGGACGGCTTTCTCCAGTCAGAGTGTGGTGTTATCGCGGGTTATATACATTTCGATTGTTATGCTGGATAAAACTGAATGCTAATGTGATGATATAATATCAACATAAATGCAGACTGTTGCTGCTTGTGTGTGAATAAAGACCTTTTCTTTGAATCATTGTGTCAATTTGTATTGAGTAAATTGGTGTAATGGGAAACCTTCCAGAGGGTAAAGTTCAAAATCCCCACTCTCGCTTTCAAGGCCCTTCGTGGCTTTGCCCCTTCCTAACCCTGTAAACTGCTAATCCTTTATCAACCTGCCCACTCTCTCCGCTCAGCGGGCTCCGGCCTGCTGCACATCCCCTGCACAGCCCACCCCACCATCGGCTGTTGGGCCTTCACCCTCTCTACCCCCAAACCTTGGTATTCCATCCCACATTGCCTTCACTTTGCTCCCTCCCTTGCCTCCGTCAAAGGCACGTCTCAGGACGAGCAAGCCAGTGGAAATAGTTTCTCCTCTTAACCTTCTCTGCTCTCAGGAGAATAATCCTAGCTTCTCTACTCTCTCCTGATAACTGAAATCCCTCATTCCTGGTACCATACTGGTGAATCTCCTTTACACCTTCTCCAAAGCCTTGACATCCTTCCTAAAGATTGGCACACAGAACTGAGCACAGTACTCTAACTGAGTACTCTTACCAGTATTTTATGAAGGTTCATCATAAATTTCTAACTTTTGTATTTTCCGCCCGTGGAGTCCTGTAGCTCAGTGGTTAGAGTACTCGCTTTGCAAGTCAGAGACCTGAGTTCAATTCCAGGCAGAGGGCGAAACCTTGGGCAAGTTTCCTTACTCCACACGCCTAATAATAATCCCTCCAAAAAAAAACCAAAAAAAACAATAATAAATTGGTCATTTTCAATCTACGACTGTTTGTGTGACATTGCTGTGCGCAATTGGCTGCCGCGTTCGCCTACAAATATACAGTCAATTCACTTTGCAGTGTGTTCTGTGAAGCGCTTTGGGACGTCCTCCCGACGTGAAGCGCTATATCAAATGCAAGGATTATTATTATTATTATAAAGTCTAATATCCCATATGCTTTTTTCACAGATAATCTGCCTGTCCTGCCACCTTCACAGATTTACTTATATGAACGACCATGTATCTCTGTTTCTTCACCCCTTTTATACCATCTAACTTATATTCCCTCTCCTCATTCTTCCTCCCAAAATCCATCATTTTGTATTTCTCCACATTAATTTTCATCTGCCATGTGACTGTCCATTTTACCAGTCTGTCTATCTCCTTTTGCAGTCTGCTACTATCCTCCTGATTACTTTTGATTACTTTTCCTTGCTCAGTGTCATCTGCAAACTTGGAAATTGTACTCCCGATACGCAGGTCCAGGTCATTTATATTGATCAGAAACAACAGTTGTTCCAATACTGACCCCTGGGGGATATCACTGCACACTTCAGTCAGAAAAACAACTGTTCACCACCAATCTCTGCTTTCTGTCTCCCAGACAACTTCTGTAGCCATGCCGTCACTGTTCCTTTAATACCGTGGGATAATCTATGTTCACGTGTTACAGGCCATCAGAGTCAGACACAGCGAGTGGTGCCTTTCTGTACATGTCTGTATTACATGTGATTACTAAAGGTGAAATAAACTCAGATAGCAGAAAGTGTGCTCAAATTCATTTCAATACAGTTACGATTTCTTTCCTCATTTTCCCCCCATGGCACATAATGTAAGAAATCGATGATATCAAAAACAAACTTAATTTATATACAGCCTTTTACATCGGGAGGACGTCCCGAGGCATAAATCAGTGATTGAGATTATTTTCTGATCGATGCTGGCAAATCTACAAACAAAGTGATTCAAATATCGTTTCACGGTCATCACAGGGACAAACGTCATTGTCCGCTCTATAATTCCCTTCTCTCAACACAGTTCCGGTGATGTCCCTCTGAATCAGAAAGTTGTAGGTTCAGGTCCAAGGTCGAGACTTTGAGCTACAATTCTAGGCTGATGCTCCAATGCCTTAAAGCGTTCATTCTGTATTGTCGTAGCTGTAGTTCCAGATGCTCGAATACTCTCTCCTGCGTGATGGGCGCTACATATTTCAAACTTGTTGTTCTTATCCTTCAGATAAGATGTTGAAACGAGGTCTGTGCTGCCGGTTCAGGTGTAAGTTAACGATCTCATAGCATTGCTCCTAAAGTGAAAATGGCCCCTGGTATCATGGCCAACAATTCCCCAAAGAAACTTGGTCACTTACTTCATAGCTATTCCTGGGACATTCCTGCGTGCAAATAAGATGCCAACTTCACCTGCAACAGAAACAATAAATCATGTGAAGCGCTTTCACACAAACAGCCTTGTGTAAATTGTTATTATTATTTATTCAAGGGTGATTATTTAATTAGTAGTTGAATCATTATTATCACCATTCAGTTATTTCTCTATTTCACCTGGACACTTGAATCGTGAGCTACATATTGAATTGTGTTTATAGAGAGAAACTGTTCACTTGATTGTAGAAGTTGTAAGGAACATAAATATTGCTGCAACAATGGAAAAAATGTATTTTACTTCTGTCATATCTATCGTCAAACTTCTACTAAATATTATTGTAACTTGATACACAATGTACTGAAATCATCAGATTTGTATTCATGATTTCAAATAGCTTTAAAAATTTAAATGAATCCAATCTTTGCAATTGCCTTACAGATCACTCCATGTACTCCATTTCTTTTCATTCGATTTGTCAGATTCTCGTGGTGTAGCCTAAGATTGTTGGTAAACATTTTTTTAATATCCGTTTTATGCTGCAACAAACTAATCTTTATTATATTCACTTTTTGCTCACAAAATATTCTCTAAAGAAATTTGAGACGTCTCAACGACGTGATAAGGCGCTCTATCAAATTCAATAATTATTATTATTAAACTGAATAGAATGTTGTTTCCTTAGGTCTGTACTTCAGCTTTAGTATCATCTAGTTACTTATTATAAACGTGAATGATTTGTATAAAAATTAAGAAATAATGCAACCCGCAGAAAATAAAAGTCAATTGCTAATATTTAACCATATTTCCTGCTGATCTGAAGAGTGATTCCACTTACTAATGAAAAGCACTCTTGTTTCCAATCGTATCCAACTCATTTCTGAACCACGGATACAGTAAGTCATAAGACATTGCAAGGTATTTCATATTAATCAATCAGAAAACATTTGTTATACCCAGCAACTGGTTCAGGGAGACTCTCAACAAGTGATTACAATGGCGGTAAGTGATGTTTTCCCTTATCTTTCTCTAATGAGAATTTTTTCCAGAGCTATGTAATTTTACTATAGCATAGTTTAACTACAATACGATACAGAAGAAGAGTTTCAAAATGTGTAAAGTGAATAGATCGGTCTCACTTTCTTCCATCTTTCTCTCGCTCGCTTATTTATTTCTTCCCTTTTCTTCCTCTGTTTAATAATAATAATACTTGCATTTAATGTAGCGCTTTTCACTTCTTCAGGATGTCTCAAATTGCTTCACAGAATATACTGTAAAGTGATTTGACTATATATTTGTGGGCGAGAAAAATTATGAGCACTAATTATAGGTTAATTCATTTGCTGGTGATGAAACAATTAAAGTGATTCAGTATCCTGAAGAATAGATAGCATTAAAAGATGAGAACCTTAAATTCACCTACAAGGTTACTGATAATAAGGTTCAGAGATAACATTTTAATGGTGGAAACAAGGAGAGTAAATTCTTACACACAAAACCTGACAACAGGAAAATATTTGATTCGAAAACATTCCAGTTCATAAATGTGAATGTCCACGACTCAGAAGTCTATTTCTTTGCAGTGGCCCATCAGGGAAAACATCACAAAATGGAACTGGATCATGTTTAATTCTACATGGGAATACAATAGCAACCGAGAATATTGAAAGGAGTCTATTGGGGCATTTTGGACTTGAAATACGTAAATTATTTGTTTATTTCTCTCCGCTCGACTGTATATACAACACACAGCAACAGATTTTAATTGAACATGAAACACATTTATCAATAGAATATTCTTCAACTGAAGTTTGGCCTCTTTGTTACTGTACTGATGTGAGCCGGTGGGTTTATACAACACAGCAAAGTGGGAATTCGAGTTGCTGGAAATCTGAAACAAAAAGAGAAGTTGCTGGAACACTCAGCAGACGATGGAAAGAGAAAAATGGGTTCATGTTTCAGGTCAATGATGCTGCCTCCTTCAAGGCGCGAATCACAACCATCCTCTTCGACCGAGACTTCAGCCACTTCTTACCTTCCCTGCCCTCAACCCTCCACATCCCCCAGGTCCAAATCCCTGACTGTCCAGTGCTTTGGTTGCAGTAGTTAAAAGAAACAGGGGATATGAGCAGAAATATTATGACGCAGCGAGTTGTTCAGATCTGGAATGCATTACCTGAAAGGATGGTGGAAGCCAATTCAATAACAAATTTTAAGAGAGAAGTAGATAATTATTTGAAGAGGACAAGTCTGCAGGGCTATGTGGAGAGCGCAGGGAGTGGGCTTGATTTGGATAGCTTTTTTCAAAGAGTTAGGACAGACACGATGGCCGAATCTCCTTCTTCTGTGCTGTGTAATTCTATAATTCTATGATTGGAACGTCCTGTCAAATGTGAAAGGCGCTATACAAATGTAATTTTGGAATGAATTTTGTTTTGATTTGCATAATAATTGTTTTAAGCAATGTTTTCAAACCTTTATATCTCCCCCACCACCCACACACCTCACCCACCACAGTAAGTAGAACTCAATTTAATACGTTATTCTATCCTGAACCCACTTATTCAGACTGTCCCATTACAATCCAATGCAATGCTAAGGGATCACACTGTGACTTCCTGCTCTTTGGGTGAGTCATTAAAATCAGGTCCCTTCTGCCTCCTGAGGTGGACCTTAAGGATCCTGTGGTATTATTCGAAAATAGAAGAGACATTCTACTTTGATATGTCCGTGCAATGTATCCCCCGGGAAGTTTGATTATTTGCTTCATGAATATTTGTGGTCCTTTGCTGTGTGGAAAACTGGCTGCTATAAAAGCTTTAGAATATAAGAATTTGCTCGGCAAAAGAAGACCAAGGTCCATCTAGTTCGCCTTCCACCATCCTGGCAGTCACATGTCATGTCCTGAACTATATTACTATAACTAATGTTACAGTAGTTCTACGTTTTGTAGCACAATCTAAGAGTCTGGTTTGACCCTCAGCTGTCCTTCCTCCCCCACATCTGGTCCCTGACAAGGACCGCCTTCCACTACCTTCACCAGATTGCCCGCCTCTGACCGTACCTTACCCCAAATGCAGCTGAAACCCATCTGGATTACTCAAACTCACTGATCACCAGTTCTACAAATCAAAAATCCAGCTCATTCTCACCCTGCTGCCAGCATACTTACCAGGAACCCCATCTCACCAGTTCTGGCCAGGCTCCACTGGCTCTCCATCACTGAACAGATCGACTTCAAGATCCTCACACTCCTGTTGAAATCCATTCGCTTCCTGGCACCACCATTACTCTTCGATCTTCTCATCCCCGAATCCAATAGCCGGTGCCTCTGCTCGACTGGCACTGGCCTCCTACTTGTCCGTCGCACCCTCCGCTCCACGATCGGAGGTGGCACTTTCAGCCACCGTGCCCCAAAACAGTGGAACACTCTCTCGCAATCCCTCTGCTTTGCCCCCTCTCTCTCTTTTTTTAAGTTCCACCTTAAAAGTTTCCTTTTCGACCATGCTTACGGTCACCTCCCTCTCCCCGGATCGAGTCTGGCTCCGCCACTGTTAAGCACTCTGAGATACTACCCTATTTGGAGGGCAGTGTAAGTTTAAGTTGTTGTTGTTGATCTTCTGCACCGTGGCCTCGCAGCAACTAGCCGGGGAGGGTGAAGTTTAGGGCTCGAGTTGGGACATCACCCTTGGCTGGGGTTTAGCCCCTCCACTGGACTTAAGCCCCTCCAACTCTCCCTTCCCCTTATTTATATAATTTTATATGATTATCTATCTACACTAATAAAGACAAGTTTCTGTCTATGTGTCTGTCTGTATGTCAATCCACCTTCCATATTGGATCTTTTGGTTGCAAGCAAAGCTGCAACGGGTACAACTGGTATATCAATAAATGTATGTATGTAGCAGAACTCCATTGTTTATTATCAACTAGTTTGTTTTTTCCTGTGGTTCATCTTTCTTTCTCTTCTAATATTTTCTCTCCATGTCGCTGATCTGAGCTGTGATATAGTGGCAGCAATCCACCACTGTACAGACAGATAATTGTTCTTTCTGTGTAAGACTAGTTATTGTGTGTATTAATCTATGAGGCACTTGGGACATCACATTCAGTGACCTGTACACACCACTTCTCTGCAGATCAATGATGATTGATTTTTAATTTTCTTTCCTAGCCAATGGTTGATATAGATGTGGAATTAATTCTGTTCCATTGAAAAAAAGTATAGTCAATACACTTTACAGTATATCATGTGAAGTGCTTTGGGACGACTCAATGACGTGATAAAGTGCTATATCAAAAGCAAGGATTATTATTATTGGTCCTTGGTCAACTTCTTTTCAACATTTACAATATTCCCCTTTGGTGACATCATCCATAGACATGTATGTATATGATACCCAACTCTGCTACTCTGCCTCCACCCTCGACTCCAGGACTACTGCTGTCCTGACAGACAGCCTGTCAGACATCAACTCCTGGATGAGAGCAAACTTCCTCCAGTCGAATATCAACACAACGAAGACTCTCGTGCTTGGCTTTGGTCAGCACATTCATACCTCGGGCGCTGACAGCATCACCCTTCATGGATGCACTCTATACTTCATGGTGCCAATTTGGAACATAGGTGTACCTTTCGATCCTCAACTGTCCTTCATCCCCTACATCTGTGCCATGACCCACTCTGCCTTTCACAAGCTCCGCAATATTTCTCAGTTCTACCACTGACTCTTACCCCAGGCCCCCGAGAGCCTCATCTACGCACTCACCACATCCAGGTTCGATTAAAGAAAGGTCATTGCTTGTCGACTTCCCATACTCCATCCCCCATAGGCTGCAGATAATCCAGAACTCTGCAGTTCATTTCCTCTTCTATACCAGGCTCCGCAAACCTTTCATCCCAATCCTTGCCCAGCTCCTCGGGCTCCCCATCATTCAGAGGATACCTTTCAAGATCCTGGTCCTCACCTTCAAAGCCCCTCACGGTCTTGCTCTTCTCTACTTCTGTGACCTGCTAAACCCCTACCAACATGTCTGCTCTTTCCGCTCAGCAGCCTCTGGTCTGCTTCACGTCCCCCACTTGCCCGACACATCATTGGCAGATGGGCCTTCAGCCTCTCTGCCCCCACTTCATCCCATAGTCCCTCCGCCTATGACAATGTCTTCAGTCACCTTCCTAATCTCCATGCGTCGACCCTCCATGATCCTGACCCAACAGCTCAGATCCAAAACCTTGACTTTCCAGCCCAGTGGGACCTCCTCCCGACATGAATGGCGCTGTACAAATGCAATTTTGTATTGTATGTTTTATTGTGTCTGCTGAATTCTGCAGATCTCAGTTCTGTAAGGAGGAGTAACTTCACCTAATAATCTATGTGGCAAGGCTGTAACATATTCAAATTTGCAAATATTTGAGGAGATTTCTGAAAACTGAGGAAAAATGAATGAATGTAATTAAATTCTCAAACATTGCCTTTTCAGACCAAGCAAAGGGCAGCCGGGAACAGTCTAACGTGTGCTGTTCTGGATTTATATCCTTCCAAAAAAACAGGAAAACCTACACTACTGTTAAGAATATTTAGAGCTACATCGGAGAAACCACGAAGGAGCAGCAGCAGCTATCTGCAGGGAGCCAAGATCTAAGTAATGCAACAGGCACAGAAACTGCTCTTGGTGTATATTAAATGTAGTTTTACACCATAACGAATAATTAGCATCTCAGTCTTTTGCTGCTTTTCTTTTTGCATCCGATTCAACATAACTACATTTATTAATACATTGTATATCTTTAGGAAATTTCTTGGAAAATATTGCCGCCTCTATCTATAATCCATAATTAATTGCCAAAGGTATTTTTAATATGAATCTGATAAGATTTGTAAAAGTCACAATGGAATATTTTGATTAAAAAATATCATTTTAACAGCCACGAACTAAAACCACTAAAAGAACTATTGTTTAACATGTTCAATCAGCCTTTTACTCAACAAAAACATCAATTGCTCAAACCAGTCACTCTGTCTCTTCAGCATTAATAAAACAACACTTAGGCTAGTTTAAAAGTTGATCAACAAAATATGGTGCAATTCATCCAACCCAGTGAAAAATTTGTGCCATGGACATTGAACTGTTCACGTATTTGCTAAAAATATACCTAACATGAAACAACTAAGAGATAAAGCCCCAATGGTTCTGCTGTATTTCAAAATGTCGATAAATAATTGCATTACAAGCAAATTGCGCTCTCAAATTAAAAATAGAGAAGTTTATTAACTACTTACAGCTATTAGTGGCTTTTTTATCATTGCTTCTCAAAGTAGTTGTACCTATTGTGCACAATATTTCATTATAAGTGCAATGACAGATATACGTTCGAATGACATGAGACGTTCTGGAGATCTACGCCTTTGTCCTGGCTCAACACAAGTGCAGCCAGAGCTGTGCTGTGGGTTTACTTCAAAGTTATATCTAATAATGACTATGAATTTGATATGGTGCCTTATCATGTAGTCACAATGTCAGAAAGTGTTTGGCAGGATATACTGCAGGATTTATGTTTTGTAGCTTTGTGTTGTGGGCAATACTGTCTGTTTGTTGTACTTTTACACAGGTCTTTTTAAAAAAATAATCTTGAGATTGTTTATTGTTCATTGATTCATTCAATGCTTCAGTGAAACAGCACAGGGACAAATGGTTGAGCCACAACTCAATCGGTACGAATGTGTGCCGAGAGGAGCATGAGATTGGGGCTCTATTCTCTCACACATTCAATGCTTAGTTGTACTGCTCACAAAGAGGTTCAAAGGGAATTCCAGGTATCTGTTATCCATACAATGCTGACTGTAAACTGCGATTGAATGGTTACCTAATTGCCACGAATGACTGTCCGTGTTGGGAGGAAGCAAACTGGGTCTCCTTGTGGCTGAGTTAGGTTCAATATATTTGGTTGGCAAAAGAACGTTGCAATCGAGTCACTGAGAGCGAGATATCTTCTTGCTAACTCTGGAGGCCAAAACCCTAAAGGGAAGAGTGGTCCTCGCTATTCAAGCAGTGATAGGGCAGACCAGTCACTCTGTCAAAGGTTTACTCTGATTGCCATGGATCAGTTAGATTTCGTCCTCCCACCTTCCTGCACATGGGCGATGGTGTCCCTCAGTATCGCAAAGCTATCAGAGATCCTCCAGCCCGGAACCACACAGGTCTGGGCAGAGCAGATCACTCTCACAGTATTGTGTTAATCCACTCGGAGATTCCCTTGCCAGGGTATTATCATCTACATTCAGCACCGACATCGGTTGCCAGATCTTATTTTCCTCCTTCTCCTCCTTCTGCTTACAGAGGATGATGCCTTTTCCCATGGAGTAGGCCATGGTCCCTGCCACCACAATACAATTGTATTGTCAGAAAACAGATTCAAACACCAATTTCTTACATTTTGTGCCAATGGAAAAAAACAAAGGTATAAAAGATGGGAAAATAACACAACTATATATAGAATTATAGCTGAACCCGTTGCAGCTTCACTTGCAACCAAAATGATCCAATATGGATTGTAGATTGACAGACAGACACACATTTCATTTAGACATCATGCTCAGATGGAAGGACTCCTGTGACAGGACTCCTTTTGGGAGGACTTCGTGGGAGGACGCCTTCGATATATTTTCTCTCACAGTCTTCCCCTCTCTCTCTCGATGTCTCTGTTTCTCCCCCAGTCTCTCTCTCTCTCTTTCTCAATGTTTCCCTTTCTCTGTGTCTCTCTCAGTCTCCCTCATTCAGTCTCTCTCCCAGTCTCTCTATTTCAGTCTGTTAGTATCTCTCAGAATATCAGTCTCTCCAGTCTCTCTCTCTCACTCAGTTTCTCTCCCTCAATCTCTCTATCTATCTGTTTCTTGCTCTGAGTCAGTCTGTCTCTGTCTTTCACTCTCTCTCTCTCTCTCTCTCAGAAGAGATACTCCACTGAATTGGTACGTTTCTGAAATTACTTGCCTTGATTTATAACTTGCCAATAATAAATAATTTGACATGCCTTGATGCTCAAAACAACATTTTCCGTTGCAGGAAACACTGCAAGCTCAATCGTGACACTGAAACCTATTTTTTTATATTTAGATATGTGTTCAGCTTTTTCTCTGCTATTAATAGGATGCGTTGTTATTTTCACATTGTTTTTGAAGATGTGTGGTTTGACATTGCACCCACCACACCTGCTACATTGCACAACCCCAATCAAACAGGAAGTCAGTGTCACAGCAACCTACTCTATATCATATTATCCACCTTCGCTTGTTACAATCCATCACAGGGACAAACGTCATCTTTATTTCCACTTTATCTTTCCCTTCTCTCAACACAGTTCTGATGTTCCCTCTAAATCAGAAGTTTGGCAGTTTAAGTCGAAAGTCGAGACTTTGAGCTAAAATTCTGGGCTGAAGCTCCAATGCCATAATGGCTGAGTTCTGTATTGTCGTAGCTGTTGTTCCAGACCCTCGGAGCCGCTACCCCATGTGATGGGCGCTATATATATATATATATTCAAATTGTTCTTATCCTTTTGATGAAAAGTGAAAACCTGTTCTGCGCTGCCTGTTCAGGTATAAGTTAAAGATCGTATAGCATTGCTCCTAAAGGGAAAGCGGTTCTCTGGGTATCTTGGCCAACAATTCCCCAAAGAAAATTGGTCATTCACTTCATCGCTGTTTATGGGACATTGCTGGATACAAATAAGATGCAATTTCGCCTGAAACAGAAACAGTAAATCATGTGAAGCGCTTTCACAAAACCAATCGTGTGTAAAGCGTTATTCTTATTTATCCAAAGGTTACTATATTATTATGAGTTGAAACAGTATTATTTTTAGCATTTAGTTATTTCTTTAATTCACCTGGATCACTCTGCACATTCGACTATGTTTATAGAGAGAAACTGTTTAAGTGATTGTTGCAGTGTAGGGAAGGTAAATGTGACTTTGTAAAAGCTGAAAAATATATTTTATTTGTCATATCTATCATTAAACGTTTACTAAATATTGTTTTAACCTGATACATAATGTACTGTTACTGAAATCATCAGATTTGTATTTATGATTTTGAATTGTATTTAATAAAATATGGAAAGTCGGTCAACATGGTAATGCTTTTAATGATTAAATGCTTAGGTTTCAGAAGAAATGTTATACATTGGCTCATAGCATTAATTTCATCCAATCTGTTCATTTGGCTTAAAAATCTGTACCCCGTGTCCTGTCTCCAGAGTCAGCAGATTCTCATGGTGTAGACTAAAACTGATGTTAAAGGTTTTTGTAACACGTTAAAGGTTTTTTTAACATCAGTTTTAGGCTGCAACAAATTAACAATTGCTTTATTCAGATTTCGCCCATAAAATGTACAGTCAATTTACTTTACAGTATATGCGACGTGATAAGGCGCTAAACAAATGCAAGGATTATTATTAAACTGAAGAGAATGCCATTTCCTTAGCTCTGTATTCCAGCTTTATTTTCTTACAGTTAATTATAATAAACGTGAATGTTTACGATGTTAAGTAAGAAATAATGCAATATGCAGAAAAAACATATAAAATGACAATATTTAACCGTCCTTTTTCCGATCTGAGGAGTGATTCCACTTACTACTGTAGTCAGAACTTTCTTTGCCAATCGAATCCAATTCATTTCTGAACCACGGACACAGGAAATCAAACGTCACTGCCAAATATTTCATATTAAACAGTCAGCAAACGTTTGTTACACCAGCAACTGGTTCAGGGTGAGTCTCAACAACCGATCACAATGATGGCGAGTGATGTGATCTCCTATATTTATCTAATAGGGATTATCACCACAGGTATGGAATTGTACTAAAGCTCAGTCTAAATACAAAACGAGGTAGATAAAATTTTTCAAAATGTGTATAGTGAATACGTCCGTCTTTCTTATCTTCTGATTGTTTTCTCCTCCCTCTCTCTGTTTGTTTTGTCGCTTTTATTCCTCTCTATAATCAGTAATTATTGGTTAATTCATTTCCTGACAGTTGCTGGTGATGCAGCAGTGAAAGTGATCCAATATCCTGCAGAACTCACAGTAATCCAAGGTGAAAATGGTACATTCTCCTGTGAGACTGCCGAAAATCAACACAATTCAAATACAGAACTTTACTGGTGGAAACAAGGAGAGAGTGGATTCCTGAATACAAAACCTGACAACAGGAAAACATTTGAGTCCAAATCATTCCACCTCCTAAACGTGAATTTTCAAGACTCGGGAGTCTATCTTTGTGCAGTGATGCGTCAGGAAAAAATAGCAGGAAAAGGAACTGGATCATGTTTAACTGTACATGGTAAGTGTGAATACCATAGTAATGAAGAATGCTGAAAGGTGAGTATTGCCACATTGTGAAATCGATATGAATAAATTATTTGTTTAATTCTCAACACTCATACAAAGTTATGATTGAACAGCACACAGGACAGGTTTTATTTCAATACTTATTGACCAATAGAATATTATGAAACCAAAGTTTTGCCCCTTCTTTATTGAACTGACCTGAGCCGGCGAATTTATTAAACATAACAAAGTGGGAAGCTGAGTTGCTGAATAATTGCGTTAAGCAATGTTTTTAAATATACCTCCGTACCGCCGTAACTCGAACTTTACTCGATCTGATATTTGATTCTATCCTGAACAAAATTATAGAGATTGTCCCACATCCCTGACAATTCAATGCAATGCTTGAGGATCGATCTTCTATTCCCGCTATTTGGATGAGACGTTAAACCGAGGTCCCTTCTACTTGTTCAGGTGAATATGTGAGGGTTCCTTTAAATTTGTTGCCCTGTGGTGCAGTAAGGACTAACTCAAATGTCATACAATTAATCAATCTCTATTAATTCAGATTAATAATGTTAATAAGTAAATAAAAGATTACATCCCATCATGCTTATGCATCCTCGTATAATGCAGCTCATAAAGATATCAGTTGACAAAACCAAATGCTGTGCGAGAGATAAAGGAGTAATGTCCAATCTAATGATCATTTTAATCGGAATATTTGTCCATCAAAAAGTATCCAAATATTGTTGCATGGTTTCCAGTTCGATATAACCCCAAAAGTATCCAAGTATTATTGCACGTTGAGATGTTTAACTCGTCGTCTTGTTCTTCCTTCATTAGAAGCTGGAATATGTTTCCGACTCCAAGTTCCAATTTTCTTTGTTCTCTTTCGAATCGATCTATTTTTATACTGTTGATTAGATGACCTTTCATCTATTGACTGTTGTAAGATGCAACAGAACTCTCTCCAGCTTAGACCATTTTTTTAATGTGAAAATGACATAAGAAATGAAAACAGTTTGTTGTTTATAAAGTTTTTGTTTCTCCTCATTGAGAAAGAATCTTCTTCGAAGCAAAAGCAGCTTCCCTAATATGCGATTGATCATATGTTGCAAATACATAAGCAGCACATATATCATTTCAGATATTATTTAACACATTAATTGCAGAATCCTACAGATATTAAAGATCCCGTGATACTATTCGAAAGGAGAAGAGACATTGTTCTTCGCTATGTTCTGGCCCATGAATCCATCAGTTAAATTTGATTATTCACTTCATATCTATTTGCGGTACATTGCTGTGTGGAAAACTGACTGTTGTGTTAACCTACAAAAATGCAAATCGCCCTAATTTACAGTGAATCCCGTGAAATGCTTTCAGACGGTCCTCATGGCATGAAACGCTCCCTCTAAGATAGGAATTATTATTAGGATTATTATTCATCAGAATCTCTTGCACCTACAGTCCAGGCAACTACAATTTTCTGATTTATATAATTTTTCTGAATTTGTTCCACAGATTACAGTGTATTATGTGTAGCGATGGGAGACACCTTAACAACATCTAAGTTGCTACATCAAATGCAAGGATTATTATTATCATGATTATTAATACAAAAGGCAGAAGTTAACATTCTAGAAAACCTATTTTACGCACAGTAATGTTCGACAAACAGCATGAAACAGTTTCAGTGCGCAGTTTCAAAGTACCTATTGTAACTGTTGTAAATTAGTTTCAAAACAAATACAATTTAAAAAACACAGTGGAACAAAATTAATGTTGGTGTGAATGGGGAGGTTTTGCTTATATCCCTATTCACAGTGAAATCTCCATTTAAATCTGTAGGTAAGGTCACTATATGCGCAAAGGCGTTACATAAATGCAGGTTGTTGTTGTTCCAGAATGGTGGCAGAGCAAATAATGTGATTCTGCCCCACTGTCTGCCCTACAGTCCCCCCAACCCCACTGAAGATATTCCCCAGAGCTTCTGAAAGAGATCCATCAAAGTCTCTGACTCTTGTGTGTGAAACGGCTGAGGTTTACCCGGGAGATGTAACATTCATCTGGAATAAAGATGGCAATGAAGTTAAAACTGGGATAAATTTCATGAAAAAAAATAACTCAAATGGACTTTACAAAGTTTCGAGCTCTATGGAAGAGCCAAAGCCTGTGCAGAGCGGAGTTATTTATACCTGTCTGGCATTTCACGTCAGCCTCCAGACTCCAGCGGTTGCCGTCTACAACACTGCTAAATCCAAAGGTAATTTATGAAAGACAATTGTTGTTAACTAAATTGTTATTCGAAGATAATTTACATTGATTTACACATAAAATTACAATGATATAGTTTTCTTGTGGAATATTCTTCATCTTCTTAGACTCTGCTGAATCAGAACTGAGGGCATCAAATGTATATCTTTAAATTGTGTTATGTACAACTGTTTTTATTATATGGAATACTATATACTTCCCTTCAAGTTGTGCATTACGTTTTCATCATTTGGTAATTCCACTAACTAGCAATTAGCTTTGCCTATATATCAACATTTACTTCAGTATAATAAAGTTATTGTGTGATTTGCTTTTGAACCGTTTCCATACGGTAATATGTCAAATGAAAATATGATTGATCATAAGGGCGTCCAACTCGAATTTATTTGTATCTGGAATGGGATGAGCTTTGTCTTCCTGGAGGGACTCACGTTATGTAATCTGAAGAGCATTTGATGCAGGTTGACTAGAAACATGGATAAGAAAATCCAGAGTATGGTTTGTTGTACTGCTGGAGTAATGCAAACCTCCCTGACCCCCAACCCCCCCACCACCAGTGACTGGTCTGCTACTCTAAATCTTGCTGACGAACTCCACTGGCTGATTTTTGACCATTAGTGCAACGGACCTTCCAGGACACTTTTTACAGTATTTTTTAAAAACAAATCTGCGTGAACTTCTTTGATCTGATGCACTGTGTAGATAATGAGGCTGTAACGCATTGCTGGGGTCATTAACACACTCAATTTATGCTGTTCTTGTAGGGAGTGGTTCTCAACATCGTAATTTCCTGATTGGTGGATGTGCAGGGGGAGGGCTGGCATTTCTGCTGCTTTTGATTGTAATTGGGAAACGATGCCAATTAAACAAAAGGAAAGGTAAGATATATTCCTATTTTATTTAGTTTAATTGTAAATGTTTAATTTAAATGAACTTTATTTTATAGTTTAGAGGATCCCAGGTCACAATGAGAGGAATCTTGACATCCTGTAAAGCTGTGCAAATGATTAATAGGTTGCGATTGATTTACAATTGCAAATGTCCTCACAGAAACTCACACTGTATACATTTAGCTTCATGTGTGAACGAATGTCAGAAACCTGTTGTGATTGAACTAATAAATTTACATCATAGAAGGCCATTCAGCCCATTGTATCTCTGTTCGATCCTTAAAGAATTCACGCCCAATTCACCTTTTTTTTTAATCTTTCTGCTACAATTAATTAATTTTAGAAAATATGCTATTTTAGAAAAGACAGAATCTGTCTGAGCCGTTTTCACCCGCAGCATCCTGTCAGACTACTCACCTGGTTACACATCCCCAAGTGCCCAATTTTCTGCATTTAATTTCCTCTGTCATCTGGAGTCCTGCAGCTCAGTGGTTTGAGCACTCGTTTTGCAAGCGAGAGACCTGATTTGAATTCCAGGCAGGGCGAGACCTTGGGCAAGTTTCCTTACTCCACATGCCTAATAATAATCCCTCCAAAAAAACAAAACAATAATAAAATTGGTCATTTTCAATCCACGACTGTTTGTGGGACATTGCTGTGCGCAATTGGCTGCCGCGTTCGCCCACAAATATACAGTCAATTCACTTTACAGTGTGTTCTGTGAAGCGCTTTGGGACGTCCTCCCGACCTGAAAAGCGCTATATCAAATGCAAGGATTATTATTATTATTATTATCTCTCTCTCTCTGTACAATCTTCTAGTTCCTCCTTGTCAGCCTCCCCTCACAAACAGCAGATCATCCAGAACTCTGCAGCTCATGTCCTCTCCTGCACCAGGCTCTGTGCCCCCATCAGCCGCAACCTTGACTGGCTCCACTGGCTCCCTATCCCCCGGAGGATAGAATTCAAAATCCTTGGTCTTACTTTCAAGGCCCCCCATGGCCTTGCCCCCTTATACATCTCTGACCTGCTGACCCCCTATAAGCCTGTTCGCTATCTCCGCTCAGCAGGCTCTGGCCTGCTCCAGGTCTCCCGCCCGCCTCGCCATACCATCGGTGGCTGGATTTCAGCCTCTCTGCCCCCTGTCTATGGAACTACATCATACATTCCTTTTGCCTTGTTCCCTCTTTTGCCTCCTTCAAGGTACAACTCAAGAAACTTTTGACTGTGCATTCAGTTGCACTCCTACACCCTCTCCCTCCCTCATCCCAACACTACCCTTTAGGTTTGGGTCCTGATCTCTGACTGCACGGTGCCTTGGGACATCCTCTCGATGTCCTCGATCCTCTCCTCTTCACACTCTACATGCTCCCCCTTGGTGACATCATCCGCAGACATGGGGTTAACTTCCACATGTATGTGGATGACACCCAACTCTACCTTTCCTCCTCTACCCTCAACTCCACGACCACCGATGTCCTGACAGCCTGCCTGTCCGACATCGAGTCCTGGACGAGAGACAACTTTCTTCAGCTCAACGTGCGTAAAACTAAGGCCCTCCTGATTGGCTCGCGTCAGCGCCTCCGCACCTCAGGCGCTGACAACATCAGCATCCAAGGACGCACTCTCCACCTCTCAAAGCCGGTCAGGAACCTCAGCGTTCTGTTCGACCCTGAGCTGTCCTTTCTCCCTCATATCCACGCCATAACTGGCACCGCCTTCCATCACCTCCGGAATGTCGCCAGACTACGGCACTACCTCACCCCTCACGCGGCTGAAACTCTGGTCTACGCCTTTATCACCTCAAGGCTGGACTATGGGAACTCTCTCCTCGCCGGCCTTCCCAGCACCTCCCTCCACACTGCAGGTCATTCAGAACTCTGCAGCTCGTGTACTGTCCCGCACCAGACACCGCGACCACATGACTCCCACCCTCGCTCGCCTCCACTGGCTCCCCATCCCCCAGAGGATCGATTTCAAGATCCTCATCCTCACCTACAAGGCCATTCACAGCCTTGCTCCCTCCTACCTCTCCGACCTACTATCCCCCTACCTATCTGCCCGTACCCTCCGTTCCTCTGGCTCCGGACTGCCTCACATCCCCCGCCCCAACCGCCCTACCATCGGTGGCTGGGCCTTCAGCCTCTCAGCCCCGAGGCTCTGGAACTCTATCCCCCAGTGCCTTCGCCGCCTCCTCCCTTTCCTCCTTCAAGGCCAGTCTCAAGACCTTTCTCTTTGACCGTGCCTTCAGCTCCCCTCTCGACTCTCTACCCCCTCCTCGCTCCTTCCATTCCCTCCCCTCACCCTGACCATTTTCCCCCTGCTCGGGTCCTGACCCAACTCTACAGCGCCTTGGGACGTCCTCCCGACGTGAAAGGCGCTCTATAAATGGAATCTTGTTGTTGTTGTTGTTGTTGTTGTTGTTGAGTGGCACTTTAGAAATGTGATTTTGTTGTTGTTGTTATTGTTCTTATATCTCTCCAATGAAATTAAAATAATCTTCACTGTTGCCCTTTTGTCTCATCCGCAAAGTTAGAAATAGTGCCTGATATACAAAATCCAGATTTTGTATATATTTGGAGAAAAGCATCAGGTATCAGCAGAAATGCAACAGTAGAACCATTAGGATTCTGTTCCCAATATGGTAAAACATGATTTCTCAACAATACATTGATTGCGTGACAATTTCAAGATATTCCTGGAAAATGTGACAAAGATCTGCATATTGTTTTTTATAGAGGGAAACAAAGGAGTAAGGGAAATATTTAAAATAGAGAAGTAGGGAAACATTTAACTATACAATATAAATTCACATTGATATAGCACTATTCATGTCTTGTGGAAAACCCCAAATGATTGACACTGCTTGGATCGGCTTCCCATCTGGTGATGGAATTGGATTGTGGGTACAGGAAAGACCTCTGAAACTACAAAAGAGGAAGAAGTAAATTGTAAACTGGATAGAAGGATACAAATTTACAGCACAGAAGTATGATCTGCATACAGTCACATTCCGTCCACAGTGTCTGTGTTATCTTTTTAAGAGCAATGCTTTTAGTCCCAATTTACCTGTATTTCTCCATTACTCTTCCAGTCAACCCATTTTAGGTTATATCTTCTTGTACCCTTTTGAAAGTGAATGCGAAATTTGCCTACACCATCAACAGGATATCCTGATTTCTCTGTGTGTGGAAAATAAATCTCCTTAAACCGCTATTTGCCATTTTATAGCTATCTTAACCACTGCCTTCTTGTCACTGAATCACTTACCATTGGAAATAAATTCTCCATTGATACTATCAAAACCACTCATAATTTTAAAGACCTCTATCAGGTCACCACTCAAACTTCTTTATTCCATGGAGAAAAATCTCTGTTGCTCCAGTCTCTGCTCATAGGTCACGCCAGCCTTGCCTGGTATCATATAGCTCAGCGGTTAGAGTACTCGCTTTGCAAACGAGAAACCTGGGTTTGACTCCCAGCAGGGTGAAACCTTGGGCAAGTTTCCTTACTCCACACGCCTGATAATAATCCCTAAGAAAATCAAACAATAATAAATTGGTCACTTCAAACCACAACTGTTTGTGGAACACTGCTGTGCACAATTGGCTTCTGCATTTCACCTACAAATATACAGTCAATTCACTTTACAATCCATTCTGTGAAACGCTTTGAGACATCTCGAAGACGTGAAAAGTGCTATATCAAATGCAAGGATTATTATTATTATTGTTGTTATTATCATGTGCTAAATCTCTTTTGCACCCCATTCATTCATTGACATCTTTCCTACGTGGGGTAAACAATCTTGGACACAATCATCTAATTGGTCCAACCAACGTTTTTTACATCTTACTAATACCTCTTTGGTTTTATATTCCATATCACAATGAATCTATTATCTTGTTTTTTCCATCAACAAGAAAGGGGGCGGTGAAGAAGGGAATCAGAGTTACTTAGTGATGGTGTTCCAGAGGCAGCTGTAGCTCCAGAGTGTGGAGCAATGGATGGCAATACATTTGAAGGAATAAGAGAAGGGGGTGGGCAAATGTGTTAAGAAGTTGAAATCATGTGATTTACTTTGAAATTGAGTGAATACTTAATTTATTGAATTTCTTTCTAAGGCTCACACAGAAACCAGAACAGATTGAACCATTGTGAAGAACAGGTAAATTTATTCAATTAATTTCAGCAGATGCTTCAGCTGAAAACAGAATTCTTCAAATGGAAAGTTATTGGTCACCCGACTTCTGCAACCTCCTACCCCCCTACCAACCTACCCGCTCCCTCCGCTCAGCCGGCTCTGGCCTGCTCCATGTGCTCCGACCCACCCGCCCCACCATTGGCAGGAGAGCCTTCAGCCACTCTACTCCCAACCTCTGGAATTCCATCCCCCAATCACTCCGTCTCGCTCCCTCCTTAGCCTCCTTCAAGTGCCGCCTCAAGTCTCTCCTCTTCGACCGTGCCATCGGCCATCCCTCTTCCCCTCCCTTCCCCCTCCTGACTCCAGCTCGGGTCTGAATTGCTGTACACTGTCCATCGCCTTGGGAAGTCCTCCCGACATGAAAGGCTCCATACAACTGTAATCTTGTTGTTGTTGTTATTAAGAAATAATAACCTTTTAAATATGTTCCCTACATGCATCTATTTGTTAAAAATTATAAACTGCTCCGAATATAATTATTCTCAAGGGCTTTCTGATTCGTACTTCCCCAACAATTTTCAGACCAGTGAAGACAACAATCCATCAGTGCCATAGGACGTCATCCCGACTTGAATGGTGCAATATAAATATCATGTTTTTTCTTGTTGTCATCACATTCTGCTTTATAGACGAAGCACGGAAAAGAGAACGAGCCGGTGGCTTATGTTACATTGAATTTAACCAGTTCCAAGAAAACTCCAAGACCTAAAAGACAAGAGGAGAGGACTGTGTATGCCCAGGTATATCTGAGAAACACAAAATGGAAACAGCAACTTTTCCTATCCAATTGAATGTTCTTACTTCTTTAAAGAATGGGACTCACTTCAATATTTACTGTAAGATAGTTTGCACATTTTTTTGGTTAATTTTTCTTTATCCTTCATCTTCACACTCTTGCGCTATCTTATTCTATGATATTATGGTGACAATCAGCCACTGTATAGTCAAATAGGAATTTTTCTTCTGAAAGCTAATTAGGATGATTTTGACTTGTAAAATATTTGGAAGTTATATTTTAAATATTTTCAATTCAGGTGAAGCGCTTTGGGATGTCCTCCCGACGTGAAAGGCACTATATCAAATGCAAGGATTATTATTATTATTATAAAATATTGATTCACAAGAGCATTTTGATCAGTACTAATAGAGGAATCTCCAAATCAGTGAAGCCAACAATCTATCACTGTCTGTCTTACAGACGCTGCAGGGAGCAGAGAAAGAGTCGGTGACTTATGCCAAAATGGATTTGAATCGTTGCAAGAAAACTCCAAGACCTAAAAAACAAGACGAAAACACTGTGTATACCCAGGTATATCTGAGAATTTTTTTTCCTACATTCTATGTAGTGGAACTCACTTCATGCCTTCAGCTCCCCTCTCGACTCTCTTCCCCCTCCTCGCTCCCTCCCTTCCCTCCCCTCACCCTGACCATTTCCCCGCTCCTCGCTCCCTCCCTTCCCTCCCCTCATCCTGACCATTTCCCCCCTCCTCGCTCCCTCCCTTCCCTCCCCTCACCCTGTCCATTTCCCCCCTGCTCGGGTCATGACCCAACTGTGCAGCGCCTTGGGACGTCCTCCTGACGTGAAAGGCGCTTTATAAATGGAATCTTGTTGTTGTTGTTGTTGTTCATTGTTTATAAACTAGTTTGTATATTTCTGTGGTTAATCTTTCTTTCTCGTCTGATCTTTTCTCTCTCTGTCGCTGACTTGGACTATGAAATGATGGCAGCAATCCGCCACTGTTTAGCAAAAAAAAAGACCCATTAATCTCCAAATCATTTGAACAACTGCTACCCTGGTCTTCACTTTTCTTTTCCAGCCTACATTGCTGTCGATGCACAACTAATCCAATAAGGAAAAGAATTGTGGCTCCTGGATTCTGTTCAGCTCCGTTCTGTGAGGAGTAGAGCCTTTACCTAATGAGCCAAGTGGTGCTGTAAATAATAATTTGCAAATATTCGAGGAGATTTCTAAAACGTCAGGAAAAACAAATTAATGTAATTACTTTCTCAAACATTGCTTTTTCAGACCAAGCAAAGGGTAGCCGTGAACAATCTGACGTGAGCTTTTGGATTTACATCCTACAAAAAGCACAGGAAATCCCAGTATTTCTGTTAAGGATACAGCGAATGCAGAGCTTCCTGTGAGAAACCACGTAGGAGCAGCTATCTGCAGGGAACCAAGAGCCAAGTAAAGCAGCAGGCTCAGAAACTAATATTGGTGTATATTAGATGTAATTTTCCAATTTACTGAATGATGTGCATTAATCTTGTGCTGCAATGTTCCTTGCACCTTTTTCAACCATAACTGCATTTATTAGGTTGTTACGTGATCAGTCTTTAGGAAAATTATTGGAAAATATTGCTTACTATATCTTCATCACCATACTTAAAATTGCAAAAAGGCATTGTTTGTGTTAATCTGATAACATCTTGAAAGATAACCAATTAGTTGTATGTCTCAATGGGCAATTTGAATTGCCCTTTAATTGCTCCGAAACTAAAACTTGAATGTAAGTTAGGAACTTCGGTTTTGTGTAATGCATTCAATCAGCCTTTCAATAAAAATAAAACATAAATCGCATGAACCAGTCTCTTCTGGTCACTCTGTCTTTTCAGCATGAGTAAGAAACACAGTTGGTATGGGCTAACTGAAAAGCAGGTCAATTAAAATATCACGTATTTCATATAATGCAGAGAAAAATGTGTGTGCATTGAACTAATGAAATGTTGTTGAATGGCAAAAAAAAAGGCCTAACATGAAACAACTAAGTGATAAAGGCCCAATTGTTCTGTTGTATTTGAGTATGTCAACAAATAATACCATTGCAAGAGATTCGCTCACTCAGATTAAAAATAGAGCCCAGTTGAGGGAGGAAGCAAACATGGTCTCATTTTGGCTGAGCTGGGTCGAATGTGACTTGTTTGGAAAATGAATGTCCGAATCGATTCAAAGCAGGACAAGGCCTGGATGAGAGCTAACTTCCTACAGTTGAATATCAACAACACTGAGGCCCTCCTGATTGGCTCCTATATGCGACTCCGCACTTCAAACGCTGGCAGCATCACCATCTAAGGAAGCACTGTCCACCTCACTGAGCCAGTCAGGAACCTTGGCATCTTGTTTGACCTCAACTGTCCTTTCTCCCATACATCCATGCCATGACTCGATCTGCCTTCCCCCACCTCCGCATTGTCACCTGGTTTCACCACTGCCTCAGCCCTCAGGCTATCGACACCCTCATTCTCACTTTCATCACATCTATGTACAATTACAACAATCCTCTGCTTGTTGGCCTTCCCATCCCTTTCCTCCACAAGCTCCAGATCATCCAGAACTCTGCAGCTCGTGTTTTCTCCTGCACCTGGTTCTGTGACCCAATCACCGCCTCCCTTGCCACACTGCTTTGGTTCCCCATCCCTCAGAGGTTCAGAGCAAACAGACCAAATAATAGAACTGCTTCCGAAAGGCACCAAGGGTTAGACATGCAAATCAAGCTTGGGGCAAAGAAATGGCACATGATGAGAAGGTGATATTACGGGGATGGAGCATGATCAAGGGAGTAGATCAATTTGGTCTCGCCTCGTCGAGAAAGCCTCCTTGAAATACGTGAGACAGGAAGAGAGTAGACAGTGCTGAGAGATTAAGAGAAGTAACACAGATGCATTGCTAAAAATAATGAACGATGGATATGAAGGCAAAAAAAGTAGAGAGTTATGCAGAAAGACGAGGCTAGGAATAGTGAGGTCCGTAAGGAAGGACGGCTTTCTCCAGTAGGAATTTGGTGTTATCGAGGGTAATATACATTTCGATTGTTATGCTGGATAAAACTGAATGTTAATGTGAAAATATAATATCAACACAAATGCAAAGACTGTTGCTGCTTGTGTGTGAATAAAGACCTTTTCTTTGAATCATTGCATGAACTCGTATTGAGTAAATTGGTGTTAAGGCAAACCTTACAGAGGATAGAGTTCAAAATCTCTGCTCTCGCTTTCAAGGCCTTCCATGGCTTTGCCCCTTCCTAAACTGTTAATTCTTTATCAACCTGCCCACTCTCTCCGCTCAGCGGGCTCTGGCCTGCTGCACTTTCCCTGCACGGCCCACCCCACCATCGGCTATCAGACCTTCACCTTCTCTAACCCCAAACTTTGGTACTCCATCCCACATTGCCTCCACTTTGCTACCCCCCATGTCTCCGTCCAAGGCACGTCTCAGGACGAGCAAGCCAGTGGAAATAGTTTCTCCTCTTAATCTTCTCTGCTCCCGGGAAAATAATCCTTGCTTCTCTACTCGCTCCTGATTACTGAAGACCCTCATTCCTGGTACCATCTGGTAAATCTCCTTTACACCTTCTCCAAAGCCTTGACATCCTTCCTAAAGATTGCTACCCAGAACTGAACACAGTCTCTAGCTGAGGCCTAACCAGTTTTATGAAGGTTCACCAAACTTTCTAACTCTTGTATTCTATGCCCCTATTTATAAAGCCTAGTATCCCAAAATCCATCACTTCGCATTTCTCCACATTAATCTTCATCTGCCATATGACTGCCCATTTTACCAGTCTGTCTATCTCCTTTTGCAGTCTTCTACTATCCTCCTCACTGTTGACTACTTTTCATAGCTTAGTATCATCTGCAAACTTGGAAATTGTACTCGCTATACGCAGGTCCAGGTGATTTATACTGATCTACACATCAATTGTCCTAATACTGACCCCTGGGGTACATCACTGCACACTTCAGGCAGAAAAATAACTGTTCACCACCAATCTCTGCTTTCTGTCTCCCAGACAGCTTCTGTAGCCATGCCGTCACTGTTCCTTTAATACCGTGGGATAATCTATGTTCACGTGTTACAGGCCATCAGAGTCAGACACAGCGAGTGGTGCCTTTCTGCACATGTCTGTATTACATGTGATTACTAAAGGTGATATAAACTCAGATAGCAGAAAGTGTGCTCAAATTCATTTCAATACAGTTACGATTTATTTCCTCGTTTTCCCCCCATGGTACATAATGTAAGAAATCAATGATATCAAAAACGAACTTAATTTATATACAGCCTTTTACATCGGGAGGACGTCCCGAGACATAAATCAGTGATTGAGTATATTTTCTGATTGTTGGTGGCAATTCTACAAACTAAGTGATTCAATTCACCTAAAGTGTGATGGTCATCACAGGGACAAACGTCATTTTCCGCTCTATGTTTCTCTTCTCTCAACACAGTTCCGGTGATGTCCCTCTGAATCAGAAAGTTGTAGGTTCAGGTCCAAGGTCGAGACTTTGAGCTACAATTCTAGGCTAATGCTCCAATGCCTTAAAGGGTTCATTCTGTATTGTCGAAGCTGTAGTTCCAGATGCTCAAATACGCTATCCAGCGTGATGGGCGCTACATATTTCAAACTTGTTGTTCTTGTCCTTCAGATAAGATGTTGAAACGAGGTCTGCGCGTCCTGTTGAGGTGTAAGTTAATGATCTCATAGCATTGCTCCTAAAGTGAAAACGGTCCCTGGGTATCATGGCCAACAATTCCCCAAAGAAAATTGGTTATTCACTTAATAGCTGGGACATCGCTGTGTGCAAATAAGGTGACAACTTCATCAACAACAGAAACAATAAATCAAACAATCTTGTGTAAAGTGTTATTATTATTAATGCAAGGGTTATTATTTAATTAGAAGTTGAATCATTGTTATTATCATTCAGTTATTTCTATATTTCACCTGGACACATGCATCGTGAGCTACATATTGAAATGTGTTTATAGAGAGAAGCTGTTCACTTGATTGTAAGAAGCTGTAAGGAATATAAATGTTGGTGCAACAATGGAAAAAATGTATTTTACTTCTGTCATATCTATCGTCAAACTTCTACTAAATATCATTGTAACTTGATACACAATGTACTGAAATCATCAGATTTGTATTCATGATTTCAAATAGCTTTAAAAACAACACAGAATGATATTCAATATGGTAATGCGTTCAACGATTAACTTCTCAGGTTCCAGATTAAATTTGATACGTTTGCTCATAAATTTAAATCAAACCAATCTTCGCAATTGTCTTACTCCATGTACTCCGTTTCCTTTCATTCGAGTTGTCAGAATCTCGTGGTGTAGCCTAAAATTGTTGGTAAACATTTTTTTAATATCCGTTTTATGCTGCAACAAACTAATCTTTATTATATTCACTTTTTGCTCACAAAATGTAAAGTTGGCTATGTATGCCGTGAAGAAATTTGAGAAGTCTCGACGACTCTATCAAATTCAATGATTATTATTATTAAACTGAAGAGAATGTTGTTTCCTTAGCTCTATATTTCAGCTTTAGTATCATGTAGTTACTTATTATAAACGTGAATGATTTTGATGAAAATTAAGAAATAATGCAATACACGGAAAATAAAAATTAATTGCTAATATTTAACCATATTTCCTGCTGATCTGAAGAGTGATTCCACTTACTAATGAAAAGCACATTTGTTTCCAATCGCATCCAACTCATTTCTGAACCACGGATACAGTAAGTCATAAGACATTGCAAGGTATTTCATATTAATCAATCAGGAAACATTTGTTATACCCAGAAACTGGTTCAGGGAGACTCTCAACAAGTGATCACAGTGACGGTAAGTGATGTTTTCCCGTATCTTTCTCTAATGAGAATTATTGCCACAGCTGTGTACTTCTACGATAGCATAGTTTAACTACAATACAATATAGAAGAAGAGTTTCAAAATGTGTAAAGTGAATAGATCGGTCTTACTTTCTTCCATCTTTCTCTCGCTCGCTTATTTATTTCTTCCCTTTTAGTCCTCTGTATAATAATAATAATACTTGCATTTAATGTAGCGCTTTTCACTTCTTCTGGATGTGTCAAATTGCTTCACAGAATATACTGTAAAGTGATTTGACTATATATTTGTGGGCGAAATGAATTATGAGCACTAATTATAAGTTAATTCATTTGCTGGTGATGCAACAATTAAAGGATTCAGTATCCTGAAGAATGGATAGCATTAAAAGATAAAAACCTTAAATTCACCTGCAAGATTAACGATAATAAACGAGGTTCAGAGATAACGCTTTACTGGTGGAAAAAAGGAGAGAGTAAATTCTTACACGCAAAACCTGAGAACAGGAAAATATTTGATTCCAAAACGTTCCAGTTCATAAATGTGAATGTCCACGACTCAGGAGTCTATTTCTGTGCAGTGGTCCATCAGGGAAAACATCACAAAATGGAACTGGATCATGTTTAATTCTACATGGGAATACAATAGCAACCGAGAATATTGAAAGGAGTCTATTGGGGCATTTTGGACTTGAGATACGTAAATTATTTGTTTATTTCTCTCCGCTCGACTGTATGTACAACACAAAGCAACAGATTTTAATTGAACATGAAACACATTTATCAATAGAATATTCTTCAACTGAAGTTTTGCCTCTTTGTTACTGTACTGATGTGAGCCGGTGGGTTTATACAACACAGCAAAGTGGGAATTCGAGTTGCTGGAAATCTGAAACAAAAAGAGAAGTTGCTGGAACACTCAGCAGACCAGGCAGCATCGATGGTAAGAGGAAAATGGGTTAATGTTTCAGGTCAATGATGCTGCCTCCTTCAAGGCGTGAATCACAACCATCCTCTTCGACTGAGACTTCAGCCACTTCCTACCCTCCCTGCCCTCCACCTTCCCCAAACCCCAGGTCCAAATCCCCGACTGTCCAGTGCTTTGGTTGCAGTAGTTAAAAGAAACAGGGGATATGAGCAGAAATATTATCACGCAGCGAGTTGGGACAGACACGATGGGCCGAATCTCCTCCTTCTCTGCTTTGTAATTTATGATTCTATGATTGGGATGTCCTGTCAAATGTGAAAGGTGTATACAAACGTAATTTTTGAATGAATTTTGTTTTGATTTGCATAATAATTGTTTTAAGCAATGTTTTCAAACCTTTATATCTCCCCCACCACCCACACACCTCACCCACAACCAAAAGTAGAACTCAATTTAATATGTTATTCAATCCTGAACGCAGTTATTCAGATTGTCCCATTACAATCCAATGCAATGCTAAGGGATCACACTGTGACTTACCGCTCTTTGGATCTCTCAGAATATCAGTCTCTCTCAGTCTCTCTCTCGCTCAGTCTCCCCCTCTCAGTCTCTCTCTCTCAATCTCTCTATCTCTTTTTCTTGCTCTGAGTCAGTCTGTCTCTGTCTTTCACTCGGTTTCTCTCTCTCTCTCTCTCTCTCTCTCAGAAGAGATACTTCACCGAATTGGTATATTTCTGAAACTGCTAACTTCATGCCTTGATGCTCAAAACAACCTTTTCCGTTGCTGAGAACACTGCAAGCTCAATACTGACACTGAACCTGTTTTTTTTATATTTAGATACGTGTTCAGCTTTTTCTCTGCTATTAATAGGATGCGTTCTTATTTTCACATTGTTTTGTAGAGGTATGGATTCACATTGCACCCACCACACCTGCTACATTGCACAACCCCAATCAAACAGGAAGTCAGTGTCACAGCAACCTACTCTATCATATTATCCACCTTCGCTTGTTACAATCCATCACAGGGACAAACATCATCTTTATTTCCGCTCTATCTTTCCCTTCTCTCAACACTGTTCTGATGTTCCCTCTCAATCAGAAGTTTGTCAGTTTAAGTCGAAAGTCAAGACTTTGAGCTAAAATTCTCGGCTGATGCTCCAATGCTGTAATGTCTGAGTTCTATATTGTCGTAGCTGTAGTTTCAGACCCTCGGAGCTGCTTCCCATGTGACGGGGGCTATATATATCCAAGTTATTCTTATTCTTCAGATGAGAAGTTGAAGCGAGTTCCGCGCAACCTGTTCAGATATAAATTTAAGATAGCATTGCTCCTAAAGTGAAAGCGATTCTCTGGGTGTCTTGACCAACAATTCCCCAAAGAAAATTGGTCATTCACTTCATAGCTGTTTACGGTACATTGCTGGTTGCAAATAAGATACCAACTTCGCCAAAAAAAACAGTAAATCACGTGAAGCGCTTTCACACAAACAATCGTGTGTAAATGGTTATCCTTATTTATCCAAGGGTTACTAAATTATTATGAGTTGAATCATTATTATTTTTAACGTTCAGTTATTTCTTTAATTTGCCTGGACAGCTCCTATAGTGAGCTACCTATCTGATTGTGTTTTTTGATAAGCTTTTCACGTGATTGTTGTAGTTGTCGGGAAGAGAAAAGTGACTTTGTAAAAGCTGAAAAAATATATTTTATTTCTATCATATCTATCGATAAACGTTTATTAAATATTGCCTTAACCTGATACATAATGTTTGGTTATAGAAATCATCAGATTTGTATCCGTTATGTTGAATTGCATTAAACAAAATATGGAAAGACGTTCAACATGGTAATGCATTCAGTGATTAAATGCTCAGGTTTCAGAAGAAATTTTATACATTTGCTCATAAAGTTAAATCCAATCTTTTCGTTTGGCTGAGGGATCACTCGGTGTACTCTGTGTCCTTTCACAAGATTCAGCAGATTCTTGTGGTGGAGACTAAAACTGATGTTACACATTTTTTTTAACATCAGTTTTATGCTCCAACTAATTAACCTTTGCTTTATTCACTTTTCACCCAAAATATGTACAGTCAATTCACTTTACAGTATATACGACGTGGTAAAGCACTAAATAAAACGCAAAGATTAACAATATTATTAAACTGAAGAGAATTTTGTTTCCTCAGCTCTGTGTTTCAGCTTTATTTTCTCAGTTACTTATTATAAACTTGAATGTTTACTATGAAAAGTAAGAAATAATGCAATGCGCAGAAAATAAAATAACAATATTTAACCCTCCCTTTTCCTGCCGATCTGAGCTTTCTATTGAAACTATTCCACTTTCTATTGAAAGGCGCAACTTTCTTTGCCAATCGCATCCAACTGATCTCTGAACCACAGACACAGGAAGTCAAACGACACTGCGAGATATTTCATATTAAACAGTCAGCAAATGTTTGTTACACCAACGACTGGTTCAGGGTGAGTCTCAACAATTGATCACAATGATGGCGAGTGATGTGATCCCCTATCTTTCTCTAATGGGGATTATTGCCACAGGTATGGAATTGTACCAAATCTCAGTCTAAATACAAATCCATAGAGGTGAAGAGTTTCAAAATGTGTATTGTTAATACGTCCGTCTTTCTTTTCCTCTAACTTTCTCCCACCTTTCTCTCCCTCTCTCTGTTTGTTTTGTCGCTTTTATCCCTCTCTATAATCACTAATTATTGGTTAATTCATTTCCTGACAGTTGCTGGTGATGCATCAGTGAAAGTGATCCAATATCCTCCAAAACTCACAGTAATCCAAGGTGAAAATGGTACTTTCTCCTGTGAGACTGCCGGAAATCAACACAATTCACCTACAGAACTTTACTGGTGGAAACAAGGAGAGAGTGGATTCCTGAATACAAAACCTGACAACAGGAAAATATTTGATTCCAAATCATTCCACCTCCTAAACGTGAATTTTCAAGACTCGGGAGTCTATCTTTGTGCAGTGATGCGTCAGGAAAAAATAGCAGGAAAAGGAACTGGATCACGTTTAACTGTACATGGTAAGTGTGAATACCATAGTAATGGAGAATGTTGAAGTGCGAGTATTGCCATATGTTGAAGTCGATATGGATAAATTATTTGTTTAATTCTCTACTCTCATACAACTTTATGATTGAACAGCACAGAGGATAGGTTTGATTTCAATATGAAAAACATTAAACAATAGAATATTATTGAACCAAAGTTTGGCTCCTTTGTTGTTGCAATGAACTGAGCCGGCAAATTTATCAAACACAACAAATTGAGAAGTTGAATTGCAGAATAATTGTGTTAAGCAATGCTTTCAAACATTTATGCAAACCGCCTTAACCGCCATAACTCGAACTTTACGCTATCTCAGTTCATTATCCTGCGTGAAGCACCATATATACATGTAGGTTGTTGATGCTCTAGAATGTTGGCGGAGCTTTTAATCCAATTTCACCCTCCACATCCCTTAAAATTATCATCTAGCTCTCGTTTATATATATATCCCAGTTAAATCTGCATCTAAGGCTACTTGTGGACTGAATGCCACAACTTCACAATATTCCATGTGTTGAGAAGGATTCCACATCATTTCTGAGAGTCACAATGTTAAGATTATGAACTCTTTCACTTCTTTAGCCCCTCCAAGGCTATTATATCTCCTAAACTGAACACATCATTCCAAACTAAGGACACAAACAATTTTTAGAATTGCTGGATCACGTTCTTGCCGTTACAATCCAGATTCTTTACTTCTTGTTCCAAGGAACACTTATGGTACAATTTAAATGAGACTAAAGTTTTATATTCCAACTGATCACAAGTAACATGACTCTGCCCCACTGTCTGCCCTACAGTCCCCCCAACCCCACTGAAGATATTCCCCAGAGATTCTGAAAGAGATTCATCAAAGTCTCTGACACTTGTGTGTGAAACGGCTGAGGTTTACCCGGAAGATGTAACACTCACCTGGAATAAAGATGGGAGTGAAGTTAAAACTGGGATAAATATCAGTGAAGAAAAGAATTCAAAGGGACTTTATGAAGTTTCGAGCTCCATGGAAGAGACACAGCCTGTGCAGAGAGGGGCTGTTTATACCTGTCTGGTATCTCACGTCACCCTCCGGATTCCAGCCATTGCGGTCTACACCGTTTCTGAATCCAATAAAGGTAATTTGCCAAAATCCTCAAGACAATCGTTGTCAACTAAATTGTTATTTGAAACATATTTCTATTTATTTACACAGAAAATTATAATCATATAGGTTTCCTGCGAAATCCTGCTTAACATTCAACTTTACATGTCATTATTTGAATTGATTCTTTCGTCTCTTACTCTGTAAATTATTTTAATAAGTTTCAAATCCTTAGACTTTCCTGAATCAGAATTGAGAGCATCACATGTACATCTGTAATCGCGGTATGTTCTATTTTGTTCTTACTAAGTAATAAATACTTCCCTTCAAATTGGGTATTACATTTTCTTCCTTTGGTAACTTCCACTAAGTAGCATTACATGACGCAAATTAGCTGTAGCCTTTGCCACCCCCCCTCCCCCAGTGACTGGCTGCCACTCTCAGTCTCGCTGATGCGCTTGGCTGGCTGATTGCTGATTTTTGATCAATAGTGCGTTGGACTGCAACTGACCTGCCAGGACAATCTAAAAACATCTTTTTTAAATCTGCTCTAAAATCTCTGATCTGATGCGCTGTGTAGGGAATGAAACTATGACTCATTGCTGGAGTCGCCGATACATTCACCTTATGATGTTCCTGTAGGGAGTAAGGCTGAGCTTCCCTATGCACTGATCGCTGGATCTGCTGCTGGAGGGCTGGCAATTCTGCTGCTTTTAATCGTCATTGGGAAACAATGCCTATTAAACAAAAGGAAAGGTAAGAAATATTCCTATTTTATTTACGTTAATTGGCAATATTTAATTCAATAAAACAATTCATTTAATAGTTTAGAGCTGACAACGAGAGAAAACCTGTTATCCTGTATAGCTGCGCAAATGATTAATGTTTTGCGATTGATTCACAAATGCAAATGTCCTCATAGAAACTCACCCTGTATATATTTAGCTGCACATTTAATAAGAAATTTCCATGCAATGAATGTCTGAAATCTGTTGCGATAGAACTACAGAAATTTACAGTATATAAGGCAATTCTGCCCATCGTCACTTTGTTCACTCTTTGAGGGTATCTAGGAATCCAGAGATGTTACGGAAAGTATAAAGTTAAAAGAAGAGGCCAATAGTACTACCAAAAAGAGCAGTAAACCTGAGGATTGGGAGGTCTTTAGAGATCAGCAAAGGAAAACCAAGAAACTGATTAAGAAGAAGAAAATGGAATATGAGGGTAAATTAGCTAGGATCATAAAGACAGATTATAAGAGTTTTTACATGTATATAAAGAGGAAGAGACTATCAAAAGTGAATGTGGGTCCATTGCAGCCTGAGACAGGAGAAATTGTAATGGGGAATAAAGAAATGGCAGCGTCATTAAACAAACATTTTGCTTCTGTCGTCACATTAGAGAATACTGAAAATTTACCGAAAATAGAGGGGAAGCTGGAGGATAATGTTAGTGAGGAACTTAAAGAAATGAATATCAGTAAAGCAATAGTACTAGAGAAATTGATAGGATTAAAAACCTGTAAATACCCTAGACCTGATGGCCTGCATCTTAGGGTATTAAAAGCGATGGCTGCAGTGATAGTGGATGCATTGTTTTTGATCTTCCAAAATTCCCTGGATTCTGGAACGATTCCCTTTGATTGGAAGGTCGCAAACGTAACACCACCATTTAAGAAGGGTGGGAGACAAAAATTGGGGAACTATAGACCAGTTAGTCTGACATCGGTGGTAGGCAAAATTCTAGAGGCCTTAATTAGGGACATAGGCATGGGGCATTTAGAAATTATAACATGATTAGGCAGTCAACATGGCTTTCCGAAAGGGAAAACATGTTTAACAAATCTTCTAGAGTTTTGGGGGGTTGTAACGAGCAGGTTAGATAGGGGGAACCAGTAGATGTGGTGCATTTGGATTTCCAGAAGGCATTCGACAAGGTGCCACATAAAAGGCTATTGTATAAGATTAGAGCCCATGGAATTAAAGGTAATATATTAGCATGGATTGGAGAGTGGCTAACAGGGAGAAAACAGAGAGTAGGATAAACGGGTCCTTCTCAGATTGGCAGGGTTTGACTATTGGAGTGTCATAAGGATCAGCCATTGGGCCTCAAGTATTTGCAGACGATATCAATAACTTAGATGAGGAAATAGAACTGAACATATCTAAATTTGCATACGATACAAAGCTAGGTGGGAGAGTAAGCTGTGAGGATGACACAAGACGAATGCAGAGGGAAAAAGACAGGCTAGCTGAGTGGGCAAGTAGGTGGCAGATGGGGTTATCTCAAGATTAAGGGTCAGCCTTTTCGAACTGAGTTGAGGAAACATTTCTTCACTCAGAGGGTAGTGAATTTGCGGAATTCTCTACCCCAGAAGGCTGTGGATGCTCAGTCCTTGAACATATTCAAGACTGAGGTTAATATATTTCTGAAGGATAGAGGGATTAAGTGATATGGGGATAGGGCGGCTAAATGGAATTAGGTTAGAAGATCAGCCACGATCTTATTAAATGGTGGGTCAGGCTTGAGGGGCCGAATGGTCTAAGCCTGCTCCTACAGGTCTTAATTTACATTTCATTCACCTGTTTATTCCACTTACCGTTACAATTAATTAATTTTAGAAAATATATTATTTTAGAAAATGCAGATCCCGCCTGGGCTACCTTCACCAGCAGCACGATGTTACATAACCCACCTGGTTACACATCCCAAAATGCCCAGTTTCAACTGCCATCTTTAGCAATCTGCTGGGTCTTATATCTCTTCAATAAAATTACAATCCTCTTCACTGTTGCACTTTTGTCTCATCAGCAAACTTAGAAATCGATCTCTAGCAGGTCGTCACTCAAAGTTCTTTGTTCCAAAGAGGAAAGTCCCAGATCCTCCAGTCTCTGCTCACAGGTCACACCAACCTCCCCCGATATAATCCGATTAATCTCTTTTGCACCACATTCATTCCTTGACGTCTTTCGTAAGTGAGGAAAACAATCCTGGACATAATATTCTAATTGTGTTCTAAATAATGATCTTTCTTGTTGACATTACCTCTCTGGTTTTATATTCCATATCACAATTTATCTATTTTCTCGCTTATTCCATCAACGATTTGAAGGCGCGAGAAAGAGGGTATCGGAGGCACTCAGGGCTGGTGTTCCAGAGAGCAGGGGCAGTTTCAGAGCATGGGGCAGTGGATGATAAACCATTTGAAGGAATAATGGAAGAGAGGCGGATGTTTCAGAAGTTCAAATCATGTGATTTGTGTGACTCTAATTCAGGTTTTAATGCATTAACGGTCAATAAAGATGAGCAGGTTTGTGGTGGAAGAAAACTACCTTTTTAGAACCAAGATCTGGCAGTTCATGGACTCTGAATCGCTTTTTATTCGGTCTATCCAAAATATGCTTGAAAATATTTACGTAGAAATTGAATGAATACTTCATTTATTGAATTTCTTTCCAAGGCTCACGCAGAAACCAGAACAGAAGGGGGCATTGCGAAGAACAGGTACATTTATTAAATTCATTTCAGCAATTGTCTCAAACGGAATTCAGGTAATGGAAAGATATTATTCATCATTAAGAAATAAAAAGATTTTAAATGTATTCTCTACGTACATCTACATGGCCTCAATGTACTGCTGAAATATGAGACGCCGAGTTTCATGTAATTGGTGACAGAGCTGAATGTTAAATATTATAAACTTCGGGGAAGATATTTATTCTCGAGGGCTTTCTGATCAGTATATACACAACAATTTTCAGAACAATCCATCAACGCCTTAGGACATCATCGTGACTTGAAATATGCTATGGAAATGTAATATATTTTTCTTGTTGTGATCACATAGACAAAGCACAGAGCAGAGAATGAGCCGGTGGCTTATGTCACATTGAATTTGGCTACTTGCAACAAAACTCCAAGATCTGAAAGACAAGAGGAGAGGACTGTATACGCTCAGGTATGGCTAAGAAACACAAAATCAAACAGAAACCTTTTCTAACCAGTTGAATTTTCTTGGTTCAGTAAAGAGTGGGATTCACTTCAGTGTTTACTGGAAGATAGTTTTTGTGGTTAGTCTTCCTTTGCCCTCTAATCTTCACTCTGTGGCTGTGATATGATGGTGACAATCCGCCACTGTATAGCCAAATAGTTATTCTACTTGTGTAAGACTAGATATTGTGTGTGTCAATCTATGAGGCACTGGGACATTATCTATATATGGAAATGCACACCCCACATTGCTGTAGGTCAATGAACAACAACAACAACAAAATTACCTTTGTTCCTACGTCTTATGGTCTTCTAATGCATTTTACATCGGGAGGACTTCACAAGACACTGGACAGTTAATATTTTGGGCCCGATCTGGGGATCGGGATCGGGGAGGCTGGAGGGGAGTGATTCAAAGCACAGTCCAAAAGGAGGTTCTTGAGATGGGTCTTCAAGGAGGCAAGGGAAGAGGCAAGGTGGAGATACTTTCGAATGGAGCTCCAGAAGGTGGGGCAGAGTGACTGAACGCTCATCCACCAATGGTGGGGCGGATGACGTGTGGGACATTAAGCAGGCAGAGCCTTCTGAGCGGAGCAAGTGGGCAGGTTCGTAGGGGTTTAGGAGGTCACAGAGGTGGGTGGGGAGCAGGCAATGGAGGCCTTAGAAGCTGAGGACCAGGATCTTGAACTGTATCATTTGTGTGATGGGAAGTCAGTGTGGTCGGGCGAGGATGGAGATGATTCACAGAGCCTGGTACAGTAGAGGACACGAGCTGCAGAGTTCTGGATAATCTGCAGACTATGGAGGGAGACAATCTCCAAGCTACTGTATAACCAAATAGTTATTCTTCTTGTATAAGACTAGTTATTGTGTGTGAATCTATGAGGCACTGGGACATCAGCTATATATGGAAATACCCACCCCACATTTCTATAGGTCAATGAACAAACTGCTACACTGGTTGATCTCCACTGCTAAAATATTTGGACGCTATATTTAAATATTTTAAACTTAGTTGAAAATATTTATTCTTGAGGGCATTGTGATAAATACTTATACAGGAATCTCCAGACCAGTGAAGCCAACAATCTATCACATTCTGTTTTACAGACACTGCAGGGAGCAGAGAATGGGTCTGTGATTTATGCCAAAGTGGATTTGAATCGTTGCAAGAAAACTCCAAGATCCAAAACGCAAGATGAGAGGACTTTGTAGCCCCAGGTATATCTGAGAATTTTTCTCGCTAAATTATATATAGTGGAAATCACTTCATTGTTTATTATACACTAGTTTGTCTATTTCTGTTGTTATCCCCTCTATCTCCTCTGATCGTTTCTCTCTCTACCTGGGCTATGAAATAGTGCCAGCAATCTGCCAACATTTAGCAAAAGAAAAATATTTATCTCCAGAACATTTGAACAACTGCTTCCCTGGTTATTTTCACTTTTCTTTCCCAGCCCACCGTTGTTGTCTTTGCGCAACGAATCCAACAAGGAAAGAATTGTGGCCGCTAGATTCTGTTCAGCTTAGTTCTGTGAGGGGCAGGGCCTTTATCAAATGAGCTGTGGGTCAAGCAGTGCTGCAATAATAACTGGCAAATATTTGAGGAGATTTCTAGACTGAGCAAAAATGAACCAATGTAATTAAATTCTCAAACATTGCCTTTTCAGACCAAGCAAAGTACAGCCGAGAACAATCTGACGTGTGCTGTTCTGGATTTACATTCTTCCAAAAAAAAGCGGAAAACCTAAAAGTACCGTTAAGGATACAGAGTGTGCAGAACGACATGCGAGAAACTATGGAGGAGCAGCAGCAGCTATCTGCAGGGAACCAAGATCCATGTAATGCAACAGTGTCAGAAACTGATATTGGTGTATATTGGATGTAGTTTTCCACAATACCGAATAATTAGCTTCTGAGTCCTGTGCTGCTTTTCTTTTTGCATCTGGTTCAACTATAACTGCATTTATTATTACATCATATATCTTTAGGAAATTTCTTGTAAAATATTGCTGGCTATATCTATAATCCATACATAATTACCAACAGTATTTTTAATCTGATAAGATTTGTAAAGGTCACTACTAAATTATTTGATTAAAAAATAGCATTTTAATTGCCACAAACGAAAACCAGTGGATGAAGCTTAGGAACTATTGTTTAACATGTTCAACCATCCTTTTAATCGATAAAAACACGAATTGCTTGAAGCAATCTCCTTTAGTGACTCTGTCTCTTCAGCATTAATGAAATGATGCAGGCTAGCTTAAAAGCTGTTCAATAAAAGAAAGTGCAATTTGTCCAACGCAGCAAAAAAGTTGTGGACATGAGCTGTTCACGTAACTGCTAAAAATATACCTAACTTGAAACAACTAATAATATTAAATAACAATTAACTAAGAGTTAAAACCTCAATGGTTCTTCTGTATTTAGAAGTGTAGATAAATAGTTGCATTACAAGAGATTCGCTCACTCAAGCTAAAAATAGAGCAGTGTATTTGCATTCTAACGACATGAGACATATCATTCTGGAGCTCTACGCCTTTGTGCTGGCTCACAGCTGTGCTGTGGTTTTACTTCAAGGTCATATCTATTAATAACCATGAATTTGATATTGTGCCTTATCACGTAGTCACAATGTCTCAAAGTGTTTTGCAGGATAAACTGTTAAGTCCTGTAACTGTGGAGTCCTGTAGCTCAGTGGTGAGAGCACTCGCTTTGCAATTGAGAGACCTGAGTTCAATTCCAGGCAGAGGGCGAAACCTTGGGCAAGTTTCCTTACTCCTTACAGAGCCTAATAATAATCCCTCCAAAAAAACAAAAACAATAGTAAATTGGTCATTTTCAATCTACGACTGTTTGTGGGACATTGCTGTGCGCAATTGGCTGCCGCGTTCGCCCACAAATATACAATCAATTCATTTTACAGTATATTCTGTGAAGCGCTTTGGGACGTCCTCCCGATGTGAAAAGCGCTATATCAAATGCAAGGATTATTATTATTATTATTATTATAAGTCGTGTATAATAATACACGTGTCTTTTGTGGGCGATACCGTCAATTTGTCATAACACAGGCCTTTTTTTAAAAAAAATCGCGCCAACTGGTTCAGCAACTACTCAATCAGTACGAATGTATGCCAAGAGGGTCATGAGGTTGAGGCTCTATCCTCTCACACATTCAATGCTTCGTTGTACCGCTCACAAAGAGGTGCAAAGGGAATTCCAGGTATCTGTTATGCATACAGTGCAGACTATAACCTGCACTTGAATGGATATCTAATTGCCAATGACTTACTGTCCTTGGAGGGAGGAAGGAATCCTGGTTTCCTTGTGGCTGAGTTAGGTCCAATATATTTGGATTGGCAAAAGAATGTTTTGAGTAGACCACTCTACTTAATCGATAGAGTGGTCCTCGCTATACAAGCAGCGATAGAGCAGACAAATCGTTCTGTCAAAGGTCAAGTCAAGTCCCTCCTGATTGAGATGGATCAGTCAGATTTCTACCCCAGTTCCTGCACATAGGCGATGGTGTTTCTCAGTATTATGAAGCTATCAGAGATCCTCCAGCCCGGAACCACACAGGTCTGAGCAGAGCAGATCACTCTCACAGTATTGTGTTAATCCACTTGGAGATTCCCTTTGCCAGGATATTATCATCTACATTCAGCAACGACATCGGTTGCCAGATCTTATTTTCCTCCCTCTCCTCCTTCTGCTTACAGAGGTTGATGCCTTTTCACATGGAGTCGGCCATGGTCCCTGCCACCACTAGACAATCGTATTGTCAGAAATCTGATTCAAACACCGATTTCTTACATTTTGTGCCAATGGAGAAAACAAAGGTATAAAAGTGGGGAAAATAACGTAACTATATATAGAATTATAGCTGTACCCTGGAAAGACATAGGCCATGGATTACCTGCTCCCACAGACCCAAGCAGAGCTCCTCTGGGAGGTCGATGCCCCCGGGGGTCTTATTGGTCTGGAATAAGGTCTGCTCAGCTCTCCAGAGAGACAGCCTTCCAGACGCTCGCGCTAGCATGTTTCTGAAACTATTAGCTCCATGCCTTGATGCTCAAAACAACCTTTCCCATTGCAGAAAATACTGCAAATTCTATAGTGACACTGAACACTGTTTTTTTTTCCGTTTAGATACGTGTTCAGTCTTTTCTCTGCTATTAATAGGATGCATTGTTATTTTCACATTGTTACTGTAGAAGTGTGGTTTCACATTGCACGCACCACACCGGCTACATTTCACGAACCCAAAGAACAGGAAGTAAGCGTCACAGCAAACTACTCTACATCAAATTATCCACGTTCACGTGTTACAGCTCATCAGAGTCAGACATAGGTATGCTGCCTTTCTGTACCTGTTTGTCTTACATATATGATGTTTAAAGGCATGTTTTCTTACTGTAACTCAGGATCCATCAATGTTTGCAAGTTCGTTTCAATATAGTTACGATTTTTTCCTCTTTCAACAACAACAACAACAAGATTCCATTTATAAAGCGCCTTTCACGTCAGGAGGACGTCCCAAGGCGCTGCACAGTTGGGTCATGACCCGAGCAGGGGGGAAATGGTCAGGGTGAGGGGAGGGAAGGGAGGGAGTGAGGAGGGGGAAGAGAGTCGAGAGGGGAGCTGAAGGCTCGGTCAAAGAGAAAGGTTTTGAGACCGGCCTTGAAGGAGGAGAGGGAGGAAGCGGCGAAGGCACTGGGGGATGGAGTTCCAGAGCCTGGGGGCTGAGAGGCTGAAGGCCTGACCACCGATGGTAGGGCGATTTGGGCGGGTGACGTGGAGCAGACCGGAGCCGGAGGAACGGAGGGTACGGGCAGGTAGGTAGGGGGATAGTAGGTCGGAGAGGTAGGAGGGAGCAAGGCCGCGAATGGCCTTGTAGGTGAGGATGAGGATCTTAAAATCAATGTCTCCACAGCGCTTAATCTAAGAAATCAACAACAAATATCATTGAGATACAGCCTTTTACGTCGGGAGGACGCCTCGAGGTGTAAAGCAGTGTTTGAACTTATTTTCTGCGTTGCTGGCAATTCTACAAACAAAGTGACTCAAATCTCTAACGTGATGGTCATCACAGGGCCAAACGTCATCTTTATTTCCTCTCTATATTTCTCTTCTCTCAATACGGTTCTGATGTGCTCTCTGAACAGAAGGTGAAGTGAAGTGGCTGAATTTTGTATTGTCATAGCTGTAGTTCCAGCCACTCAGAGCCACTGCCCCGTGTGTTGGGCGCTATATATATTCAAATTGTTGTTCTTATCCTTAAGATAAGACGTTGAAACAAGTTCCGCGCTGCGTGTTGAGGTGTAAATTAAGGATCTCATAAAATTTTCCTAAACTGAAAGCGGTTCTCTGGGTATCTTGACCAACAGTTCCCCAAAGAAAATTGGTCATTCACTTCGCAGCTGTTTATGGGACATTTCTGTGTGCAAATAAGATGCAACTTTGCCTAAAACACAAACAATAAATCACGTGAAGCGCTTTCACGCAAACAACCTTGTGTAAAGAGTTATTCTTATTTTTCCAAGGGTTACTATATTATTATGAGTTGAACCATTATTATTTTTATCATTTAGTTATTTCTCTAATTCACCTGGACCACTCCTATCGTGAGTGACATTTGTTTGTGTTTACAGAGAGAAGCTTTATAGAGAGACTTTGTAAAAGTTTTTAAAAAATTTCATTTCTATCGTTAAACATTTACTAAATAATTTTGTAACCGGATACATAATGCATTGTTACTGAAATCATCAGATTTGTATTCATGATTTTGAATTGTGTTAAATAAAATATGGAAAGTCATTCAACATGGTAATTCATTCAATGATTAACTGCTCAGGTGCCAGAAGATATTTTATATATTTGCTCATAAATTTAAATGAATCCAATCTTTGTGTTTGGCTGAAACATCACTCCGTTTACTTCGTGTCCTTTCACTAGATTCGGCAGATTCTCGTGTTGTAGCTTAAAATTGATGATAAACATTTGTTTACCATCACTTTTAGGCAACAGCAAATTAACCTTGTTTTATTCACGTTTCGCCAACAAAATGTACAGTCAATTCACTTTACAGTATATACCACGTGATAAGGCGCTAAATCAAATGCAAGGATTAATATTCTTAAACTGAAGAGAATGTAGTTTCCTTAGCTCTGCAAACAGCTTTATTTTCTCGTAGTTACTTAATATAAAGGTAAATATTTACTGGGAAGTAAGAAATAATGCAATACACAGAATAACCACAGACAGTGGCAATATTTAACCCTCCCTTTTACTGCCGATCTGAGTAGTGATTTCAGTTACTATTGAAAGGCACAATTTACTTTGCCAATCGCATCCAATTCACCTCTGAACCATGGACACAGGAAGTCACTTTCATATAAAACAGTCAGCAAACGTTTGTTACACCAGCAACTGGTTCAGAGTGAGTCTCCCCAACCGATCACAATGATGGCGAGTAATGTGATCCCTATCTTTCTCTAATGGGGATTATTGCCACAGGTATGGAATTTTACTATAGCAAAGTTTAAATACAAAATTATATAGAAGAAGAATTTTTAAATTTATACATTAAATACATTAAAGTCTTTCTTTTCCTCTAACTATCTCCCACCTTTCTCTCCCTCTCACCATTTGTTTTGCTTCTATTCCTCTTTTTAATTACTAATTCATGGTGAATTCATTTCCTTACAGTTTCAGGTGATGCATCAGTGAAAGTGATTCAATATCCTTCAAAACTCACAAAATCCCAAGGTGAAAACGCTAAATTCACCTGCAGGGATGTCACTTATCAACAAAGTTCAGATGTAACACTTTACTGGTGGAAACAAGGAGAGAGTCAATACTTACATACAAAAACTGACAACAGGAAAATATTTGATTCCAAATCATTCCAGCTCCTAAATGTGGATTTTTACGACTCAGGAGTCTATCTCTGCGCAGTGGTCCGTCAAGGGAAAATAGTAGGAAATGGAACTGGATCACATTTAATTGTACAAGGTAAGTGTGAATACAATATTAATGGAGAATGTTGAAACGTGATACATTGCTACATCGATTTGAAATCGATATGGGTAAATTATTTGTTTAATTCTCTATTTTCGTACAAAGATATGATTGCACAGCACACAGGAACAGGTATTATTTAAATATGAAACCATTGAACAATAGAATATTATTCAACCAAAATGTTACCCCTTCTTTCTTGTAATGATCTGAGCCGGCGAATTTATCAAACACAACAAAGTGGGAAGTGGAGTTGTTGAATAATTGCGTTAAGCAATGTTTTCGAACATTTATATCCCTTCATACCACCATGACTAGAAGTTTACTCTATCTGATATTTTATTCT